>NC_081847.1:61236435-61537664 GCF_963259705.1 Myotis daubentonii
TAGACCATACACTGAAAACACAGAGGTACCAGTTATGGAGATGGGAGAAGTCAAGAAGAATCCATTTAGGATAAAAAAATAATAATAAAGAGTTTAATTTTGGATGTGTTAACTTAGAGATGTCTGTTAGAAATCTCAGTGAAGAGCTTGAGTAAACATTTGGGAATATAATTCAGATGCAAAGTCTGGGCTTGAGATAAAAATTTAAGATTCACCAGGGCCCTGGCCAGATAGCCCAGTTGATTAGTGCATCGTCCTGGTTTGCCTAGGTTGCAGGTTTGATACCTGGTTAGGCTACATACAGGAAACAACCAATGAATATATAAATAAGTGGAACAACAAATCAATGTTTCTGTCTCTCTCCCTTACCCTCTCTTTCTAAGAATCAATAGATTTTTAAAAAAAAAAAATCACCAGCTTGTAGTTTATATTTAAGACCCTGGGGCTGGAAAAGGTCTCAGAGGGCATGAATGTAGATAGAAGAGAACATTGAGGACCGAGCCTTGGGGAGCTCCAATGTTTGGAATTTGGGAAGATCGGGAGGCTCCAGCAGGTGTCTGAGAAGTAACATTCAGGAGATGAGAAAGCATTCTGGAAGTCAAGTGAACACAGCGTTTCAAGAAGGAGGCTCATCACCTCCAACCAGTGCTGCTGGTAGATCAAGAAATAAGGACTGAGGACAGCCATTGGATTTGGCAACATGGAAACCACCCTTGGCCTTGATGAGACCAGTGTCAGTGGAGTGGTAGGGGAAAGAGCCTGATCACCATTGGTTCAGGAGAGAATGGGAAGGCTAGGAGTATAGGGAGAATATAGAGAATTCTTTAAAGCAATTTTGCTGTAAAATGGAAACAAGAAATTGGGCAGCAGTTGGGGAGAGATTTGAGGGAGGATACAGAGAAAACCAGTATACTTCATAAGACGAGGGGTGATTTTGGAAATGACGTCCTAAATTAGATGAGAGGGCAGGGCCATAGAAGAGCACATGTGTTCTTTTGTCATAGTATCAGAAGAGAGGCAAAGGGTGTCCCTACAAATGCAGTGCATGGTAAATTGGTCATGGGAGCATGTAGAAGTTCTGTTCTAATTCCTTCTGTTGTTTTAAATAAGAAGCTGAGAGTGAGCTATGGTCAGGAAATAGGACCAAAGTTCAGCAAAATGAGGTCACTGTTCCTGTAGGATCGCCACGGCACATGTGAGGCAAATTCGCAAACAGACAGTTGCAATAGGATGCTGAGGCTGTAGAGAGACGCACTGGATGCCATGGGATTGCGTGGAGGCCCTCTCAAACCAGGGCACGTGGGGGAGCTTCCCAGCAACAGTGACATTGAACGCAATGGGCTGTGTTTGGGGCTGAGTGGGGGCATGGAGTTCCCGGAACTGCTGAGGCTGAGCAAGTTCAGCACTTCTGGAACCCAGCTGGTCCATCAAAGGCATGTTCCCACTAAAAGTGAGAGAAACCAGGGCTGTCTCCATGGGGGTGCATTCTTGCGCGGCAAAAGGCACCCGCAGCGGGGGATAGTGGGGCAGAAGGCCAGCACATGGATGTCCGCCTGGCTCTGTGTCCAGGAGGTTGCATTTGTCCCCACTGGGGCACATGTTTCTAATTTGTCCACTCAGAGGGGAGCCTTTTGCTTTTTCTAATTGGCATGAAGTTGCCTCATAAGCCGGGGAAACCCAGCTGCATGTCATTAGCTCTTCACTGAACTTCAGAGTACTTCCTAAGAGCTGCAAACAGTTTCACTGAATACTGTATAAAACAAGCAGCATACTAAGCTCTTTTAATCTGGGTAGCCAAGGTCTTAAGCTACCGACCTTGGGCTGGGGCTCTGCCTCCACAGCAGCTCAGGGTTTAAAACAGGGGGAAGCAAGGTCTTGAGTTGGAAATGGGAAGGCAGCCTGGCTCTCTTGGGACTGAAGGCCATGCCACCCTCTCTCGGTTCCTGCCTGGTCTGCAGGATGGGGAGATGAGAGCTAGCAAGGGACCCCAGCCTGCAGTATGTGATGTTTCAGGCTGAAAGTAACAAGGCCAGATCATCCTTCCCCACGTGACCAGTGAAGACTGTACAGCATCCTTCAGACCTGGTAATGGACACAGAGAGCGAGTGCTGAGAAGCCACCAGGAAGAATGACTTAAGAGGGCCAGCATTGCACTATAAATTTTGTGAGGTCAGGGACCAGGGAGTTGGCATACAGTAGGTGCTCAATAAATGTCTGTTGAATGAATGGGTAAGCAAATGAATGGTGGCTTCCGTGGATGACAAACGGTCACTAAATAGAAGGCCTGAACCTCCACATGACACAGTAGAAGGAAGGAGTGTGAGGTGTAGGGCAGGAGGACAGGGGACTACTGCTCAGGGTGGGAACTGTAAGGTTCCAGAAATTCTGACAGGCTGCTTACTGTCATTTTCATTACTTGCACATTTTCTCTCAGGGTGGTATTGCTGACTATACAGTTATTACACTGATAGCCAGCAAATAATTAAGTTGTTTAGAGCTTGAAAAATTTGTTCCTTTACTAATTAAACTTTATGTATCTAGCTGTTCACTGAACATTATCCTAACATTGCTCCATGAACATTACCACCTTGTGTACCGTAAGTACCGTTAGATTGACATTAGTACCTGCTAGGGAATATTTTATGATGTATGCTATTAAACTCCCAAAACAGATGAACTGGAGACATAACCCATGAAACAAATCCTATTGGACTTGCATTAAGCATTTAACATTCACAATTAAAATGATAATGTAATACCCTTTTGCACAACACATAAAACTTGACAAGCACTATGAGAACTCCATCTTTTTATCCACATCTGATATGCTAGCACAGTATACTGTAATGTATTCTGTGTGGCAGTTGAAAGTAAATAGATTTTACATTCCAGCTGTGGAGCACCCTGCAGCTGCAATCCTGGGACCATCCTAAAAACTTCAAATGTCAGTTTGTGAATATCACTTAAGAAAGAATCTCTGAGGATTTACATGTATTTAGAGAGCTGACAGTCAACAGATACGGTATGAGAGTACTAATAGTCCTTTAAAGAAAAAAAAGCCAAAAAAATATGCTGTATACTTGTAGATGTCAAGCAAATACTATAAAATAGAATAATAATATCTATTCGGATTTATGAACAAATGACATGTATCCTCAGATCACACTGAGAAACAAGCTATCTTCCTGCCTCTGCTGTTAGAAATGTATGCCATGCTAGCAGCTTTCTTCTCCACGCTGACAGCGCCTTGGCTGGCTTGCTGCAGAGGCACTAACAAGGAAGACTAGAGGGTGGCACAAAGGCCCTCACCTGTCTGCAGCTCCTGCCCAACACTCCCTTTAGGCAAAAAACCATTCCTTAGTTATTTTCTCCAACCCGTCAAATTTTCTGTTCTGCATTATAGAAAAATAATTAGGTGGTTACTATCATATGGTTGCGGTTACTATGGAATTTGGAACCACTGAGGAATAGTGTGATTTATAAAACATAATGAGGAGTCACCAGAAACTGCTTGTAATCTTTTTCCAGCCAAAGATTGCAAATTAAAGAAGCTTCCGTGGAATGGGCTGACCCTGGAGAGCAGCAGCGTGACAGTCAGATGGTGGACACCACACCGACTCCCAGGCAGCATGGAGAGGCTGGGGCCCAGTGGCTGGCTTACCATCCTCGCCCACACTTCAGCCGTATTATCTATTCCCTGCAATCTCCAAAGGGGCCAGGCATTTCCTGAAAACATGATTTGTTTCTCCAATATCAGAAATGCAGCTAGAAAAAGGATTTGGGATGTATAATACAGCAGTTTGGGTTGGGCAGACTCTTATTTTCCTATTAAAAAATCATTTCTGAAATACAAACTAACATAAAAATGGATAATGCTTAGTAAACGCGGCACACTGCAATCTGGGAAACAGGACGTCCTGACTGCCTGCAGAGCACAGAGACTTCCCTCGGAGCACCCAGTGCCTCCGTGTCCCTGTGCTGTAGAGAAGCCAGAGTCGTTTGGGGCAGCTGGCGTTTTAAAGCTCTAACAGGAAAAGCAACAATCACCAGAACCCAATCTCCCACAAGGGGGCAAGTGAAACTGAGGCTGCACATGAATCACCAGATAGGACAGAAGAGAAGAGATCGAACATTTATTGAGTTCTTACTGGGTGCCAGGGGCATTATATATCTTTGTCTCATTTATCTCTCATAATAACTCTATGTGCTAGGTTTCATTATTCTCAATTTACAGATTGGGAAATTTAGCTAGGAAAAGTTACTCCCGCAGCTCGGTGAGCAGCTAGGTCTGAGGGTTCACCTGTTACCAATTACTCAAGAAGGTAGTCCATTGGGCCACCCCATGTCAGCAGGGAAGAAAACTCTGCATATTTGGGGTTAGTGAGCACCTCCTCAGTGCCGGCTATTGTGAGGCATCAAGTCTAAGCAACAGAGAAGGCTCAGTCCCTGAAGAGGACAAGAGGTGGCACAACTCTCATCGCAGCTGGGAACCTCTAAGCAAGCCTCAGCTTTCTTCCTGTAACTATAACCATGTCCAAAGTCATCAAAGCACCATAGAAAGACAGCTGCCATAGAGTGAGTCTAATTTGTGTTAAGTATTGTTAGGTTCTTCAGAGAATCCAAAGAAATAAGACCGTGAAGGAACAAATATATCCAAAGATTGAGCCACAGGACCACTTGGAATTTGCTACAGTATAGCAAAAACAGTTTGGTAGGCCTTCCCCCATACCTGAATATGCAGCATAGGGACATTCTCAAATTAGTCTGCACCACCAGGACCTAACTTCCTGCCCAGTGCGGAAGCTTGGGAAAGCCAGAGCCCCAAAAGTGGCACCGTAGAAAGCTTTTTGTCTACATAGCACAGAGGAAAGAAAACAGCTTCTGAAGTTACGGCAGATATGGCCCAATCTCTGTTTCGGACAGCAGATTTAGCGGATGCGTGATATTTTCAACACATTTCTCAACGATTTCTGGGTTTCTGCTCTGATTTCAAAGGGAAAAGTCGTGTTACCTTTTCAAATTTGTTTATTCAACCAGGGGATTACTAGGCAACTTGACATTTACATTTTAACTGCTCATTGTGCTAACAATTCCCCCATTGTTTTCCAGAATCACTGCAACTGCTTCGTTTCTAATCAACGTTTTTCCTCCAGGACTGTTTTCTCTTCCTATCTACTGAGAAACGATATTGGTTTCTCTCAAGAAGATTCTGTTACCTCAAAGTCACCAAGGACAAACCAAGGCTGTTCTTTTATGAGGCCTTCAAAAGTATTTTGATGACATTGTAATGGTTTCCTCTGATCAAAAGAAAGAGGAGATGTGGCTGGGAAAGTGAAATAAATAGAAGGCTGAACCTTAAAACAGTTGTGTCTAGGCAGCCCTGCTGGGCCAGAGCCACCACCCAGAGGAGTATTCTGTTAGCGGAGGAATGTCATTACCAGAAGACCCCCCACTCCTTAACCTGGTTGTTTAACTGAGATGTCACTTACTTCCCCCCAAAATGATCAGCCAGGGAATCAGCAACAAGCAGTGTTATATTTTTTTTGTAGACAATGAGAAATGCCAGGAAGAAGGCCACTTACATACACAGCATTCCTGTGGGGCCTGAATCCGCTCCCTCTCAGGCCCCCACCTGGCACAGGCACTTCCTGGCAAGCCTCCTGGACAGCAGCTGCTCAGCCACCTGGCAGCTGAGGGCTTAACCAGCAGCTACTTGTTTCCGTTACATCCAGAGGTGACAAGGACAAAAATTCCTAAGGGCCAAGTGCCAAAGTAGAAAGAAGAGAGAGGGAGTCACAATTTGTGAGACAGCTAAGGCCTCCCTGGAACTCCAGAATTGTCCACACCTCCTGAAGGGCCCTGACTGTTGGTTATTTGAGTTACTTGTTGGGGTCATAGAGTTGTCTTACCCCACCTGTCATATTTCAAACAACTTGTGGGTATAATGCTATTTGATTAAAAATTATGTGCTGACTTTTTCCTTGGGCCTATACTGGGATAGTGACTAAAGGAATAAGAAATAGTTCTTGTCCCAAAGAATATCCAGGTGGATGAAGCAACTAAACCATATACTATAATGGCAATTGGGGCAAATACGAAGTGCTTAGAATCAGAGGGAGAATGGGAATATTTGTGCCCTGGACTCCCTGGGGTTTGAGCAATGAAGGGAAGGCTGCTGCCAGCAGAGCATGGAACCAAGGCTGTCCTGGGGTGAGAGGTAGGACAGCTGTGCCTTAATGTGAATAATGGGAGAGATTGAGTTTTTGTCTTAACCACTGTGCAATCTTGCATGACACTCAACAATTTGGTCTCCACTCTCTTACAAAATGGAAGCTTTTGTAATCTTGTAATTCCTTTCAGCTAAAGATGTTATGTTTTCATAAAACATTTTTATCTGTGTGCTATGTACAAATAATGTTGACACTGTGTGGCAAGTAAGGGTGTGAATACAGTCTGAAAAGGGTCACAGTGTCACTTAGGGGTCCTTCCCTCACCTTTTCCTTAGTGATAGTAATGGCGACTGAAACCGTGCAGTGGGATAGGGACTACACTAATGCTCACTCCCATGAACACCTTTGATCCTCCGATGGGAATATGGGAAAGGCTCTATGACTATAATCTTCAATTTGCAAATGAAGGCACAGAGCCCTGGATAGGTCAGTTCACTTGCCCAAGGTCACACAGCCACTGAGTGGCAGAGCTGGAGTAGAGATGGAGGCGATCAGAGCCCAGAGCCTCTGTGCTTGCCCATCACTTCCTATGGCTTCCCGGGGCTCACCATAAGCAGCCACGGATGGATGCTAATTCCCTGCATAATAAGAAGAGAAAGTAAGAAGAAAGTTAGCTATAGAAAGTGCCTCAGACACTTTATAGGAGCTGGAATAAGGAACTAAAGAAAAGACAGAATCAGAGATCAGAAGATTGCTGAAGGGCGTGAAGTTTTATTACCAGAAACATGAATTGGTGAAGCAGTCCTGGAACTGCAACATGGCTTCAGATCTCAATTTGGAAGAGCCACCTTGGTAGTGATATGAAAGACACTCATCATATGTCATTAGGGAACTGCAAATTAAAACAACAATGAGACATTGCTACTCACCTATAAAAATGCTGAATAGCCAAAACACTGACAACACCAAATGCTGGTGAGGATGTGGAGTAACAGGAACTCTCATTCATTGCTGGTGGGAATGGAAAATGGTACAGCCAGTTTGGGAGACAGTTCGGCAGTGTCTTACAAAGCTAAACATAGTCTTACCATAAAATCCAGCTGTTGTGCTTATAGGTATTAATTCAATTGAGTTGAAAAAATCCCATCACACAAAAACCTGAACTAAAAATTAGGAGAAACCAAGATGCCCTTCCATGGGTGAATGGGTAAATAAACTGTGGTTACCTACACCATGGAATAACCTGCACAATCTGATAAACAATATTGGGAAAACCAAAGGAACTTGATCTAAGTGGAGGTGCTTAACCTGGGCTGCCCATCAGAATGACCTGAGAAGCTTTACAAAAAGTACTGATGCCTGAGGTTCACCTCCAGAATGCAATTCATCTGGATTTTAATACTCCTGCTGCCTTGCTGGTGCCAATTGCAGGTGGTGCCAATTGCAGCTAAGTTTGAGAACCCTGGGACAGAAAGCACTAGGGCAGCGGTTCTCAACCTGTGGGTCACGACCCCTTTGGGGTTCGAACGACCCTTTCACAGGGGTCGCCTAAGACCATCGGAAAACACATATATAATTACATATTGTTTTTGTGATTAATCACTACACTTTAATTATGTTCAATTTGTAACAATGAAATTGGGGGTCACCACAACATGAGGAACTGTATTAAAGGGTCGCAGCACTAGGAAGGTTGAGAACCACTGTACTAGGGCCTTGTTCTAGCCCACCTCTTCTCAGCCCCCAGGGGTGAGAGATGGCAGTCCATGGAGCTGACCCAGCCCAGTTCCAGGACATAGGCAGTGATCAGGTGAAGACGGTCCACCCCAGGCTAAGGCAGGAAATAAGACCCCTCATGCTAAGGCGGCACCTACAAGGGCAAACCCAAGGGTACTAGGGAGATAACATTTTTTACATTTAAAAATACTAAAGAAAGCTTTTGCCTATCATAAATGGAAAAACCCAGCCTGACCCTCAGGTCTGTGCCATTTGAAAGCCCACGCTCCCTTTCAGAGACCCAAGGGAAGAGAGTTTTGTCAGTGTGAGCCTATCTGAGCACTGGGATGTGACCACCTGACAGTATGCACCACAGAACCTACAGGCTTATAGGATTTATTTTCAAACTAGTGGCCTGGTGCATGAATTCGTGCACAGGTGGGGTCCCTCAGCCTGGCCGGTGATCAAAGCCTATGGGGGTGGGGGAGGGATGGCCAGTTGGGAGGAGGGACCATGGAAGGTGAGCCAGCTGGCCGGGGGGAGGGGCCATGGCCAAGGGAGGTTGGCCAGATGGGGAGGGAGGGGCCACAGGAAGTTGGCTGTGTGAGCACACTGACCACCAGGGGGCAGCTCCTGCATTGAGCGTCTGCCCCTGGTGGTCAGTGTGCATCATAGTGACTGGTCGACTGGTCAACCGGTCGTTCTGGTCATTGTGGTCGTTCAGTCATAACGGTCACTTAGGCTTTTATATATATAGGTATCTGACAAGCTCTTCCATCTGCAGACTGCATTCACTTTAGAAAACACAGGGATGGTCACAGGTATTTGTTGTGTGTGCAACAAGACCTGTAGCCAGGACTGCTTAGGAGAGGAATAGTCCTGGGAGCTGACAGTGAACCCAAAGGAGACTGAATCTCATTCTAGCTTGAGATTTTTTTTTAAGCATCATTTTCTTTCTTTCTTTCTTTTAATATATATATTTTATTGATTTTTTTACAGAGAGGAAGGGAGAGGGATAGAGAGTTAGAAACATCAATGAGAGAGAAACATCGACCAGCTGCCTCTTGCACACCTCCTACTGGGGATGTGCCCACAACCAAGGTACATGCCCTTGACCGGAATCGAACCTGGAACCTTTCAGTCCGCAGGCCGACGCTCTATCCACTGAGCCAATCCGGCTAGGGCGAGATTTTTTTTTTTAATCAAAGACAGAAAACTAAATTCAGCTACTTGGGCAGCACTTAGTCTAGTAATGCTCCCCAAGAAGCAGAGAACAAAATCAAGGAGGAAAATCTGTAAGTCATTGTTTCATATTGTCCGAATTCGAACCCAGCATTAAGCTCAGGGACACTGCGGTGGCCTCTGTCTCCTAAACAACAGAGGGACAAACTACACCACCACACCATCCTCCCCAACAAAGAAATCCTGAGGCTGATCTGCTCACCAGCATTAGAGTGAGGCTCGTCACCACGTAGTCTCAGGAGCTGAAAGCAGTTGTATTTGGTAGAAACTGAGGCAGAATATTCACCATCTGGGTGTGGGGAACATTGGAACAATGCGGTTCCCTCCAGAAATAGTCCCAATCCTTCCATAAAAAAGAGCAATCTCACCTCACAGTCTGACAGACAGTACTGAGCAGACCAAGGGGACTAGATTTAAGTAGGGATGCTCAACCTTGGCTGCACATCATCGTAACCTGAGATTTAAACAGTACGGATGCCTGACTTTCATTCCGATGGCCTCCGTGATCTGCCTTGTTTCACTGAGGTGCTCGACTGAAGCCGCACCTGTAACTGCGCAGCTGGGAAGTCACAGTGACCGTCAAAGTTGGGGGCGAAACCGGCGTGATCTGCCAGTCTGCCAGACAGGTGAACGGACGCGTCTCTGAGGGAGATGTGCTGCCTCCATCCTTTCCATCAATACCCATTAGCAGATAATGGACAGAGCAGCACTTTAAAGAACATTTTTCTCCCAGGGAGCAAAGAATAGATGGACCCTGCAGAGGACGGTGTGATGTGAGGCAGAGTTGGAAGGGAACATTGGCTGAGCACTTGCTCTGCACTAAACTGAAGCACCGAGAAGAAACATCGGAAGGACACTGCCTCTGTTTGAAGGGGCTCGTGGTGGATGAGAGGTGACGGACATCGACACACACCATACCCACCTCGTGCTTAAAGTACTCCAGGCTGATATGTGAAAGTCTTCCCGATGAGCAGGTGTCAGAGCGAGGCCAGGGGAGGAGCCAGCCAGGAGGAGAGCAAAGGAAATGCTCCGAGCTGTGGGACAGTGGGAACAGGGCAGACGTGGAGTCGAGAAGGATCCGGTAGATGTTTTCAGAAGTCCTAACAGGTTCTCCAGTTATGTCATGCACATGTTACTGCTGCATCATCATTTGTGTGCAGAGTAATGCCCAGAGACGTCAGGACCACGGTTGGTAGCCACGTGCTCCCTCGTCTCACTATTCCATACTGACTCCCTCCATCCTCCATGGACGGCACCCCTGAGGTGCTCCCTTTCCTTCTCCTCCATGCTGGGAGAGCTGCACACCCCACGGCTCGCTCTGGGGACACAAAGTACACTCTCGCCAGTATTTCAGAAGTGAGCAAGCTGTCACCATGTCCATCTTGAGTGGGATTTTTACAGCATTCTTCTCTTCATCTTTTCTACTGTGGAGTAGAAAGGACAAAATCAAAGCCAGACAGTCCCAGGTTTGAGTTTCTCCTACACCACCTGTCAGCTGGGTGGCCTGGTCCTCTGACTATTCCGAGAAGTGTGAGGGTGGCCTGAGCAGAGCGCTCGGGGAGGGCACTCTGACTCGGAGCTTGCCCTCCATTCCCTTCCCTGTGCTTCTCTCCAAGCCAGAGCCCATTCTGAGATGCCCCCGTCACTGTGCAAGCAAAGCCTCCTGGGTCTAGCTTCTCCATCCTTCACCTTAGAATTCCCCCTGAGGTTCACGCCAGGCAGTGCAGCCTCAGTGACCTCACTCGCAGGAAATGCTCCGAATGGGTCCCTTCTCCTCAACACAACGCTCTCCCTCCGTTCTTTAAAGTCCTTCAACGGGATTGTGCCTCCCTGGGAACATGTGTTCTTATTGAGCTGCATGTGCTCTTATGATTCCAATCTGAAGCAAATCATCCCATTTTAGTCTCTCTACTTTTTCTCAGAGCTCCCTCCTTTCCCAGAGCTTGCCCTTTCCCCACTCACCTTCACTAACTGGCATGACCATTATCTCGTTATATCCTCCCCTTCCCCTCCCTAGGCTCGCTCCCTCCTCTCCTGACAGAAACACCATAACTGTCCTTCCCCGAGGGCCCTGGTGTGCTCAAGCTCCTTCCTTAGCCATGAGAGGGAAGAGGTCGAGGAAGGCCTGCATGGAAGAAGACAAAAGAACAACTTCTCAGGGGTTTCCCCATCCTCAGTTCTGGTGGAATATCTGCTCCTCTCCCCCAGCAGAAAAGACAAGAAAATCAATCTAGACAAGTTAAACAGAGTGATTGATTTTTGTTGAACTCACTTTATCCTTGGTCTTACTATATCATCTATTCTTAAAAGATTTTGCCATTTTATGTCAAAAGATTTAGTGATTTGGGGTTAATCACTTAGGTCTGGGTAATTTCTTTTACAGTAAAGACAATAACATTCAATATAGTGAATCAAAATAATCTTAATGCTCTTCACTTGGCAGCTACAGGGCCATCGTCATGATCTATGTGCTTTCCATGTAGGTAAATAATGATAAGAAAACATTAGGAGCATAGCTGGTGCAATAATTTTAAGTGCTTATCCTCAAGCAATTTTTCACAAGGAATATTCAATTAGATTTCCAAAGGAAATGAGCAAATGGCATTCTTAGTATTCAAAACTAAAGGCATTGTACAATGGTTTACTTCTTAATATTTTTCAAATCACTTTATCTCTATCTTTTTAGGGAGGGAATATGCAAATCCCTCCCACCCTCAAAAATAGGGCATAGCACAGAAAGAACCCATCTGTTTGTTTATATCAGATTTCATGATTTCCCAGGAAGCAATGATTTAGTGGCAGGCTACTGGCCTTCCATGCACTTCTCCTGTGCCCAGCTCAAACTGCTGCTCCACGTTCCTGAGCCTCCAGCAGAACTAATTTCTTGAACCCTTTTTTCCTTCTTGCCCTTTACTTCAGCCTCACCCTGTTCTCATCTTTCCATGCCATCCAACCCTACTCATGAAATCCCATCAGAAGCACTTAACCTACCAAAAGCACTGAGCATAATTCAGGCCAAGACAGTGACTTCATTCCTCAGACTTTGATATAGCTATTGTCTTAGTGCCCCCAGAAGCCCTCCCTAAGCCCACCATTAGAGTACAAGTAGTTCATCTGGGAGATGATTCCAGGAAATTCCATAGAGGAATGGAGTAGAAAAGAAAAAGAAGCAAGTGAAGGTTCATTATCAAGCAAATAAATATTGTAAGTCCATAGATATGATAACTATGTATGTGGCTCCCAGAGTACCCCCAAAGGAGTTATATCTGAGGGGAGAGGGAGCTGAGGTATTTATACAATAATTCTCACCAGCTATATAGCCATTTATTCTTAATTCCCAACATTTCCAGCCTTTTTATGGAGGTGGGAAGTGGATTCCATTAGCTATAGAGGACCTCCAGGCAATGGAATCCAGATGCTTGCAGCTGGAGGTCCAGCAAATCCACACTGAAATTGTAAGGACAGGGACATGGGCAGGTGTGGCAGGGTCTGCAACAGCCACTGTAGTGCTTACTTGCCTAGCTAGTGATGGAAAATGTGTTTCATTTGGAGTGTTAAATCAAGTCAATGACTAGTGGCTTTGTTGAGAAAGATTCTGAGGCTGTGTTAAAGATCAGCAGGAGAGAGAACCTGTGGTTGACCAGAGATCTCTGACCAGCGAGAGTTGGACAAAGACTGGTGATGTCTTGCCTGATGTTTGTTGACCTGAATCCTGCAATTGCGCCTGAATCAAGTCCCCTGAGAACCACCAAAAAATGAGAATGCCAAAGGGGAAGGGAATCAGGACTCTGTTGAAAGAACCCCCTCTCCCCCTCAAATCAAACTTCCTGCTGTCCTCAGAAAGCCCACACATTCTTAGTGCCAGTATTACTTTTATTGGGTTTTCTGACATTATCTGGGCTTTTGCTGTTATGCCTGGGCAGAAGTGGGAAAGCTCACCAGAGGGAGAAAGAAAATGAATTAGCTTGAGTCATGGCAAGTTTTAGGTGAAGATTGAATATTTTATGTGATTTCTAAAAGTTTAAACCTACATTTCTCCTATTGAATATTAAGTAATGCCGTTATTTAAGAAGTTCCTTCAAATATATGTTATATGCTCTTTGGAAAATAAAAAGATGAATGAAGTATAGTCCAGGCCCTCAAAAGTTCCATAACCCAGGGAAAGGGTGATACCCATCCTCTGAGGACAGCCTGAGAGAGCTGGTAGGTAAGAGCACAGATACTCTGGGCCTTTGTCTTGAGCCTGACACTTGCCACCTAGGGGACCTGAAGATGTTTATTTAATCTCTTTATGCCTTGGTATCCTCATTGCTACCTACCTCAAGGGATTGTTTCAGCAATTGCATCCAGTAGTACCTGTAAAATCAGAATAGTGTCTGATGCATTGTCAATACGTGTTCACTCTGCTGCTCCTATGAAAGCACAGACGAGGAGTATTGCATTTCCTATTGTGGAGAATTGGGAAGACTCAAACAAGGAGCTGGTACTTGAACTGGGCACTGCTGGCTGAATGGGATTTCACCAATGGAAAGGGGAGGAAAGCTCCTCCAGGCAAAAGAAAGCCACTGCAGAGGGCAGAGGAGGGAAGCAGGGAGTCCAGGGAGCAGCCACCACTGACTGCCACGCAGAGAGAGTACAGCATGTCACACTGTCTTTGTCTGCCAAGCAATGAACATGATATGAACATGATCAAAACTGTATTTTTAAAATATACTCTGACAAAAGAATCTATAAGTATATATGAATTGCGATAAAATTGCCTCACCCCTTTCTCTCTAGGTTTACCAAATAAGCATTGAACGTAAAATAAAAACATTCCAACTCAAATGTCCTGAGTGACTTAGCCCAGTGTGAATCCATGCAGCAGCAATGCAGGCAGCCATCCATAGTATCTCAGACACGCTGGGAGCCACTCTGGACCCAGCTCCTCTGGGAGGCCAGTCACAGCATGGAGCTCATGCAGCCAGATGGGGCCAAATGCCACCCGAGAGCTAGGACTCCAGATGCCTTTTGTCTGCAAATGTGCAGAAAAGTCAGCAGCTTCCACTAAGGCAGCTCCAGGAAGCCAGCTAAACCGACCTCTTTGAGTCTGATTAACAAATTATTGTTTGCACCAACTTTGGATACATTAAATCCAGGAAAATAAAATTTTTGCTGAAATTTAACTTCACATAGCACAGCTTGCAGGGGCATCTGAAGGGCAAGGTGAGGTACAGGAAGCAGGGGTTTATAAAATATATTAATTCCACAGGAAGATTTCTCTGCTGTCCTAAGCTAAAATAAGCAATAATGGCAGAATTATATACTGCTCTGTTCCAGCTGAAAGAATCCTTTGACATGGTCTAATTCAGTTCCTGTATTGTCACATGGGGGAACTGGGGACCCTGAGGGAAGCAACTCAGCTCCCATCTTGCAGCAGCTATTGGCAGATCCAGGACTAGAGTCTGGTTGGTAAATATGGGGAGGAAGATGCTTAAACAACACTGAGAGGTAACACACTGACTTCATGATTGTTCTCACAAAGGCATAGACCAGCACTAGCAATTGGAAAATACTGCGAACCACTTAGGTGATTTTTTTTTTCCAGGAAGCCACAATGAAAAAAGGAAAAAAGAACAGGTAAAATTAATTTTAGTATTATATTCTACACTTCATTAACTCCATATGTCTAAGATGTTACTTAAATATATAATCAATCTAAAATTATTAATGAGCTATTTTACACACTCTTTGTGCTAAGTCTTTGAAGTCGAGGGTATGTTACACATATGGCACATTTCAGTTTGGATGAGCTACATCTCAACTGCCCACTAGCCATCTGTGGCTGGTGGTGCCACCATGGACAGCACAGATAGGACAATGTAGTTTCAGCTATTCCCTGTGAGAGGTTTAGCGATATTTATTAATTTATTCACTGAATATATGGAGGGCTCTTACTTTGTGATTCTCTCTGGATATGAAACAAACACACATTTCTTGGTTTTAGGGACTTAAGTGTTCAGTTCAGGAACCCAACAATAATATATATATATATATATATATATATATATATATATATATATATATATATATATATATTCTAATATATAAAGAGCCAGGGTTCGTCACAACCTAAATGTCCGGACGGACAACCGAATACCAGACTAGGGTCCCAGTCGGCACAGCGGGAGTCAGTCCTGGGTCCTGGCCACCTGCGGTTTGGCAGCAGGAGGGAGCTGTGGGAATGGAGCCATGCTGCCATCAGACTGGCCTCTTGGTTCCTCCCCCCGCCCACAGGCTCTGGGGAACCAGAGCCATGATGCATTCTGGAAATCTTGGTCCCACCCTCCACCTGCAGGCTCCGGGAAACCGGAGTCATGCTGCATTTGGACTGGCCTCTTGGTCCCAGCCCACAGGCCTGGGGAACCAGAGCCATGCTGCAATGGGACTGGACCCTACCCGAAAGGTCCCGGATTGTGAGAGCGTGTAGGCTGAGCTGAGAGACACCCACCCTTGAGTGTACAAATTTTTTTCGTGCACCGGGCCTCTAGTACACACACACACACACACACACACACACACATACACACACACGTGTGTGTGCATATATGTGTGCACATGCACAAAATTACTTTTGAATTGAGGGTGGTAAATGAGCATGGTGCTGTTAGACATTGATGAACAAGCAGGGTAGGTGTTCCTTTATTTAGATCATGAAGCCTTGGGTCACTGCCCCAAGGATACAACAGCTAAGCCCCAACCCGAGGGAGAAGAAGCTCATCGTTTGAAGAACCATCCAGGGGAAAGTATTCCAGCCTGAACCAAGGACCTTCGAGAAAGAACCAGAAAAAGACCAGCGTGGCTGGAGTGAAGTGCCGGGGAGCGCTGGTGTTTTCTCCCCGGCTTGTTCACATGTTAGAGCCATGGGTTCTGTATTATGCATTGTTCATGATTCTTCTGAAAATAGGAAGTAGTTATGCCTTAATGGAAGTGTGAGGTCTGATTAGGAAGAGCAGAACAATGGCACAAGGCCCTGGGCAATCCAAAGGAGAAAGAAGAGTCTGACCCAGTTCAAGGCTAAAGCTATCCTTAAATGCATGAAGGATCTTAACATAAATGAGGTGACCATCAATCCTGTGGTGCTATATTGGGGCATGCCCCCTCTTCCTAGGAGAATCCCATTATTTAGCACTGGATTAAAACACCAGGGAAGTGATGCCTTAGGATTACCTGGGAAAGCACTCTCCTTGATCTTTGCTCCTATTAGTCTAGAATCCTCTCATCTCAGAACCAGGAAAAGCTGTAGCCAAATTTCTAGGGCAGTCACTTATCATTAGGAACAATCACAATGAAGTCATTTCAGAGAAATTAGTTGTCTTACCCTCCAAAGAAAAAAAATCTCACATTTTCCTTGAATAATGGCTTCTAGTGGTTGAAGCCTTTTCCAGGAAACCACCCTTGTCTGATCACACCCTCCCATCTGAGTTTAGCAGCACTACTGAGTGCTCTGAAGGCAGAGTAGGTGCTTTAAAGGGGTACAGGAGTGGGCAGGCACACAGGGCCGCGGTGTAAGCCTCTGTGCTTGTTCTCAGTGGAACCAGTGGAAATGCATATTGTGACTCTCACTTTCTCTAGAGAAATGTTCACATTTTCTCTCTCTCTCTTTTTTAAGCCCTTCTTACGACTCCCTGTGGAATTGTCTAATTGTCTTTATGTTCTCCTTTACTTCTTCAGCGGTGGAGAGCAGAACAAGTTGCTGGAAATTCCCATCGACAGAGACAAACCACTGGAAGGTGGACTGACTTCACTACTGAGCAACACAAAAGGGATGTGCATTCAAAATAGCCCCTGTCACCTCCTAGGCACTCAAATGCCTCTTAGGATGAAATATATATTAGGCCATGGTCAGGTACAGGACTTAAGTTTGATTCAGTCAATCAGGTTACACAGCAGGACTCCAGAAGGTGGGGGTAGTGAGCTAAAAGGATAGGGAAGTTTTCATAAGGGAAGGTGGGGGAGAGAGGTAAAGGAAGAAAAGGGACTGCTAAGAGAGGATGCAAGGCCTCCAACAGAGCAGGGGGCGTGGGGAGCAGGGGAGTGGCAGGCCTGTGAAGAATACAGAATGGGGTATTTAGGAAGCACGAAGGCTGTGAGAACCTAAGGCAAGTTGCCAAAAACAGAGCCAGAAGTGGGTAACTTTTTACAGAGTTAAGGCAAACCTCATCCACTTCACAGTTTTTCCTAAGGCCAGCCTGCTAGAAGTGCAAACTCTTTTGATGTCTGAGATGTTGCCTTGTTTGCATCAATGCATTGCTCCTCCATTATTCCACATGTACTTATGAATGTCCACTGTGTGCAAGGCACCATCAACTCCTGGGTATGTTACCATGTCTTGACTAGACTTTTTAATGTATCTGGTTAACTTAGACCATCCTTCAATACGCCTTATCTTGTACCATTTTGGTTTCCATTCACTTAGCTAACTCCTGCTTTCTATGTTGTATGATCCTTTGTTGGTGTCTCAGTATTTTTTTTGATGATTGATTTGAAAACCAAACATTATATTAAACACTTAGATTTATTTAGCATCTATTATCAGCTTCTTCATCTAGTCTAAATGATGGAAAATTAACCCCTTGCTTTTCTTGTGCTGCTTATCAGAATGGTGATCAAGAATGTAAGAAATAAGGCAAGCCCCCCAATTCAGGGGTCTTGGTAGAACACAAAACATACTCAGGAGCCAGGCAGTAAGGCAAATATTTTTACTTCTATGTAGAAGGGTGAGCAGCACATGGTCTGGAAGCAGGTGCACACTGTGCAGGTGATCTGCTTGGCTTTATAATCCCTGCACATGACCTGCCCCTCACTCTTGATTGGTGCTCAGGCACATAGTCTTTCGTGATTGGCTAATTCAAAGGGAGAGGTTGGCCTTTGCTGTTTCAAGATGGCAGCCCCCAGGGGAGCTGCAAGCCATGCGGCCAACATGGCAACTGTCTAAATTGTTCTTTGACAGAAAAGATGACTTGTTTATTCTCACAAAGAAGAAGCAGGGACTAACATTAATTTAGCATCTCCCACTGTGCCAAGCATTTTACTTAAAATATTTCATTTGATTCTTATAACAACTCTATTAAATTTATTTTATGGATAGAGAAACTCAAGTTCAGAGAGCTAAGTAACTTACCTAAGCATGGACAGCTGAAAAGGAGAAGAGTCAAAACTGGACCCAGATCTTCCTAAGCCACCAAGCCAAGCTTTTCCCACCAATGTACAGAGTTTCCTGCTAATTTCAAAACATGGTGGTGGTTAAGAACACGGGCAGTGGGCCTACACAGCATGGGCTTAAGTCCCCACCCTGCCATTTGTGAGCTGTATAAACTTGGACAAGTAACTTCAATCTTCTGTGTCTCAGTGGTGTTATCTATAAGATGGGGTTGCAAATAGTGCCTTTCCCTCATCGGCTGTGGGTGAGAAATGAGCTAATATTGTCAAACCCTTAGACTGCTGCCTGGAGCACAGGAGATCATGAATAAACACCAACTGCTATAATTTTTAGTAGCACGTTAATGAAAACAGTGGTGACTGTAGAAGTACTCCATGGTTTTATTTTCAAAAGCATTTCTATATTAACTATCTATGATAACTTTTTTTTTGCCTTCTGCCTTAAAGTCATCATGTATTTATTTTAAGCTAAAATTCTTATTAATCAAAATTTGCTTCACCACTTAATTCCCAATATAAAAGAGTTAAGAAAAATATGCTATAGTTACTTAGTGGTATATTAAACAATTTTAAATGATGGCAAAAGGACTACATGCCCACCCAACCAGTGTGGCTCAGTGGTTGAGCGTCGACCTATGAACCAGGAGGTCATGGTTTGAAACCTGGTCCGAGCACATGCCCAGGTTGCTGGCTTGATCTCCAGCAGGGGGTGTGCAGGAGGCAGCCAATCAATGATTCTCTCTCATCAGTGATGTTTCTATCCCTCTCTACCTCTCCTTTCCTCTCTGAAATCAATGAAAAGTATATTTTAAAAAAGGGCTACATACCCAAATAAAGACATACGTTTAAAATAAAAAGTGAAAAAAAGGAGTAGAAAATTATGCAAATACTATGATGACATGCCTATGAAAAAACAGATAGGAAGGAAAAGACCAAAAGTATAACAGTCTTTATATTATTAACCTGAACTTATGTGTGAGTTTTTCCTCTTTTTTCTAACATTTTTGTCATATGATTTGATTACTTTATACATTGTAAAAAAAATAATCCACCACTCCAATGCTTTCCAAAATACACATAAAAATTATAAAAACATCTGTATATAACCTGCTATAATAATTTTAATCTCACATGTACGTGAGAGGGTGAGTTTTATATGAAATAAAACATCAAGCATATTTAGGAACATCATATAAATGAACAAAACCTTTTAGAAGAATAAGAATCTAAGTCTTTCATAGAAAAAATTTAAAAAAAATTGTCCTTAATGGCTCAAGTTGCCTGTCTGTGCTAAGAAAACACTAGAGGAGCCAGGAGGAAATCGGAGGCTGCTTGCATTTCCGCTCGGGAAGTATTTCTGACAGATGGAGGCCTCCTCTCCTTCCCCCTTTCAAGCCTGCAGGAGCTCAGCCCCAATCAGGGGCCACTGTGCTCCCGTGACCCCTCACCCCACTCCTTCCCCAGAGTGGGGTCCCTCTGGCAGTATTTGTCCCTTGTGCTTCAGCAGTGCCCCAGCTGGTTCCAAGACCTGGGCAGGCGCTCCCTTCTACAGCTCTTGCCTTAACCTGTTCTCCCCTCCCTTCTCCTTCTCTCCCTTCTCCCCTTTCCTGACATTAGCGGGTCAGTTTATGGTTGTTACTAGAATCTGGCGAAAATATCTACTGCTATTGTTGGGCCAACCAGTCACAGAGAAACTTAAGGCGTGTGGTGGTGGCCAGGCGTTGTCCAGCATGGCGGTCATGCAGGAGCTCTGGCATCTGATTGTCTGGTTTGAATTCACAGCTTCACCACTTAGCTGCTGGTTCATTTCAGGCATGTCCGTTCAACTCATTAAAATCAGCTCCCTGTAAAGCTGGGGAGATAATGACATCTGTCTGATGGCCTTCCTGTGAGGAATCAACAGGCGACTATATAAGGTGTTGTGGTCAGTACTCAATGAAAATGACCTACAATTACTACTTTTTTCATGAAAGTTTCACTCCAGTTCTGCCCCTGAGATACTGGCCTCAGCAACCCTTTTCTGAATCCTCTTTTTAACCTTTAAGTCAATTGCAGCCCTTCCTCCCCTCCCACCCCTCTCTCTCCCACCACTTCCACTAGACATTATTCTATAAAGGCAGGAAAAAAAGGGCCTGATAAACTTCAGTACTTGCATATCTAGAGAAGGGCACAGCCACCTACCCACAGAGCCTAGTGAGAGCCACCACTGGGTCCCATCTAAGCTCGAGTCTCCATTTTCATCCTGTGAGACCCAAGGGAAGTAGGCAACCTGCCCAAATCTCTGCAACAAAGTGGTGGGTCTGAAAGACAAACCATACTGTTCAACAAACCCAAGTCCAATATAATATATATATATATATTTCTCCTTTCCTTTTCTTTTTAAACAGATTGACAGATATACCAAAGAATGAATTGGGTACCAATAAGGGAGGGCCGAGAGTCACACCACCTGAGAGTCCTCTGTGGCTGCCCAGGGCAGAGTCTCCTTGTCCCTTTGTCCTCCATGGAGTTCCACACCTCCCGG
Organism: Myotis daubentonii; assembly: GCF_963259705.1. Taxonomy (NCBI): domain Eukaryota; kingdom Metazoa; phylum Chordata; class Mammalia; order Chiroptera; family Vespertilionidae; genus Myotis; species Myotis daubentonii. The sequence continues at coordinate 61,257,289 of NC_081847.1, forward strand.
GGCGAGGAGCACCCACACTTCCTGTGTGAGAGCAGGACCGGGGCAGAGAGTCCTCTCTGGCTCTTCTGCAAAGGAAATTTATTAAGAAACTAACTATACTGTAAATCATTGTAATTGTATTCTATTTTCAATTTAATTTCAGCAACTTGTTCCACAAAGAGAAATCAGTCCTAAGACCACAAAAGAATACAGTAACCATGTACAATCATGCATTTAGATGAAAAATATTATAAAATGTTTAACACGTCCAATTCAGTAAAATAACGTGATAAAAATAGAGCAGAGGTCACCAGGCCCTGTATAAAGAGGAAAAAGACTCACTTCATTGGCGCAGCTCTTGGGATTTTCAGGTGTATATTTTTTCTTCTTACACCAGAATGACCCTCAAAGGTCTATTCTCCCAACAACTCTTCTCCCCTGGGGGCTCTCGGTGGCCCTTCTCACTTACTGGCCTCTTTGAAAACACATTCCCTCCAGCCTGGAGCTCCATCCCAGCCTCCGGATGCTCCCTGGGGTTTCAGTCCTAGCAAACGTGAGCACACAGAAAAGTAAGCCCTTGGTAGTTATTTGTTTCAGTAAAATAGGTAGACAGGATGGAACTTTTCTTCTCAGTATGGCATCTAAGAGGTATTTAACGACGAGGAGGTCAGCTGGGGGCAGCGGAACCAAGCTGGAAGCCTTCTGTTTCTCCCCCACCTGTCCTCTCACCTTGAATGGTACCTCACATTAGAGCCTGTGTCACCAATTTGGACAGGTCATGCTGGAGAGGGTAATGGTTTCTGAGAAAGGGGAGAGTTAAGGGACCTAGAGGGTGGTATTGAATGAAGAGGTTGCATTCCAAAACATCCATGTGATTTCTAAGCATTTTGCTCTTAATGGTAGTTAAGGCCTGGCTGCACTACTTAACCCTTAATTCTGGGAACTAGATCTTAATACTCAAATTTGTGGACTGGTGAATAAAGGATAGAAAAAGAAATTTCAGTACATGGGGCATCACAGAATATTCAAACCCTTCCTTCCACTCATGTGCAGTTTCCCGAATCAGGGCCAACTCTGCTGAAAATGTGAAAATACCTGAAGTTCCTCACTGGTATCCATCTGCCTCTATCTGAGTTGATTTCCACCTGCCTCCGTTTTTGCCCAAGGTCTGCAGAGCCTGAGTCCCACAGAACAGCCCTTCCCCCAGAACCACGCTGCCCCAGGGTAGCTGTGCTACCCCCCTCCCTCGAGTCCACTAATTTCATCCAGGTGTTCGAAGAAAACCAGTGGATTAACTCAATCTATCCAAATGTAAGAATGATTGACAGCTACTGAACTCTTCAAAGACTACATGCATTTTTGAACAGTTTGATTACTGACCCCTGAAACCTTTTTGCTATGGAGTGAGAGAGGAAAAGTGTCACCAGGAAGCTAACACGCCGGCAGGCCTGCTCCGACCGGAAATACCTCCAACCTCTTCTGTGTTCTTTCTTCCTGCCTCCACTGTTGAGTCTGCAGTTTCTTCCCCAACTCCAGGTTGTTCCCAACCTGTTTCTGCTGGTAAGTGGCCATGGGTACAGTTGCCATTATGGCCATTGTTTTGTAAACAGCACCTGTCATCTCCCTGAGCTTTAGTTTCTTCGTCTGTAAAATGAAGTTTAACATTATCTACCAGAGGAGGCCGTAAATGTTAGTTCCATTCTGCAATAAACCCTGTGTTGTCAAGCCAAGGAATTACTTGCATCACATGGGAGGTACTCAGAGCTCTTAGGGGAAACATGCTTTTGAAAAATAATCTTAGTGGACTAACATGATTCTTGCCTAATAGCATCTATTCCCACTTTTTCTGAACCCACCATGACCTCCCCTCTCCCCCTACCCTCTCCCTCCCTCTCCCTCCATGACCTCCCCTCTCCCCCCACCCTCTCCCTCCCTTCTCCCTCCACACACTCACATGTCCCACAGTCGATTGTGGTTTGCATAGAACCGGTCTCTCCATTCCTGTCTAAAGATGAGCACATGATCCAAGGAGCTTATTCTACACTACTGGGCATATTTTTATGGAAGAAGAGAATCAATGCTTCTGAGGTTTGCAAGCCCTCTAAATGTTAAAAATGTTGTAGCCTTGTGTTCTATTAAATAAAGTGGAGATTTTGCATTCCAGTTGAAAATATAACCATTGTGTTTTTAATTATAAAAACACTTTAAGTTATATTGCCTTAATTTCTCTTCCACCCTTTCACATTTTTGAGGAAAATTGGTGCCATTTATCCTGTGGATTGCTTCATATCCCAGGGGTGCATGTGACTACATTTGAGAAGTACACATTAAAGGAAACCAAAACAAGAGAATAGGCCGTGGTCTCAGCCCCAGGAATGCCAACCATCAGAGAAGTCTGCCCTTCTGCTGCTATGTAACAGTGATTTAAACGTGCACACTTACTTCAAAAGGGACACATTTAAAATCACATCCTGTAGATATGGCACCTGCAGTGACATTGGTATAGACGTAAAGGTCCTGAATATTGCCTAGCTCCATGGTCGGCAAACTGCGGCTCTCGAGCCACATGTGGCTCTTTGGCCCCTGGAGTGTGGCCCTTCCTAAGCCTTAGGAGTACCCTAATTAAGTTAATAACAAGGTACCTACCTACATAGTTTAAGTTTAAAAAATTTGACTCTCAAAAGAAATTTCAATCGTTGTACTGTTGATATTTGGCTCTGTTAACTAATGACGTTGCCGACCACTGGCTAGGTGTTCTGTGACGGTGATGGCAGAGGAGAGAGCAGAGTCCGTGTCCCCTGAGAGAACACGGGCGATTGCCATTAGAAGGACAGAATTGCTGAAGAAGCTATTTCATTTCATCTCTGTTTTAACCTTCCCAGTGCTCAAAACAAAAAACGAGCACTATAAAAATGAGGACAAGGAATGATTAATGTTAAAAGTTAGAGTTCTGCCTTTTTCTAACAGTTATCTCATTTCTTGGCTAGTTGCCTTTTTGGCCTCCACCTCTTATTTTGGATTGTTTTTCAATCTTTTCTCCCTAATTTGCTCCTTCTCTGTGGGGAGTTCATGCCTTGACCAGCCTCCACATGGCTACAGGAGGTGGAGGTGGAAAGGGTTATGTTCTTCTAGAACAGCGGTTCTCAACCTGTGGGTCGCGACCCCTTAGGGGGTCGAACGACCCTTTCACAGGGGTTGACTAAGACCATCAGAAAACACATATATAATTACATATTGTTTTTGTGATTAATCACTATGCTTTAATTATGTTCAATTTGTAACAATGAAAATACATCCTGCATATCAGATATTTACATTACGATTCATAACAGTAGCAAAATTACAGTTATGAAGTAGCAAAGGAAAATAATTTTATGGTTGGGGGTCACCACAACATGAGGAACTGTATTAAAGGGTCACGGCATTAGGAAGGTTGAGAACCACTTCTCTAAAAGGATCCATGAATTTAACCTCCTTTTGCATTTTAAAAACTGCAGCTGGATTTGCAAACCTTTCCAAGATTATGAAGTTTTCTATTGGCAATCATATTTGATTGTCATGTGGTAAATGCACACCAGTATCGAATGTTAACAACTAAATTGAATTCTATTGATTGTGATATTTCAACTAAATAAATTAAAAAGTGGGGGAAGTTGGAGTTAGAAAGAGTTTTGGGGTCAATAATTACATGATAAGCCTAAGAGGCTTGCTTCCATCTAGGAATCATTCAAGAGAGAGCTGTGGTTTTGGCCAAAGATAGAAAGATTTGGAAAGTATATTAGCTGCAAATCCTTTACTTAAAATGGAATAAATCATACACGGCATTTGGAAACTGCTGCTCTAGCAAAAAATAAAGGTATTAAGGTTTCTCAAACGTAAGATTGAGATAAAATATGAAGACTTTTTGAGAATTTAAAGCATAATTTAGAAACTTGGAGGAAAACTCAGTTTCTTGGAAGAAGCTTGGTAAAGATAATGTTTTTCTTGGCATCATGTGCTTCATTTTTCTTAGGGAAAAATTAGACAAAAAGAAAAGGTTGAGAAGGGCCAGTTTGCATAAGTGGGGCGGGGACTGAAATAAAAAATAATAAGCATTCCAAGCACATTTCTTTTTCATTTCAACCAAGTGGGAAGGAGCAAGCAAAGAAAAATGAAAAATAATTTGATCAGAAATTATTTGTTTTAAATCAAAAGCCCTGTGGATGCCAATCAGCGGGATGGGGGGAGGGCTTCATGTTATGGAGAAACATCCTTAGCAATAGAGTGAGTACGATACTGAGTACTGGGATGTTATCAAAAACCTCATCTGTCTGAATTCTGAACTGGAGAATAGAAGACTTACCAATATCTAAGTCAGCAAAGGGCTCTGAGGCACATCAGCCTAAATTCCTTAATGTCTGGTTTATGGGATAATCTTCACAATTTCTCTGTACGGGGGGGGGGGGGCGGGGGGAGGAGGGCTGTAGAAATCTATGAGTCACCTGTCTGCTTACCTATATGCAAATACAAATATGCCCGTATTCCTAGATATAATCAAAGAAATTGCAAAGTGTGTACAAAATCACAGCTGGCTGTTTCCCCTTCAAATTTTCCACTAACACAGAAGTCGGAACCTGTTTGTCAGGTTTTGGCCACAGCTAGTTTCTAGAATAAAATCGTAAACCTAACAATGGAAGTTAATGACAGAAACTCCGACGGAACTGGAACCAGCAGTTCTGGTAGAGCTCACAGACAGTTTCAGGATATAGTCTTGTTTTTAATATCTTTTTATTTGACTTGAGACTGAATGTTCATCCATTCTTCATCAAACTGAAAAATGAAATGATACCAAGGAACAGGATTAAAGATATGGGTGTTGCCCTAACGGGTTTGGCTCAGTGGATAGAGCGTCGGCCTGCGGACTGAAGGGTCCCAGGTTCGATTCCGGTCAGGGGCATGTACTTTGGTTGCGGGCACATCCCCAGTTAGGGGTGTGCAGGAGGCAGCTGATCCGATGTTTCTCTCTCATCGATGTTTCTAACTCTCTATCCCTCTCCCTTCCTCTCTGTAAAAAATCAATAAAATATATTTTAAAAAAAGATATGGGTGTTAAATATCCCCAGACAAATCTCTCTCTCCAGTTTCAACCTGAATCCCAACGTGCTTATTACTTTAATTGGAGTCTCCAAATTCCAGTGATTTTCTGAACTCCAGAGACTACCACACCCTTCCGAAGAGCGAGGAACAGCTCCGTCTGACCACAACATCCATCCAGTCTGTAGCATGCTTCCAAAACATGCTTTTGAAGTTTCTAAACATGTAGCCATCAAATAAAAAATCATGCAACAGTGAACCTTATGTCTGTCTTTCCAGACGGATAGACAGATACCTAAAACTTTAATTATCCAGAGTCTAAGTACCAAGGAAGTGCAGATAGCTGAACATTTTCTCTGTACAGAGTGAAAAGCCAGGGCAAGAAAACACAAGAATTTGATAGTTTAGTCAAAAGACTATTTGTAGTTCACTTCTCAGGCTTGGGAAACATTCAGGTCATCTTCCTATGTTGATACCAGTTTAGTTCTTGCTCACCTCTATTTACCCACAGATGTCAGGCCGTGCACAGGGCATTTTCACAGCTGCCCTTTCAGTTATTACTCCCAGATAACTCTGTAAACAGGCATCTTCATTGTGGGGTCCAAACTCCAGTTCTTTTCCCAGGTCAATGCTGGGCCCTGGGAAAAGGAAACCCTGCCTCTCAAGTAACATGCTCTGTGAGGATATGGACTACTTCAACGACATGAATTACATCAAGGTTTTCATTTGTAAAAAAAAAACTTTTTTTAATGTAAAAATTTCACTATCTTCAACATGCCTCCCAATTATTTATCAAGAAAATTTGTTAAGCTACATTTTCTGAAATTTATAGGAAAATAATATAATAAATGCTATAACATCAAATTTGCATTCAACACTAAAAAAGAAAAATATATATTCAATGCAAAGCAAATGCAATATTATAACTTTCTCTTTTTTTGTTGATTGATTTGAGAGAGAGAGAGAGACATCAATTTTTGTTCCACTGATTTATGCATTCATTGGCTGATTCTTGTATGTGCCCTGACCAGGAATCAAACCCACAACCTTGGCATAGTGGGAAAATGCTCTAATCAACTGAGCTACCCAGCCAGGGCTTCTATTATAATTTTCTACCTGAAAAAATGAAAGTTATTAGGACTTTGCCCTGAAACTCTATAGCACAAAAGAGACAAGCAGTCTTCACCAACCAACCAGACAAGCAGACAAATGAAAGAAAATTTTAAAAAGAAAGAGAAAATAAATTTGTACTCAAGTGAGATATATTTACAGATCCCCTCTTGCCAAAATATCAAATACAGCAGGTCCTAGAATAATGTCACTTCGTTCAACGTTGTTTTGTTATAAAGTTGCTGAATTGTATAAGAACTTAACTCTTTTTATATCAATTACTATTACACTTAGCTTATTATGGTAAAATGGCTTTTGTTATATGTTGTTTCACTTAAAATTGCAGAATATCTATGATGTAAGTGAGGACTTAATGTACTCATCACTTCAGGGACATATCTTCTATTAGTCCCCCCAACTCCTGTAGAGCTCCACGTGGAGCATTAGGTGGGCTAAGTAAAGACATGAGGATTGAGAGGCACACTGCCCTAGGATTTTCTGCCTGACTCATTGATTGGAGGGTTGAGAATCTAGTAACAAGAGACATATTGTCAGCAGGTATTCCATCCGACCTCAGCATATCTTTTCTGGAAGCTTCCAACTGCCAGGAGAAATTCATGGCAGAGCTGGCTAAGAATATCAGGTGTTTTTGAATCATAGTTAACATGAATGCAGCTGGACAAAAGTAAATGGAAAGGTGTCAGGGTAAGTCGTTGGAAACCCTGTTAGAGCTGTTCTGTGACCGGGGTCTTTCGTAGGGTCTATTCTGAACTCCATCCTGACAGCAGTTTGAAGGGAAATGTCCTTGAGCTGTGAACATTCCATTACAGCGCCCTTATGAAGTCTGTCTTTTGGGGATTCTAGGCTGTGCATTATGGCTTTCTCAGTGATTAGGATGCTCTGGTTTGATCCCTGGAATGCCATTTTAGTAAAGTTCGTGTGAAGACAATCCTTTCTTTAAAACGTTTTTTATATATTTAATTAGCATTGAGAACTGACCTTGAGAAAAGTGTTCATCCCTGGCGTCCTGGGAAGAATACAGGAAGTGTTGTCATCTGGCCGGCTTGGCTGTTCTGTCCTGTTGTGGAATGTAAAAGAGGGGTTGAGGGGTCTCCATGTGAGAGCAGGCTTTTAACTGTGGTAATTCAAGTGAGCCAACTTTGGAAACTTCTTTGGTCTAAAAGTCAAATTCAATGGGCTGTATTGTTTCTTTCAATAAAATGCTTGACATTCTGTCCTGCAGCAGACTGCGAGCTGTGCATTAAAGGTGTCTTAAACATTGGGATTCCTAATAAATAAGATACTAAGAATGGTGCTCATATATCAAATGCTCTCAAAATCCTTCAATAGATCTAGTCTACTTGTCTTTGCTTTAGTAGGATGGCCCCTGTCATCAAAATTACTCTGATTGCCTAACCCAGGGGTGGGCAAACTTTTTGACTCGAGGGCCACAATGGGTTCTTAAACTGGACCGGAGGGCCGGAACAAAAGCATGGATGGAGTGTTTGTGTGAACTAATATAAATTCAAAGTAAACATCATTACATAAAAGGGTACGGTCTTTTTTTTCAATAGTTTTATTCATTTCAAACGGGCCGAATCTGGCCCGCGGGCCGTAGTTTGCCCACGGCTGGCCTAACCGGTATGGCTCAGTAGTTGAGCATCGACCTATGAATCAGAAGGTTACAGTTTGATGCTTGGTCAGGGCACATGCCCGGATTGCAGGCTTGATCCCCAGTGGGGGTTGTGCAGAAGGCAGCCGATCAACGATTCTCTCTCATCATTGATGTTTCTATCTCTCTCTCCCTCTCCCTTCCTCTCTGAAATCAATAAAGATACATTTTTTAAAAATCACTAGGATTATATGAAGCCATGATGAAAGTGAGCTCCTTCCATCTTTAGTGCGATTGAATTCTCACCTAAGTTGCTTTCATTTTCTCTGCGGAATTCTGATACTGCTCGTGGCTGAAGAAATCCTCCTAAAGGAGCAGACAAGGCCCTCCCTGTTAAAGAGCATCCTTTCCTACAGGAACTCTGAACACTCGGTCAAGGTACTCACCCAGTGTGACCAAAATTCCAATTTTGTTTTACAGAACCTTCAATTTTTCCCTGTAAAATGTCTTTATCTTCCTCAAAAAAATAAAATAAAAAAAATAGAAATACATTTGAGTGCTTTCTGTGCACCAAATACTTTATTTTCATCATCTCTGTAATCTTCCCACAAAGACTATGATTTATGCATTCTGAAAATGAGAAAAAGTTACAATGCCAGCTCTTTATAATCCTGTTTTCTGGCATACTGTGCTTTTTACATGGTAAAATATGGTATTTTGGTGATTACCATTATTTACGTGAATCAATCTGAATTTAGAATCATATATATTTTAAGATAAAATTTGATTTAATTATATGTTAAAAAAAGGATGTGTGTTCTGCAAGCTCAGACAGGACAAAGCCTGCAGGATTCCCATCCAGTCTGGCATCGTGGTGCGGCAAGGTTTCTATCGCAAATACAAACTCTAGTTCAGAAACTTCCAAAGAATTGAACCACTATGTGACAATGTGAAAATGGTACAGATGGATGCTTCATTGGAAATTCCTTTTTTAAAAATTGAGATATAATTTACATATAACATCATATTAGTTTCAGGTGTACAGTATAATGATTTGATATTTGTGTACATTGTGAAATGATCACCAGGATAAGTCTGTTTAAATATGTCACATTACACATTTACAAAATTTTTGTGTGTGAAAACTTTTAAGATTTGCTCTCTTAGCAACTTTCAAATGTGCCACACAGTATTATTGCTAGTAACTATAATCACCATGATATACATTTTATCTCCATGACATTTATTTTATAACTGGAAGTTTATACCTTTTGACTCCCTTCACTAATTTCCCCCACCCTCTAACCCCTGCCTTTGGCAACCACAACCTGTTCTCTGTATCAATGAGCTTGGTATGGTGTGTGTTAGATTTCACATATAAGTGAGATCATATGTTATTTTCCTTTCTCTGACTGAGGTTTCACTTAGCATAGTGCCTTTGAGGTCCATCCAAGTTGTTGCAAATGGCAAATTTTATTCTTTTTTTATGGCAGAATAATGTTCCTTTGTGTATATATACACCACAATTTATTTATTGATAAATGTTATGCCCAGAATTCAAGATCCCCAAGATACCACGCCAGGGAGCCAGTCCGATGCAAAAGCAGAAGGTCCTTTATTGAGTTAGCTAACCCGACCCGGGCCTCCAGCCGATGCAGCGACCGGAAAACCGAGTGATATCCATGAGAAAATCAGGGCTTTAATAGTGAGGGGAGGGAGCTAGCTGTGGGCCTTGCCGATAGGCCAGGCGCCAAGTCGGGTCTTGTTACACAGGATGTGGTCATCTCTATGGCGCGCACATCCCTTGCTTGTCATTGGCTAGTTCAAAGAAATCCCGGGCGTAGCCAGCAGGGGCCTGGGTTTCCGGGAAGAAGGCACTCTTCTGAGCACATGGCCTCTGCCCCAACATGGAGGATCCAGGGTAGGATGGAGGGCATAGCCCTCGCCCTTTCAATATATACTTAGATTGTTTCTATATCTTGGCTACTGTAAGTAATGCTGCAATGAACATGGGGGTGATAAATATTTTTGAATTTGTGTTCTCATTTATTTATTATTTTTTAATATAAATGCCCAGACATGAGGTGTTGGATCATATGGTGGTTTTATTTTTAATTTTTTGAGGCACCTCCACACTGTTTTCCAGAGTGACTGCACCAATTTACATTCCCACCAAAAGTTTATACGAGTTCTTTTTTCTCTACATTCTCTCCAAAATGGTTCAGCCTTAATATTACTAACAAGGAGTGACCACTTTGGGAGTCTTTACTGAATGCCTTGAGTGATCACTGCATATTCTTCACTCTGGCTATTCAGATTGAGAACTGCTTTCCAACATGAGTGAGATTTGGAATTGTTCGATTTACCTACTCTTTTCTTGCCCACCTTTGTGGACAATCACTCTCTGCAAGCCTGGCCCAGTATTCAGCAGACTCTGGAGCACATCGTGTAGATTTCTACAACTGTTTCTGTGTCATTCCATCCTTTTAGGGGGCTCTGCCCTTCAATCTCCACCTGTCTCAGCCTCCCATGACTCTAACTTTCATTTCATTGTCTCAGCAGGCATTGTGGACCGTGTGTAGAGTCCCCCTATTTACACCTGTGTTTGGGAAACTGATTCTAGGCAGAAATATGGGGCAATTGTAGGGCTTGCTTTGTTTGTTTTCCTACCCTTAGGGGTCATAGTCCTGAGCTGGGTATTGTCCAATGTCTGAAAACAATTATTTCACATACTTTGTGCAGCTTTTAATTGTTAGTGGAGGGAAATTATATTTGGTCCTTGTTATTTTGTCTTGCCTGGCTGTGAAAGTTTAAGATATTTTTATACTCTTGAGATTTCAATTTGTAATCATAATTAGATCTTTCACACTTTGTCTTAAGATTGAATCTAAGAAGCAAATAAACCAAATAAATATTATTTATCATATTAAAAAGTTATATAAACTTCATTCACTATAGAATTAGAATGTGGTTCTATTATACGTCATATAGAATGAAATATAAATGCAATGCTGTGCAACTTAAACTCGGAAGGACAAAGGAGAATCTTCCAAGCACCACGTAGTAATTAATTACATTTGAATTTATTTCTAGCATTACACATTTCTCCTAGTCATAGTCATCTATGGCAATTTTTATAGGAGTATATCCCATATTGTCCTCTTTCTTGGATTCTTCCTTTATCTTGTTAGAATACTATTGTGGGAATGCCTTCCGTGACATTTGTGCATGCCTTGTTGCAGCCTTTGACCAAGACTATCTTTTCTAGGACATTTACAAAGCAACATTAATGCCTTCCTCTTAGGCAGAGGGCAGATGTGTTTCCTGACTAGATAATAAACATGATGTCTTTATTTTTTAATCTTCACCTGAGGATATGATTTTTTGTTTGTTTGTTTTTTCATTGATGAGAGAGAGAGAGGAAGGGACAGAGAGAGAGAGAGAGAGAGAGAGAGAGAGAGAGAGAGACATCGATGTGAGAGAGAAACATTTATCAGTTGCCTCCTGTATGCACCTGTTCAGGGATGGAACCTGAAAACTAGGTACGTGCTCTGACTTGGAATCAAACCTGCTATCCTTCCGTGCACAGGACAACACTCTAACCACTGAGCATACCCAGCAGGGCTAAACATGAGGTCTTCTTTCAAATTTCAAGGGAAATTTGGTCAGGTTTCTAGCAACCCCTTATCCAACTGGAGGTTTCCTAAAACCAGGGCTCCTTGACTGTGATGCAAACACAGTGTATAAATAGCACGTACCTGGGCTGCTCCACATCACTCCCTCGGCACTATGGGGACAAAAGGAACCAATGCAAATATACCTGCTATGCCATGAATAATAAAGTCATTTGTCTCTCACTCTCACTTGGGACTCTTGTGTCTTTTGTGAGCACCTATGAAACTGGCAGGCTAACTTGTCAGCTTGCAAACAGAGCAAGATCCTAGATTCTTCCTGGTTCTTGACAAGTACCTTTGAGTAATTTTCTCTTCAAGTATGAAGATGATAAGATTCATGTATGAACAGATTTTGTTTTGTCTTCACATTTGATTGTTATTTTGGTTGAGTGAAGAATTCTAGAATAAAAATACTTTTTTTTGTCAGAAGTTTGAGTGGATTGTTTCATTTATGTCTAACATAGTGTTTCTAACTAAAAGATTGATTGTTCTCATTTCTTTTTAGAGAATTGACTTTCTTTCTTGGAGTTGTCTGCTGGGGTTTTATCCGCATCTAGAAGGGTTCAGGAATCTGGAGAAGGGGCTGCGACGTAAATTAATAAAGAGACTAGACATGAAATATAAAATCGGGAGGCATTTTAGGGGAGCCAGGGGAGGCTTAGCTTTAGTAACTAAGTTCCCCAAATCTCCTCACACCCAGGGCGTTTATTCCCACATTTTGCCATGTAGCAAAGCAGATATACATATCAAGGGTAATGTTTGGTAAACAATAAAGTATTATCAGGTTGGGGGAACTGCCTTCAGCTGTCTGGCAACAGGCAATAATAATGCAAATCTTCAGCCCTGCTGAAGCCCCAAGGTTCATCAGCCTTTTGATGAACTTCTTGCATTTTAATATGCCCTGCTGGAATTTGCTTCCAGCAGTTCTCTATCCACAAAGCTTTTAGTTATTGCTTTCATTAGCCTTTCTTGGTATGTGGTGATGTCAGTCTGAAGACTCTTGTCCTTTTTTCCCTTCTATTACTTTTTAAAATTTCTTCTAAATTTTCTTTAGTCTTCCTAGCTGGAACTCCTATTGGATACATTTTGGATTCCCTATATATCTCCTGGCTTTCAACTTTAAATTTTTAATCTCTTTATTTTTTGGTCAATATTATAAAATATCTCCTTAACTTTGCCTTTCAGATTAATAATTTAACCTTCAGTTTTGTCCAATTTAAAAATCCAGCACATCCACGTATGTATGTATTTTAGGCAATCGTATTTATTTTTATTTCCAATCATACTTTATTCAAACTTCTACCTAATCAGAATCTAATTACTTCCAATCAACTTTACTTGTAATGTCCAGATTGAAGCTACCATCACCCTCAACTAGACTATTAAAATAACCTCCTAACTTGTATTCCTTGCTCTCCCTCTCTCCAGATTATGTTCTCCCCTCAAGCCAGAGTGATTTCTTTAAAAGATAACTACATCTTCCAGAGCCTTGATCTTGGCCTTCTCAGCTTCCAGAACTATGAGAAATATTTGTTGTTGTAAGTTATCCAGTCTAAGGTATTTGGTTATAACAACTTGAACAAACTAAGATGCCTTCTATTTAAAATCCCAGCTGTAGAGTTCACTCCCTTACTCAATTCTCTGCTGTTTCTCTATTCAGTGGTTCTCAACCTTCCTAATGCCGTGACCCTTCAATACAGTTCCTTGTGTTGTGGTGACCCCCAATTTCATTGTTACAAATTGAACATAATTAAAGCATAGTGATTAATCACAAAAACAATATGTAATTATATATGTGTTTTCCGATGGTCTTAGGCGACCCCTGTGAAAGGGTCGTTCGACCCCCAAAGGGGTCGTGACCCACAGGTTGAGAACCGCTGCATATTGTTTCACTTACTTACGACACTTGTTGTTCTTAATCCTCACCTGAGGATATTTTTCCATTGATTTTTAGAGAGAGTAGAAGAGAGAGGGAAAGACAGCGAGAAACTTCAATGTGAGAAAGACACATCAATTGTTTGCCTCCTGCATGAGCCCCGACCAGGGCCCAGGTGGGGAAGGAGCATGCAACCAAGGTACGTGCCCTTGATCAGAATCTAACTCAGGACCCTTCAGTCAGCAGGCTGACGCTGTATTCGCTGAGCCGAGTCAGCTAGGGCTATTTTTTTCTTATTGATTGATTGATTTGCTGTGTGCACATGTATAATTTGCAAGAGGGCAGGGTGTTTTGTCTGTTGTGAATACTGCTTTATCCCCAACACTTAGAAGAGTGTCTGGCGCATGGTAGACACTAATACGTATTTGTCAAATAAGCAAACAAATTGGTGAATAACCTCTTCTCACATTTTTACCCTAATATCCTCTAGATTAAAACTTCTCTGAGACATGATGACAATTTTAAGGTTCTATTCTGTTTGTTAAGCCAACTCTATTTTCTCTGAGATCAGTTATTAACATTATTCACTTTAGTCTAATACCTGTTCTCAGTTGTACTCAGAGTTCTGATTTTTCTTCATAGTGCGTTCTTCTTCAGTTACATTTTTCTCTTCTTCCTTCTTTATTAATTTTACCCCATTCATTTATATCTCCCATATACTCCTTAATATTTGGGGACCACTTTTGGTAAATTTATGGTTGCATAGTTTTAAAAATATCTTATTAGTAATTTCAGAGGGACATTGGGTGGACATAGGTACAAGCACTGTGTCTGCCGTCTGTAATGGGAAGCCTCTGCTCTCATTCTCAAAGTTGATCATTTATTTTCAGTGGCTCCGATTTGTCCACTTGGCTCTCTATTTAAGAATACCTTAATATAATAAATGTTGTTGAGGGATTGTTGCATAGAATCTGCTTCCCTTCATAAATATTCGTATCTCCTTTCCTGATATTTCAGAATGAACCAGAACCATCAAAAACAAACAACAAAGAAAAATTTTTGTTAATTGAACATTTGCCTTTGTGTCTTGAAGCACATGTTTTTAAACTGTCACATCAGCATTCTGTAAGTGCATCTTCCACTTTTAAACATAGTCAAAACTTTTTAATTTTAACTACTTGTGTGTGTTTTCTGCTTTCGTCTCATCTTTTCATCCTTAATATGAGAAAAACACCAAGTGACATGTGAAGAAAACCATGACCAGTTCATAGGAGGAATGTATAGCATCATTTTATGTTCATTTATTTTTGATTTCCTTGTATTTATCTTATTTTGATGTTCTTTGAAGCTGGATTAACTGTGTCCTCTGAACTTGGGGATTTCTACCAGATGAGCCATTTAATTAACCCACAATCCTGTATAGAACATTTTGAATGAATAAATCATCCCAGAGTTAACCTGTCAAATTAAAAGAGATTTTTCGGTATTGGGAGTTTTTTGCCTAAAACTATTTTCAGTTGATAAATAACATTCCAAAATAGTTAAATCTGCAGTTGGTTATCTGAGCCTGTATAGTCTCCCAACATAGCAAATATGATCCAAAAGGGAAGGAAGCAACTGGAGAAAAGCCTCAAGCTTGAGAAACAGTGTTAGGAATAACTCTATACTCTGTTAAGTGATTAAAAGGCAACGTTAAATGAACTCACTCTCTGAGTATATTTAGACAGTTATTTAACTAATAAATTTTAAAGAATACATTTTATTTCCAATGCATATTTGTTGATTTTGTGTTGTTGTTGCTGTTGTTTAAATCTCTATAGGCCTGAATGAGATGGTCCATTCTGAATTAGAATGAACCACTTTGGATTACTATTAAATATGTGGAGACACCAAAACTTCTTCTTAACTAAGTGATGGCATAGGACAGAATTCCACCTCAGAGTTATCATACTTAAGAAGTCATTTCCATTTCTCTTTGTGAATTCTTTTTTTGCATCAAGGTTTTATTTTCTAATAAGGACATTACCATTTTTCTCTTTTCTTACCTAAAGGTTGTTAAAATCAACCCAGCTACTTCATTATTTAGTTAAGAGAAAACTCCCTAATTGGAAAGCATGTGCCTTCTGCAGCCAATTTTAGAATTTATAGTCTCATAGCTGTGGCTTAGGAGAAATTTAGCAGAAGCACTTCAAGGTGCTAATTATAAAGTTACATAATTTACATAGATTTACATAGGCATTTCAATTTTTCTGAAACTTGATCTAGTGCAAACTGATGAGGGTAATTACTGGGGTATTTTAGGATTTTTCTCTTGTGATCAATCCAAGCGTATCATGTATTTTCAAAATGTGTATACACTTGTTCTAATGAAAAGTATCTCAGAAAGATATAAATATTGTTATTTAGCATTCATGAGACTACATGGAATAATTATTTAACAATGAGAATTGTAGTCCAGTAGTTTTACATTTGTCTGGGCAAAGAATCACCCGAATCTTTAGGAAACACAGAGGCCTGGGGCTGCCCTCCAACCTTAGGGTTTAGTTGTTTTAGAGTGGGGTCTAGGCCCCAATTCTTTCAAAGCCTCCTACTGAGCCGTCAGGTGGACTCAACAATAGGGCACTGATGTGGCACATATCACATTTCAGAAACCATGCAACTACAAAATAGTAAGTGAATTATTATAAATAAATTTCAGCCAGGGAAATATTGTAATGTTCTTTAAAGTTAATGATCCCATTGGAAAATCCTTATTATAACTAAGATGAAATCCAAAATTCATCTTCTTCCCTCCCTCTCTTTCTTTCTGTCATCTTTTGGTAGTATTCAAAATGATATAGTCTTCCTAGCTATCGTAGGTGATTAAGAAGAAATGTCCATAATTGTTAATATTGTTTTTATATCTGATATGTCTTTTTGCAAAGTCTAAGTAAATCCTTCTATATTCTCGTTTATACTAAATGGGTGCAATGTTATTTCTATACACATAGCATAAAGTGTATAATCCTTAGTGTCAAGCTAGTAAAAACCTGGAATGCTAAAAGATTTCTAAATTTGTGTCTTTTCATCATTTTTCTCATTAAATTGACTATTTTATATATATACTAGAGGCCTGGTACATGAATTCGTGCATGGGCAGGATCTGGCTGGCTTGCCCTGATGGGGGCCCATCAGGGCGGGCCAGCAGGGGGGAGGGGCAGCAGGCAGTTGGCCAGCTGGGGAAGGGCCGCTAGCTGTTGGCCAGCTGGCCCTGCCCCCAATTGAGGTGTTGGGAATTAACCAGGGGCCAGGCCATCTGGGGGGGGGGGGGCGTTGATCAGGGCTGGATCAGGCTGGTTGGCTGCCATAGTGCATATCGTAGCCACCAGTCATTCTGGTCGTTCCACTATTTTGGTCGCTGGGCTTTTATATATATATAGATATATAATTTTTTTTTTATTGATTTCAGAGAGGAAGGAAGATGGAGAGAGAGATAGAAACATCAATGATGAGAGAGAATGCCTCCTGCATTCCCCACACTGGGGATTGAGCCTGCAACCCCCAGGTATATGCCCTGAACAGGAATTGAACCACAACCTCATAGTTCATAGGTTGACACTCAACCTGACCCATACTGGCTGGGCTTAAATTGACTCTTTCTGATTACAGTGGTCTGTGGCAATATCTTGTGTTATCACAATCACATAGTCATTTTTTCAATGTTAATGTTTGTCATTACTAATTAATAAACTCTATCAAATACCAGTTTATACCTGGCTCAATCTCAGGACAGTTGGAAGTTCCGTGTGCCACCAGGGCACATATCCAATTGCCTGTAACTCTGGAAAGCAAAGTTTAACCATTTTTATTTTAGTTATATAAATATCAATGTATCTAGATTTAATAAAGGAAAAGGCACTAAGGTTTATTACTCTTGCACTTATATCAAATACTCATATTCAGGTAATCACAGCACAGTTCCTTTATTGACTTGATATACATGTATGTTAGAAAGCCACTGGTATGAGTCAACTGATAATTGTAATGAACTGATCCTCAAATTAAAAACACCCAGATAAAAAGAAATCATGAAGTTAGATTTGAGTATCTCTTAACAAGATTAAGTATCTAGCCCTTTCACATAAATAAGGAGAAATTGTATTTTCTTCTGATTGAGAAGAGTGTAAAATTATAGAGTAAGCATGTACAGTGAATGTGTTATTTGTACTTCTGTAAGTTTTTTAAATGGCTTATGTCAAAGTAAGTTTCTGCAGCCATTAAGAAATTATTCTAAAATAGTAACCTTTGAGGAGGGTTTATTGTCCTTCTACTATTTCTAATTTTTCTCTTAAAATTATGCCTAAAAAATTTCCTCTAAAATGTTATCAGGGAAAAAACAGTAAACTAATTCCAGCCTCCACTTGTAAGCATGCCAATTAGCCCACTGTATCTATTGAATGCCAGCTGGCTAATTGTACCCACAGTAGTATATTGTGTCAGCATCAGGCTTCTTTCTACACAATCATTTTACTACCAAATTTTGCATTTGCCAATGGACAAATTATGAATATAAATTAGAAAATTATACTGTGTTAAAATAACCCTAACTGTAAAACTACATTTTTTTTATTTGGATGTGGTTCCATATTTTACTTTCTTAGATAGAAAATTACTGAATTAAGACAAAATGTGTACATAAATCCTATCTCAACATGCCATCATTTCACAACAGATTGACACCAATATACCAGTGGCCTTTGAAGGGTGCATCTGTAGCAATTAAATCAACTTTTCATTTCATGTTATATTTCCTAAAGTGTGTTTCATGGGATTTTAAAATGCTCTATGTAGAAAACAAAAGGTAAGGGAGAAAGGAGGACCTGGCCATGTAAGTTTGGGAAATATTGTCTTGGAGTTTTAAAATACAGTGATTTTTAACTCATTTGATGGGTCAATATCTTCGTGAATTTCCAAGAGGGCATCAAAATATGTAGCATTTCCCAAATGTATTTGGCCATGTAGGACCTACAAAAAATGCTGCTTAGTGAATCCAACTACACATTTGTTTAGATAACTTTCATTCCCACTTCCATGTTATCATAATTACTTTTAACTTTTACCACAAGCTTGCCTGCATTCCAATAGTGTTACAGATTTTACTTATCTCCTAAGTATATATGCAAAGACAGTCTCAGTGGTTAACCCAGACAGCTAACTTTCCAGAGACTTGTCTGAAAGTTGGTATTACCCCTATTTGGACACACCACACAGGATCTAGGAGTGAGCAGGTTCTATGAGGTGGGCCTCATGGAGCCACCATGGCTACGGAGTTGAGCCCATTTACATACCTTGGTTCAAGCCACCTCCATGCACAACAGATATGATCTTTCTATTAATAAATGTTACTAGATACAGATTAAGGAAGCAGCAATAACCATGCACATAGTCGTTTGAATAGGAGCTACTCAGAAATTAATTTTTAGGCATGTATAATTTTCCATCATATCAGCCAAAGGATATTTCTGGGGTTTGTTCTTGGATTTTTCTGTCCCTTTAACCACTCTCAAATCCACACTTACCAAACTCAGGTTTTGCCTGTACTGCTTCCAGCACCTGTTGAAGATAAGGTTTTCTCCCCCTGAGCAATCCAGGATCCTTGGCCTGATAGGGTTTGTGTGGTACCAGGGGTGGACACAAATGGGCTTCTTCACATAAGGCTCTCTGGAGATAAATGGGTAACTGTTTCCAAGGCATATCCTGATGCTCTTTTTAAAGTCGACTTTATTGAGATATAATTTATATGCAACAAATGCACCTACTTCTATGGGTTTTGGCAAATCATGCCTCCATGTGATCAGCACCACAATTAAGATTTAGAACATTTCTATTACACTTGTTTCCCTTCGTCATCAGTCTCCTCAACCCCTGGCCCATTGTAAAAACTGATCTGTTTTCTCGTCCTATAATTTTGCCTTTTCCAGAAAATCCTATAAATAAAATAATACAATATGGACTCTTTTGTGTCTAGTCTTTTTTAGTTAGCATATTTTTAAAATGCACCTATGTTGCATATTTCAAAATTGTTTCTTTTTTAGTGTTGAGTAGTATTCCATTGCATAGATGTACTACAATTTGTTGGTGGACATTTGAGATGTTTCTAGTTTAGGGCTATTATTGACAACTAGTGGCCCAGTGCACAAATTCATGCACATTGAAAGGAAATTAATTAGAAGAAATATTTTAATATTGCTATTCATCCTTTCTCTATAATAGAAGTGTCAATCAAATTCACAATCGACAATGACTGATGGAAACACACGCATGTGATTGGCACCAGTGAGAGCTTTATATGTATTGCACATGCATGAGTCAACTTAGCCTTTTATATATATAGAATAAACTTGCTTAATTAGACCTGCTTGGTGATTCAGCAAAACTTTTTCCAGCCCAGTGAAGCACCCCAACTTCTTTTTCAGGTAATTGTCAGCAATACAGCAGTAAATATCAACACGAAGCAGATTATTATTGTAGATCACACAGGGAGAACAAAAGGTAAAATATTTAACTGCAGCAGTATTTGACTATATTCTGTGCAGTGAGAAAACCTGAAGTCATTTTCAAGGTCCACCATTTCTTACTTCTTTTCAGTCAGGTCAAGTTTCTAAGCTTTCTAAATCTCCATTTTCTGGCTAATGAAAAGAAAATAGGATTCCATCGAGTCTCCTATCTACCTACTCCAGGACTTCTGTGAGGATCAAATGAGATGAGATACGGAAAAATGCTTCACAGACATTTGGTTACAGTGTAAAGTGTTTGCACCTGTCTATAAAGCAAGTCGTGTTCCTGGGCTGAAGAAATTCCAAGGAGGCTAGTTGCTAGAGAGAGGAAGCCAGGTATTGCTATATGAGGTCATTACCCAGATGGTCAGACACTTAGCATATTAGCCTTTTATATATACAGATGCTGCTATGAACAATAGTGTTCAAATCTTTGTGTTGCCCTGTGTTTTCACTTCTTTGGAATGAATGTATAGCAGTGGCAGAATTATAGGATTGTATGGTTAAGAGTGAATTTAACTTTTTAAAACAATTGGCATTTTTCCAAGATGACCATACCCCTTTATATTCCCATTAGCAAATATATATTGCTCCACTGGAGCAAGTATTAATAAATAACCTTTATTAATAAGTATTAATAAATAACCTTTACTAATACTTGCTATTGTCAATATTTTTTATTTAAGCTTGTATTTCTGGATGGCTAATTTAGCATTTTTCATTGTTTTAACATTACTTTTATTTTATGTTGACCAAAATTTACTTTTAAATGTTCAGTACTAAAGAATTTTTATGGAGGCAAATCTCATGATCTCAAAATATTTTAGTTTAAAAATTAAGCCCCCCTTAAATATACAGAATTATTTTAAAACTCAGCTGTCATCTTTTGTCAGATATTTTGGCCTTGTCACCAGATAGAATTTCTAACCTCCTGTTCTGAAGTGCAGGGCCCCTCCCCAATCAGGAGGAGGGGAGTGCTGTTTTGAGGAGAGATAATACTTAATTTCACCAAAGCCTGGCTGTCTCCAGTGAACAAATCTGGGAGATTGATAACTGCCTGCCCAATATTCAGTCTCTTCTTGCTTTATAAGAGAAGTCTGCTTTTATTCAGTGTGGGGATGTGTCCAATGAAGAGACTATGTTTTCCAGACTTCCTTGTGGCATGGGGGAACCTTGTGGTTGGCTCTGGCCCACAGAAATAAGATGGAATGTTTGATGGGATGTCCAGGAGGCTGCTGAAAGGAAGCTGTTCCTCTTTTTGCCTTCCTGCCTTCTGCCTTCTCATGCGTGGCTGGTGGAGGTGATGGCTAAGCTTCAGAAGCCTCATGATGCCCTTGAGGACAGAAGTGATAAGGTAAAGATGCTGACAGAAGCAGAAAGAAGAAACCTGTGGAGCTGCCTTCCTGACCCAATTTGCCCAACTCAACATCCATGATGTGAGGACAGTTTTTTTATGATAGAACTAGAGGCCCAATGCACAAAATTCATGCAAGGGTAGGCCTTCCTCCCCCAGCTGCCGGCACAAGCTTCCCTCTGGCACCTGGGACCCGGGCTTCTCTCGCAGCCCTGGCTTTGTCCAGAAGGACATCTGGTCTGATTAGCATGTTATGCTTTTATTGTTATAGATGATGCTTATATACTACTATTTAGGATTTCCTCTTTTCTTCAGCCTGAACTAATCCTAAGTCCTACTGCCAGCAGAGTAGAGGCATGAGCACTGCTGCCAGCTACAATGTCCCTATATCTCCCCAAGAAGTACAGCCAACGGTAAAGGCGGAGGGACAAAAGCCAGCCAGAGCAGCTGGAAGCAGCAAGTAGCAATATCTACTTGGAGCATATAAGTGGGTCCTGACCTATTGGCAGATCTAGTTTATTCTAGCAGAGAGCTCCTTTTCAGGCAACATGTTCATGAGCATTCTGGTCATCTGAAAAAAAATTAAATCAGATTTATTTCATAAAAATTATGCCATGCAATCAGCGTGGGTAGAGTATTGAATGAAATATCGAGAATTTGGGGTTCTAGTACTGTTTCCATATCTAACTAACTTTGGGCAAATTGTATATGAGGTTAAGTGAATCACTCCACTGCTAGGAGGAATTAGACATGTTAGTCTTGATTGGATCCTTCTTTTCTTTCTAGTGATAACCTAATGGTCACTGTAGGTGCAGGTGAATGGAAAGATAGTGGTGAGGTAAAATAAGGTCAAATCACAGGAAGATGGCAAAACAAGCGAAAAGTATACTTTTGTATAATATCCTATGCCTGTTACATATAATTTTATATAGTATTATTTGCTAAGATAACTAGAGGCTAGTGAAAAAAAAATACAAATAAGCTTATTTAGAATCCATTCTGTGGCAGTAGAATAGAGGTAAGTAGCCAAGCTTTTGTCTTCTTTTCCACCTTCACTATTTTCTGTGTCTTATGTGGGCAGAGCATACTACCTGCATTAGACTGTAAAAATAGGCGCAGTTCTTCACCTCTCCTTGCATGCACATCTGGCTGTCCTGTTGTTGCCTCTGTGGCCCCGCTGGCAGCCAGCTGGCCTCTAGAAGCTAGCTGCTACCTTGCAGCTGATTTCAGACACACGAGAGAGCCCAGTCAAAACCAGAAGAACCATCCAGATGAGCCCAAACTGCTGACTTACAGAATCATAATCTACATAAATGGTGATTGTTTTAAGCCACTAATTTTGAGCGTGGTTATTCAGAAAAGCTAACTGATACTTATTTCTGTGAATATTTTCAATCAAATTTCCTATCTGCCCTTTTTCCTTCTCTAAATATGAGAGAAAAAAATAAGAAGTAGTCTTTGCAGTACAAAATTTCTTCCCACTAAAGTATCATGTCTGGGGCAACAAAACAGTGGTGGGGATGAATGGTGTCTTCTGTGTTCACCTTAAGGCCATCAGACTGACGGCATTTTTATTTTATTGTGCTGAAGCAAATGCCTGACTATCACAATATTTCTCTTTTCTTTATAATTGAGGTTTTATTGTTTTTTAATGCCATGGTAGGCTCTGCCATGAGCACACTAATCCAAAGTGAACTGCCAGTGCTTTAGGCACCTGGGCTATGAGGCCTCTGAGTAAATCATTCATTATCCCCATCGCCACCCTCTGGAAACTGATTATCTCCAGCGGCCCCTGTGACTGCCATGGGCTCAGTTGTGGGCTCACTCCCAGTGCAGAAAAACCTCAGACTGCTTTTATTTTTAAGCTTTCAAAGTTGGTTTTTGAAATCTGTTTGTCTTCCATGAAATTCTGGAGGTTTCTGAGGGTAAGTGCAGGTATAGGCTCATTAAATTATTTGTTTTCTGATGTCTCACCTCATCGTGCTGAGAATTGACAGTGGCTGTGGAGGGCTTATTACAAGTAGACAGATTGATTAGGAGGCCTCTACAGGAGGTAAATTTAACGGTGCTATGAAAACTCCTCCCTCATGCTGTCACCATGCCCGGATTCACTCCATTAGCTCATTATTTCTTCTGATCTTCAAGGATTTTTTTAATGTTTAAGTGTTCCTCATTAGAGTAAATCTCCCTGCTATTATAACTTAGCACATGAGCAGGGATTGGCTGAGAGCTGGTCAGGAGAAACCCTTTAAGAGAAGGATGTAGGCTGGGTCTTGAGAGAGGCAGATGGTGCCATTTCATGTGTTTCACCTTGTATTTGGGGTACTCCCATGTTATACTTCAGAGCTATCCTTCGGAGGCTCTGCTGATTACTAATCACTGCCTCTGAGTCTCACATTCCGCAGATGACAATTTATTTTTGTTCCCTGAGAGCTTAGTGTTCCCTCATCATTACTTTGGAAGCAGCTTTATTTCATTATGGAGTTTGTGTTCTGATTATAGAATTGCATAAGGATTCTTGGAGGTCATCTCTTTTCATCCTCCCTCCATCCTGATTTTATAAACCAGGAAACGAGGATCAAAGAGCAGAAGAGACTTCCCTGGGCTCTGAGGCTCCCCAGCTGCCTTGGTCCTCCCCTTAAACACACGCGCGCGCGCGCACACACACACACACACACACACACACACACACCTAAGAACCCTGGGATTTGGAGGAATCTAGTTTGGGATTTAGAGGAAAGGGGGGGGGGGAGGAAGGAGAGGGAGAAAAGGAAAGGACAAATAAAAAAATGAATGAATGCTTCAATGATTTTATAATACATATAAAGTCCCAATTTCCTTAATCCTCACCTGAGGATATCTTTATTTATTTTTTAGAGAAAGGAGAGGAAGGGGGAGGAGAGAGAGAGAGAGAGAGAGAGAGAGAGAGAGAGAGAGAGAGAGAAACATACATGTGAGAGTGAAACATCTATCAATTGCCTCCCACTCGAGCTCAGGCAGGGCATTGAACTTGCAACCTAGGTATGTGCCCTGACCAAAATGGAACCTGTAAGCTTTCTGGTGTACAAGACGACATTCCAATGAATTGAGGCACCCAACCAGGACAAAGCCCAAATTTTTTAACATGGCATTCATACGCCTTCATTTTTTACTGCAATATCACTGTTTAATCCCCTTTGCCACCTCCCTACCTCCTCCACATTTTATACTCCATCCATTAAAAGGCCATGTGCTATTTACCACCATAAATTGTACATGCTGTTCCCACCTTCGTATAAAATGTCTTTCCCCACTTGCTCTGCTTGGTGAATGTCTTTACTTCCTAAGGACTTCCTTGACCATCACCACTGCTGTGAGTCCCACCACTAGACTCCAAGTCCCCCGTCAGACTCTATTGCTTTGTTTATGTGTCCTACTCCTTTGTTCCTCAGGCACCACTTGTGAAAATAAATTGCGGTTGGTCACATGCATGCCTCTCTCCCTCCTTTGGTGTGTCCGATCCTCCTGGGATGAGAGCATCTAGGCTGCCAACCATTCAATAAATATTTGTTGAAGGTTAATGCCTGTGACTTTGCTGCTTTGGGTGATGTTTAGATTTCTGTCTGCCACATCTACTCAGGGTCCTGTGGGTTATTTCCCTGGCCCAGCTAATCAAAGGCATTCAATGCTACTAACTAGGTGGTCTGTGCCTGGTGGAGTCACAGATCATTAAACTTCACCCTGGAATTCAGTGAGCTGTTTAATAGGCCAGGCCTTTGCAGCGACCTCCTTTTGCTGTTCTCTGTTCTGTCTCCTCAAACTTGAGCCAATGGGTCTGAAACATCCTTGGTGGATATGTGCTGGAAATCAACATGTTTAACGTCCTTATTGAAGTTGTCCTTAACTTAGCCCAACTAATTTTTATTTATTTATTTCGGGGTGAGAAAAATAATAAGTGTATTTTCACTGACCTCAGACTAAAATTTATAATTTTATTCAAATTTGAATGAAGACAACAAAGCGCTGTGACATTAGAAGTTCCTATGATGCTACCAAAATAGATCACAGATCTTTTCATATCACATTACACATGTGGCAGATTTATGCTTATCACTACCTCAAAATTATATGAGGTAGTTAATTCGTTCAATTTATTTGTGTGTGCTATTTTTCCTCATTCTTTTCATAGAATGGGAAACTGTAGGTTCTTGCAGGTAATTCTTTTTTGATTTCTGGATGGATCCTAATATTGCCTTGCAAAGATAAATAGGTTTTAGTCTCAGATTGATATTAATCTGAGAGGTTTTGTCTTTGTGTGTATATGGGCACTGATATTTAGAGCCAGGTTTGGGGACAGAGAAAGAAAAGGAATCATGAATAAACATTCCCTAATGCAGGGCACTGGGACCCAAATGTGGCTGTTGAACTCTGTTAGCCGCCTATGCTACTCAGTCATCATGGGTTAGAGACCAGAACACCTGACAGGTCCCTACAACTCTGTTCTCAAGCCCGTTTCTCTTTATTTTGAGGTGTCCCCCTCCTCCCACCAAGCCTAAAGTCTACATCAGAGTATTGTCAGGGTTATTATTTTCTTGATTGAGCTTAGTCATATGAAACCAAAGAAGAAACGTTCGCTGAGGCCTAATATTCAGACATGTCTTAGATCTACTAGTATCTAATCACCCAAATCACATACTTTCACACATGCACACACAGGCGCAGGTAGGATAAATGGCTTTAAGTAAGATTCTAATGTAAGACCACTTTTGTGCCTGGTATTGCAAAACTAGTTTTTTAAGTGTTAGAGTTTTGTACTAAGAAATATAATGTGGATTTAAGCATTACTTTGTGTTGATATCTATGTTAAAATGAGTTGATAAGTCTTCAAGTATAAAAAGGAGGAATATACTAAAATTTAAAACTAATATTTACAACATGAGATAGATAGATGCAATATTTTATAACAACTTGCATAACAGGACCAGGATACAGTCAGTTGCAGTTCCTGAGCTGTATAGTGACAGATCATCTCAGAGGCATCATTATCATGTAAAATGACAGAAATGTGACCTGTTAAGTAGTTGGAGTAACAATAGGTTACTTTTAGAGAGTTGGTGTCTAGAGAGATAGCTTCTACACACCCTCATTCAGATCCTTCCTTATTTATTACTCCCGTTTCATAAATGAGGAAATGGAGCTTCAGAGAACATTAAGTAATTGCCCAAGATTACAAACTGGTAAACAAATTGAAACTCAGATGTGCCTGGTTCCAAAACTTACGTAGGCACAAATATGTTACAATATCATCTTCTCTAATAATTGCTCTCTTTTATTTATCACCTTCCTACTAATTTCCAACCCCTCTGAGCAAAGCTAGATCAGTGTGTAAAGAGAGATAGATGACTCAAAGGATATTCAGTCGAGTTAATGAGCTAAATTAACTTTGTCTTTGGTACTCTCTCTTAAAGAGCTAAATATACCTTGTCTTTGGTATAATTTCTTGAAGAAAATGTCTAAAGCAGTGGTTCTCAACTTTCCTAATGCTGCAACCCTTTAATAAGTTCCTCATGTTGTGGTGACCCCCAACCATAAAATTATTGTCGTTGCTACTTCATAACTGTAATGTTGCTACTGTTATGAATCGTAATGTAAATATCTGATATGCAGGATGTATTTAGGCGACCCCTGTGAAAGGGTCGTTCGACCCCCTAAGGGGTCGCGACCCACAGGTTGAGAACCGCTGGTCTAAAGAGATTAACTTAAATAGGGGAACCCAAAGTATATGGATTGTCAAGACTTATATATAGTAAGCACTTCTCTACTCATGAGTGGACTATCTATATATATAAAAGCCTAAGTGACCATTACAACTGGACAACCAGATGACTGGATGACTGGCCGGTAGCTATGACATGCACTGACCACCAGGGAGCAGATGCTCAATGCAGGAGCTGCCCCCTGGTGGTCAGTGTGCTCCCACAGCCAACCTCCTGCAGCCAGCCAGCCTCCTTTGGTTCCTCCCCTCCCCCACCACCCTTCCCCTGCCAGATCGCCCTGATTGGGACTGGGTGAGGCAGCCCCAATCGGTCCTGATTGCTGGCCAGGCTGAGGGACCCCACCCATGCATGAATTCGTGCAAGGGGCCTCTAGTTTTACCATAATCTCCTAATTGATTTCTGTGTCTCAGTGACCTCCTCTCTCATCTCTTTTGTATTCTGCCTCCAGGAAACTCTTCACAAAGCACGATGCTCTTCTCTTAAAAAACCCGTGGTTTAAAATTCAAAGTTCAGATCTCTTTCCCTCTGAATAAATATGTTCTTTATACTACTTATGTGATACTTAACTTACACCATCTTGTGATTTAGCAATATGGATACAATTTATGTTTCTTTACAGATTGTAAGCCTTTTAAAGATTGAACCCTTAAGTATGTGGCCAAAGGAAACACTTCATATGTAATTATCAAACTTGGAAGTTTCCACTAGGCAGAAGAAAATGCAGAATTTTTGTCCTGGCTTTTCAAATGAAATCAGCTCAGCCATGCTGTACATTCCTGAATACCTCAAACACTTCTCATAGTCTCATCTTGGTTACTACTAGATCTCCCTCCCTCCCTCCTTTGTTCCATCCCCCTATTCCTTGGGCTTTTCTTCCATAATCTCTTGACCCTCCCGATAAACCCTACCTCTGGCTTTGCTAGATTTGATGGCACATTTGACCTCCAATTATGCTTCTCCAACTCTGACTATTGGCTGCCGCGGGGCCAGGACCAATTCTCAACAACCTCCAAGGAGTGGATTCCCTGGTTGGTTCACATAGTGAACAGAAATTACAGGGAGGCATGAAAAGCCTGGTGTGAAACAATTATATAACAGGTTCAGGTTGCCAGGCTCTATTTCTGGTAGTGAGACTCAAAAAGTATTAGGACTAAGGAGTTTGTTTACTTGTTTTCAGGATTAATGAGTATGTTTTTATTTACCTTTTTAAAATAAGTATTTATTACACTTAATTTTTTTTATTGGTCCTCAGGAACATATACTTAGTCATTATTTGCTCTCTTGCTCTCTCTCTTTTTAAAAACATTGATTTTAGAGAGAGAAAGGGAGAGAAATAGAGAAATAGAAACATCCATCAAAGAGAGAGAAACATTGATTGGCTGCCTCCTGCACACCTCCCACTGGGGATTGAGCCTGAAATCCAGGCATGTGCCCTGACTGGGGATCGAACTGTACCCTCCTGGTTCATGGGCCCATACTCACCCACTGAGCAACACTGATCAGGCTCTTACTCACTTTTTAACATTAATGAATGCATTTTTAATTGAGATATAATTGACATATAATATTTTATTAGTTTTTTTTTGCTTTCTTTTTCATTTTTAAACATTGTTTTAGTTTTAAGTCTACAGCATAACTTTATATATGTCAAATGTTATTTGATATAACTAAACTTACCACAATAATTTTAGTTGGTTAACACCCACAACTACACATGGTTACATTTTTTTTCCCCTTTGTGATGAGAACGTTTAAGATCTACTCCCTTAGCAAGTTTTAAATATACCATACAGTAGTGTTCACTGTGGTCACCATGCTATTCATTATATCCCAGGACTTACCTATATGTGGAAGTTTTATACCTTTGACCACTGTCATCCATTTACTTTATTTAGAAAGTATTAGAAACAAAGACTTTTACAGCGGAATCCAACCTTAAGGTAGAGAATCTATCCGTGGGTAACACACAGCTCCTGCTAATGTTTTGCTGAGAGTAATTTGTTGGAAACAAATGCAATTAAACTTGAGACTTGCAGGGATTTGTGTAATCGCTTGTAGAGTCTTAGATAGCTAAAACTATCTGAATGGTGGATGAAGTGCCTGTACTTCAAGTCTGAACACTGAGAAATTGCAGCATGAGAGAGACAAAGGATCCCCAGAGTCATTATACAGGCCTGAGGCCTGTGCTTATCAGCAGGTGATAGGAACCGTGTGGGTTAAAGTCATAAACACAGAGGCCAGTCTAGCTAAGCTCAGAGGCCCAATTTCCTTTGTCACACTTAATCAAGTGTTTTAGCAAGAGACAAGACCAGACCCGTGGCATACAACATTCGCAGTTTTTATTTGAACTGTCCATACTTTATTCTATAAGTTTACTTTAATCATTTTCATTTCTTAGTTAGCACGTTTGGTCCTTTTTATAGAATTCTTAGAAAAAGATCTCTTTAGTGTTATGTGAATGATGGTCATCAGAATTAGATGACACACCTGGTAACTGTGCTTATTTAACTCTGAGCTGAGGTCCAGGGCAGCCTGAGCAGAGGCCAAGATAAAGCCTTTGGTCTGATGGGGTTCGGGGAGAGGGGCGGAGAGAAGTTTTCCTATCCATAGACACCACGCAGGAGAGTATTCAGAACAAGGTTGTTTGTAGAAACTCACAGCTGGAGTTGATGAGGAGGGGAGGAGAAGTACTCAGTAGACCAAAATAGGTCCAATGACCAAAGGTATAAGGCATGGTGAGCAGCTTGCCCGAGTGGGAAAATTGTCACGAAGAGCCAGTCAGGGTTAACCCACTGAGTACCTTTTGTGTATACATACAATCGAGAAGGTTCTCCATAGCAGAAAGCTGGGATCCATTTGATCAGGATGGCGGCAGTGTGCAGGGTGGGCATTATCTGGCAGCTCACATTTTCTCATCTTTGTTGATATATCTGCATTCTTTAAAAAGCACCTAATGTGGACTCTGGCACCCAGTTTTCAGTAAGTAGCATCCCTAACGAATGGTGCTCCCATAAGGCTGTTGGAATCACATTTGCCTATTGGAATCCACGTAGCCTTCCAACGTTTCATCCTGAGCTTTGGGATGGTGAAGCAAACCTCTCTTCCTTTACTTAGGTGGTGCTTGCTGTTGATTGGAAGAGTAGCTTTCCAGGGTAGGGCCTCTCTGCAGAGCCCGCGCCCACGTCCAGAGCAGGGGGTTTATTCAGCAGCCGTTTCCAAACACACTGCCTGTGGGAGACAGCTGATGGGTCTACTGGGTGGTGAGACAACAGCTAGGGGGAAAGGAACTACAAGTTAGGAATAGGGATTCGAGGACAGGTTTATAATTGGGAAAGGCCGCAGAGCCCAGCTATCTGCCCCGACGCTCGGGCTGCGCTGGGGCAGGAGTGAGGGTGAGAGGCCTCCCTGGTGGGAGCACCGAGTCTGGGTAAGGACAGACTGGAGCAGGTACCCTTCTCCAGAGCTCCTGCCCAGAGGTCACACCAAGTATGCATTAGGGCCACCCTCTGCCTGAGAGGACCAATCCCAAGTCTCCAACAGTTCATCTCTACAGCGTCCTTACTTACAAAAGTGGTAGCAAATTCACTGAATACAAACACTAGTTAAAAAAAAAAAAGTGGGAGGCATTTAAAAAATTGCAAATAGAAATGTTTCATCCCTCTCTTCGCTGACTTAGAGGTTATTCATTTTTAGACCCAAAGTCAGGAACATTTGCCTTATAAATGGCTCTTGAACATCTCCTGTGTCTTGCTTCTTAGCTGATGCTAATAAGTTCCTGCACCCTCTCTGTTCTGTGAGATGCATGCCTTCCCTTCCTGCGTCTGTTTCAACCTGGAGGTGGCAGGGGTCTGGCAGAGCCGTATGCACCAATTACCTTCCTAGTACTAGATGATCACTGCCCTCCTGAGCTAAGCTAGGCAAGAATTTATATTGCTTTTCCATCTTTCCCTCCCAATAATGAGGATTCATAGGTCTGGCCATTCAAATTAACAAGTATCTCAGCCTTCTATGGATCAGTCTCTCCCCAAACCATGAATTTTCCATGACAGGAGGGATTAAGACTAGGAGGGTAAATAGTCAGATTTCTTTTATTTTTATTTTATTTTATTTTTTTAAAATATATTTTATTGATCTTTTACAGAGAAGAAGGGAGAGAGATAGAGAGTTAGAAACATCGATGAGAGAGAAACATCAATCAGCTGCCTCCTGCACACCTCCCACTGGGGATGTGCCCGCAACCCAGGCACATGCCCTTGACCGGAATCGAACCCGGGACCCTTCAGTCTGCAGGCCGACGCTCTATCCACTGAGCCAAACTGGTTTTGGCTTATTTTTATTTTTTACATTTATTGATTTCAGAGAGGAAGGAGAGGGAGGGGGAGAGAGAGAGATAGAAACATCAATGATGAGAATCATCAATCGGCTGCCTCCTGCATGCCTCCCATTGGTGATTGGACCCACATTGGGGATCGGGCCCACAACCCCAGCATCAAACCTGGGACCCTTCAGGCCGAAGGCTGACGCTCTATCCACTGAGCCAAACCAGTCAGGGCAATAGTCAGATTTCTTAATATGAATTTATTTTTCCCTGGTTTAGGGCAAAAAACAAAAATACCTGGTGGCAACACTATAGATTATTTATTTGCTTTATCTGATTTTTATACGCTAAAGGGGTCATTTCTTCAATAACAATATGCATAATTCTTTGAAAGCAAGTTAGAAATTCAAGTGTACAAAGGAAATGTTTTAACCAATTCTCTTCCTAAAGAGTGAGGGACCCAAAGGAGAACTGAAACACAGGATCACAGGATCATAATCCTGGAAAGGACTCTAGATTAGCAATTCTGTAGTAGTGTATACACCAGACCCCTGCCATGAAGATGGGATCTATGCCGAACAGTGCTCTGTGGGAGGCCATCTGCACATAGGCAGGTGACTCCTGCATCTTCACTTCCTGAGACCAGGTATGCATGTTTACCCCACCTGGGGATAGCACAGCCTTCTCAGCCATGCAGGTAGAACTCACCATGCCTTCCAACTACGGCCCTGACTCCTTCTTCTCATCCACGTCATGCATTGCCTTTAGTCATCAAGTTCTAAGCTTGAAGCAATTTATTTCTTCACAAGCACATTTCCAGCCTCAAAAAGCCAGAGGAACCATTTGCTAAGGGAGGTACTGCAGGGAGTGAGTTGCATCCTCTGAATTTGGTCTTGACCTGCCCTTCAATTTGTTGGTAGCTAGTCCCATCTGCCCATCTCTACCCCTTCCCTTTTCATCACTGCAAGGCACATGTCCCATGTGCCCTGCCTATTGGCTCCCCACCTTATTTCATGATGTTTAGATTGTATCCTTCCCTACAAAGAAACTGCATAGACTGGCAAACTGGCAACAGGATGCTCTTTGGTTTGATCCACAGCATCAGCGCCCCCATCATGTCCTTACGATCAGATATTTTCCCTCATCTGTGCTTGGGATTGTGCCTCCCACCTGGACCTAGAGAACTGGCTCATAAATGGTTGCTTTTTCCTTTCCTTCTCCCTCAAAAGGGGCTCCCAGTTCACTGGGGCACACAGCATGTTCTCAGGGAAGCATCTGATGAATAAACAAATGATGATCAGACATGCTAATGAAAGACAGGCCAGGGAGAAAAAAAATAATTTTTGGTAATAATACATTCTGCAATTCACCCTTGCTACCTTTCAGCTTATTTGTTTTAACCTGAGATAACAGAAAGCCTGGTTTTGCAGACAATGCAAAACCTACTTTAAAAGTATGTTTGCAGAGAACATGGGAAAGTTGTTGGCAAGCTCAGAAGCTCATTCGCATACCTATAGACTAGGAGGGGGTATTTCATCAATAACAATATGCATAATTCTTTGAGAATTTGAGGAACTGAGTGAGACTCAGTTCCCATTGACTGGAGCACAAGTTTATAGTGTGCCTTGTCCACTTGGTATTTGCTGACAGAAGCTCATAGCCACATTTGATTCAACTATAGCAACCATTATGAAAAGATTATACTAACCATATGCAAAACCTCTTCCTTTGGCCTTGATTACTTAGTTCTCTTTTATTAACTTTCTCATACATGTCTTTGTTCTTATCTTCCTCATTGTATTCAAAGAGTATACACATTAAAATAAATTACCCAAAGGACTTCCTTCAAAAATGTTGAGGTCTGCACTCCTCCATGGCCTTGTGCCATGGGATGGAATTAGACACTGGGTTTTTGTCATTCTGTAATGCATTCAGCCTTTAAGGCCAAAACTCGCCGTGCTTACAAGGCTCAATTCCCTGCACTGTCAAGTCTCATTTGTGAGCTGGAACCACTCGGAAAACAACTTTCTCATTTTAGGAAAGTCCCCAGGAAATAAAATTATTAACATTAAAATGTTCTATATTAAATCGCTATATTACAAACACCCCATAACAAGGAGAGCAAAAAGAAAGTGCAGAGTAACAAGCTAGTTAGGATGCCATCTCTTTCTTTATTTCTAATTATCTCAACAAATTGCTGAGTCCATAGAAACTCTCACCCTCATGGTCTACACGCTACAGAAAAGAGAAATTTGTGGTTAGAACAATGTATCCCTAGTTTAAAGCTAATGCAAACCAGAAGTTTAAAGCTCCAATCATTCCAATGGTACTGAACTGAGGAAGAATTCTAACCTGGAATTGTGTATCCCTCTAGGGGGCCATGGATTTCAGACACTATTCTAAAGCAGAATTAGGCCTCATCCTGATTCTCTCTCTACTCCCCTTTTCAGGTATGTGTTACCTAGGAGCCTAGAGACACATTGATGGTCCCCAAACAGATGGGCTTTTTTTTATGCGTTCCTTTCCTCCTGGGCAAGAAAAGCACAACTTCATTGAGCAATGTTGTGTAAAAGATTGCTTAAACCCATCCACAGCTTTCACCTTGTCTTCAGCAGGGAGCTGGAACCTGGAAGCTTCTAGACCAGTGATGGCAAACCTATGACACACGTGTCAGAGGTGACACGCGAACTCATTTTTTTGGGTTGATTTTTCTTTGTTAAATGGCATTTAAATATACAAAATAAATATCAAAAATATAAATCTTTGTTTTATTATGGTTGCAAATATCAAAAAAAATTCTATATGTGACAGGGCACCAGAGTTAAGTTAGGGTTTTTCAAAATGCTGACACGCCAGCTCAAAAGGTTCGCCATCACTGTTCTAGCCCATTAAGGACTAAGCATTCTTATTCAGATCCTTATCCATTCTGTGCACAGATATGCTTATTAGCAATCGTTACTATCTTCGGAACCTTTTACTCTACCCATTTCCTAGGCTTTGCAGTCAGGAGTAGGCTAATTATATTAACAAATATTCCCTCCCCCAAATACCAGAATTTCCAAGGAATGCAAATGCTTATTTCCCCCTCAAGTCATAGGTCTAGATGTGGGGGGCGGGGGTTGGGCCTGTGGTTGTTCCCCAGACTCCTTCCATCTTCCATCCTCTTCTAGGTCCTCAGTGCCCTCTTCTTTTGGAGCCTAAGACAGAGCAAGGAAACTTGTGTGAGAATCTTTTCTGGGTCAGGCCTGCAGGTGGCACCCTTCATTCTGCTCAAGTTCTCGGTCATGTGGACACATCCATGGGCAGGTAAGGCTGAGATAAGTAGTCTGCTCTGAAGGGAAAGGAACTGGGGTTTAGGGAGAGCACACAGCGGTCTCCCCCTCATTTTTTGTTGCCCTGCCCCCAATTTTCTATCTTCGTTATATTAACAATTTTTGGTGAATGGGCTATTTGCCAGAAATTTACTCCAATGAGGAGCAAGCTGTTCAGTTTGTTCCTTAATTCTATTTTAAACCATATTTCCAAAGTCTCTACTTTCAGCATCAATACCTACCAGGACCCGTGATTCACTTCAAGTTTTGTTTGTTTGTTTCTCTCACCCAGGTGTCTTAATCAGAAGAACAACTCACATGCCTCTAGAGGTCAAGGCCACAGGATGTAGAAGGATGAATGTAAGAGAAAGTGAACTGCTGAAGCTGCTGAAAACAGGGAGTGCACCCCCCATGGAAAGAGGGGCTACTACGTGGCTCCTGCCAAGCCTTCCCCAAAAGGAAAGTGGCCTGAGGTTGTAAGAGCTTCTACTTGTTTAAGAGGCCCAGCAACCCAGATTTTAAGTAAAATGTCTTCATTTGTAAATGTTGGCCACTAATTAAACTACCTTTAAACCTCTGATCAGGCTATTCAAAATATATCCAAGGGCCAGACTCAGTCGGTAGACTAGCATTTTGCAACTTCTCTTTTAACTTTTCTGCTCTGGTGAGGAAAGGTAAAGGTTCAGACGAAATCAGAGCTCTTAACTGCAGGCCTCTACATGGAGCAGAAATGAAGGGTGCCTTCTGCTTCCGCACAGCCTGGTGGTAGGGGCTTAAGGGCATTCATCTCTGGAAGGGTAATCTAAGATTCAGAATTCTACATGTTGAATAACCTTGTTATTTCTTCGCAAATGTTACAAATACCAGATGTATTTGAAAAAGACAAAGGTCTTTCATGATCACATAGATCACATTTGGATGCTACTGAGTAGGAAACGTGTGTGTGCATGTGTGTGTGTGTGTGTGTGTGTTCTTACTGGACCAAACTAGGTCCAGTTACTCAGTAGTTGCCAGCCAAGAGACAACTCCAAGAAGCTTTCATGAGAAGGTATGTATTCATTGCCAGCCCACAGGCAAGGACAGGGTAGAAGGGTCACTTCCCCAAAGCGGTGTGCCCCTGAACAAAGGATCTTAATTCAAGGAGATCGTGCATAAACATCGAAGTGAGCTTCAGCATCATAACATGTACAGGTGGGGACATTCTTGTTCATGCACAGTTAGAAAACATGGCTATACGTACATCGAATGCTCAAAAATGGCGAAAATCTGCCCCCTGGGAGGAGAACTTAGTTTATAATGAGGGTGTAGTTCATGGAGAGATCAGTTTAGAGCCCTTCAGGCTGCTACCTCCAGCATCAGGCAGTTCAAGCCCGGTAAGCCCCTAGTTTTGGAAACCATCCTGGGCTTCTCCCTGACAAGACAGTTCTGACATGCCTCAGTGTCAGGGATGGCACAGGGATGGAAGGAAGTTTAATTAAGTCTCAGCTCCCCTGTTTAACTCCACAAATTGCAGGATATGGTTACACAAACCTTACAGCATCCAGGGTGATTTAAGTGGGTTTACAGATTAATTCAAGCAAAGTTGTGAATTCTAAATAAAAGTTAGTGCATATATATTTTAGATTAAAGTTTGTAGTGTAGTAGGTGCACGGTGGTGTATGTGTGTATGTGTGGTATGATGTGTGTGTGGTGTGTGCGTGTGTAGTGCGGTGTGTGCGTGTGTAGTGTAGTGTGTGCTGTGATGTGTTTATGGGTGGGGTGGTGGGGTTTGTGTGTATATGTGTGTGCTCACATAGTCAATGGACGTTGTCTATATTTAAAGTGGCATATACTTTTAGCCAAATTAGCAAGAATGCCTGGTAGAAATACATAATTTTATAGTATTTTGTTTTTTAAATCATGTTAAAGGGTGGTAAAAAAAAATGAAAGGGGCCCTGGCTGGTTTGACTCAGTGGAAAGAGCCTTAGCCTGTGGACTGAAGGGTCCCAGGTTAAATTCCAGTCAAGGGCACATGCCTAAGGCTTGTTCTCCATTAGGAGGCATGCAGGAGGCAGCCAATCAATGATTCTCATTATTGATGTTTCTATCTCTCTCCCTTCCTCTCTCTGAAATCAATTAAATATATATATATATATATATTTAAATGAAGGAGGAGGAGGGTGGAGAAAGAAGGAGCATGGTCAACTGCCGGAAGCCAATTCCAGCATGTCAGCAGGGCTGAATCATCTGGAAATGGCAGAGGGCATTTCCCCAAACCTAAAAAGGATGCATAAAATGATT
Organism: Myotis daubentonii; assembly: GCF_963259705.1. Classification (NCBI taxonomy): domain Eukaryota; kingdom Metazoa; phylum Chordata; class Mammalia; order Chiroptera; family Vespertilionidae; genus Myotis; species Myotis daubentonii. The sequence goes on from NC_081847.1 coordinate 61,294,168, forward strand.
GCTTGCTGCCAGACAGCTGAGGGCATCTTAATCTACATGTTATTGCCTAAAAAGCTAACTATTTTAATCCCCATATATTTGTCAATACTTTGAAAATTGCTTAATTTTCACTAGCTAATGATAGAGATTTCTGGAAAATATGTAAGAACCTCATAATGGCAGATATATTTACTCTAAAACCCTCTGCAGGTAAAAAAAAAAAGATGAATTTCCATGAACTCAGTAGGTTTGAGACAAAATCCCACTTGACTTTGTTTCCAGAAGTTCTATTGCCTTCATTTTTCAAGGCACTGGATGGAGCCTAAAAATGTCAAAGGTAGACTAACATTTAAATCTTACATTCCTTTAGTTATATGCCAAATTTGATTAAGGCAAGTGAACTCTTCTGAAAGGAATAGACAAATATAAAATGCCAAATAGCTGAATTGAAGCAGAGAATTCACCTTTTTTTGCCCCATTAACACTACAACACACTTAGTGCTGAGGGCGGGTCTCCACTTAGGGCTCTGAATGTTCCACTTCAACAATGAAAACAATCTAAAGAGGGAATCTCCTAAAATACCTACCCATTGTTCCCACACACATTTGGGGATTTCTTTTTAGTTGCCATTTAGGACTGAGAAAGCCAAGAACTGCATATTCTCCCAAACCAAACCACCAGCAGCAGCCACAACAATACAGGAGGGGAAACAAAGGGAACTAAGGAACAAGGAGGAATAAGCAAAACCCCAGTTAAGACCAACCAACTTGCCAGACTCCCCATGCTCTCCCCCATGTGTGTGCTGCTTCTGCTCACCTCTGTACCAGGGCATGTTTCCAGCCTACGCCGGGACACATAAGCACGGGCAGAATGACATACATAGCATGTCCATTGATTACAGAATGAAAGAAGTTTTGTGAATTCCCTTTGGGGCACTAGAAAACATACAGCAGTGAAATTCCCACTTTATAGAAAATTCCTACTATATAAGCATCATCCCTAATAAGTAATCCTAGAAAAATATGTGGAAGTGTTTGCTGAGAAAGAGAAGACCTGAGATTTTATCATTTCCCTTCACTAAGGTATTTGGTTCAGGAATGCCTGAACTGAAGTTGGTGTTGGTTTCTAGCTTATGTCTTATCTTTGAATGCATTACGCAAAGAATGTCTGTTCATCATGGTTAGCCCAATAAAATCTGGCATCTTAAAAATGTTAATGCTAGCCCTGGCTGGTGTGGCTCAATTGTGTACCAAAAGGTTGGCAGTTGTATTTCTCTGTCCAGGTACATTGCCCGGGTTGCGGGCTCGATCCCTGGTGGGGGTGTGCAGGAAGCAGCTGGTCTATGTTGCTCTCTCACATTGATGTTTCTCTCTCTCCCTCTTCCTTCCTCTCTTTGTAAAAATCAATAAAAATATTTTTTTAAATGTTGACGCTATTTTGGAGCTATGAACTCCAAAAGATAATTGCATAAATTTAAGCAATTATCACAATAACCATTTTCATTATGATTATTTAAATTAATGTTCAGTAACATAATACAATAGTAATGGCCTTGCAGGATGCTTATATTAGCTTAATTAAGCAAAATTTTGATATATCCGCCAAAACCGGTTTGGCTCAGTGGATAGAGCGTCGGCCTGCGGACTGAAAGGTCCCAGGTTCGATTCCGGTCAGGGGCATGTACCTGGGTTGCGGGCACATCCTCAGGGGGTGTGCAGGAGGCGGCTGATCGATGTTTCTCTCTCATCGATGTTTCTAACTCTCTATCTCTCTCCCTTCCTCTCTGTAAAAAATCAATAAAAAAAAAAAATTTTGATATATCCATAGTGTCAATTTAATATAAATTCTTGAGATTGTTTTCAAATTTTTGAGCACTTAATAATTTAGAATTTGGGGCTATATGATACTTCTTGGTATTATAAACATTTCAGAAGTTCTTACAAATGGACCCTGAGCTCCAACTTTGTGGTTCTAGCAGAACAGCCTGGCTACTCACCCACTTTTAGCCAAGGCACCCATTTTTTCATCCAGGAAAGCTCTGCTCTTCAGTGAGAGTGAAGAGGTACAGCTGTCTGACAGGTCCACCTGTCCAGGGTTGCAGATGTCACAGCCAGAATCTCAGTCAACAAAGAGGAAAATACATGGTGAAGACACGTGGAAGATGATGCAAATCTGTTTCAAAGAAAATGTTCCTGCTATTTTACTCATTCCCTCAACCATCAGTGCACAGATCCTATTTGAAATGGCTTCTGACTTCAATTTTCTGATTATGATGCCTGCTTTAAAAAAATTAATTCAAGGAATGATTGCAAGTCTTTTCTAATGTTTTTCCTGAGTATTGACGTTTACTGATGTCTCTTATATGTCCGTTATCTTCTCAGAGCTGCAGACATTATTCTGAAGAGTAAGGAGAAGAAAAGGAAACAGAAAGGAAGAAGAGGGGAAGAAGGAGAATAAGAATAAGAATAAAGTGGCAGCAGAAAATAATTATCGAACATTTATTATACGTCAAGTACTATGTTGAGTGAATTATCTCCTATCTGCTATCTACTAGATGTATTATCTAATTGAATTCTCTCAACTCTTTCAACTAAATAAGTAAATGTTTTTACTTTTCAGATAAAAAAACACTGAGTTTCACGCAGAGTATATTACTCCAGGTCAAACGGCTAGTAAATGACTGATCTTGTTTTAGAACCCAAGACTCTGATTCAAAAGGCAACACCTGATTATGGTACAGAGCATGGTCTCTGGAAACAACTGTAGGGTTCAAATTCTGGACCTGCTTCTTCTTGGCCGTGTAACCATAGGAAAGATAACCTGCCCCTGACCCAGTCTCCTATGGAGTTGTTTTAGATTAGATTCACTAGGATCTGTAAAGCACTCAGAATAACACTTGGCACATAGTATGCACTACAGAGTGTTTTTATCATTTCAAAGCCCATACTCATGACTATCACTTTCCTGTGTTTAGCAGAGAATCAAGATCCACAGATAAACCATTACAATGCCGTGTGACGGGCTCAGGAGAAGTGGAGGGCACTAATGTAATGTGCTGGTGGTCTGGAATCCACACTTGGAGCTTCAGGGAATGCAGCCTAGAGCAAGGGGCATCTGAGCAAAATTCCTGAAGAAGGAGGAAAGAGCTAACTGAGGGTTCAGAGAGTTGGCACTTGTGCACAGGGAAAATCTCTTATTTATGAGAAACACAAGTTCAAAAGAATTAATTCAGACAATTATTGCAAGTCTTTACTAATGTGTTCCTGAGTATTGAAGCAAAAAATAGCACACTTGACAAGTATAGTGTAAATAATATTTACAAATATATGCTAATGACTGAATCTGGAATTAGCATTTCAGAAATCAAGGATTTTTAAAGTACTTTTGATAACTGTTGATTGGTGTTAAACACTTAATACCCACGCTGTGTATGCAGAATACACAGAAATGTACTTTCTCATTCTTTTTCTGTGGCCTACTAGTCCTTTTTTTGTCCTTCCCTGTTTCTGTCCCTGTGCTCCTCACTGGCATTCCCCAGTGCCTGTATTCACATTAGGTTTAGGTGACTGCATAAACCTCATTGGCATCTCAGTGTGTGTAACAGCCTCAGTGGTGCCCCACTGGGGAGAAAAGACAGCTTAAACAATAGAAAGCTAGAGGAAAAAAGGTATATTCAGGAAAACATATTACAGTCTCGTTATTCTCTATGGCATTCTGATGTGTGTTAAGACTTACTCAGCACTCCGGTCTGCTCTACACTCATCATTTCCTCATCTTCAATAAAACACCTCAATGTTCAAAAAGTAGTATTTTCCTCTAAAACAAAATTAATAATATAATAAAATCTATATATATAAAAAGCTAGTGACCAGAACAACCGGTCACTGACACCTACTATGGCCAGCGAATTGGCCGATCAGGGGGTGGGGCTGGCTGGCCAACCTCCCATGGCCCCTCCCCCAGCTGTTGACCCCAGATCAGCCCCCTCACCCTATTTGAGGGCGGGGCTGGCCGGCCCATTGACCACAGCCCCTCCCCACAGCTGACCCCTGCCCCAATCACCCTCAGCCCCTCCCTCCCCCAGCTGGCCCAGCCCTGATCTGGCCCTGATGGAGGCAGGCCAGCCGGCCAACCTCCTGAGTCTCCTCCTCCAGACAGGCCAGGCCCTGAACAGCCCCGATTGGGGCCCGGCCGGCTGGACCCTACCCATGCAAGAATTTGGGCACTGGGCCTCTAGTTAAAATATAACATGATTTCAACCAAGACTATTATGAACTCCAGCCTTATCTTAGATGTAAAAGCCCACGCATGTGAAACCCATATTCCCTCACCTCTTAGCAAGAGAGAACATTGTAACTAATCTCTCAACTCAGGATTAGGCAATCCACAGAAGAGCAAAGGGAGAAAGATATTGCTTTTGTTAGCCCTGGCCATAAATTCCAACTGCTGTAAGAAGAAAAATGCAGCCTCGCCCTCCCCTGCAACAGAAAAAAAGCAAATGCTAGACATTTTTATTACAAAATTTCAACCACACAAAAGGAATTTTCAAGTTAAATTTCACATTCTTTTTTCTGTATAAAAAGACTTGTGCCTTTAAAAAAAATTCCTCAAGGAAAGAGTATTCCTTGTGAATAGTGCCTAATTTTCTGTAAATTTAGGTTTACTAGCTTGCCTGTGCTCTTGCTGTGTTATTTGTGGCAAGGCAGCAAGGCCAGAGATGCACAATGTCATATTCAAAGGGACACTCATGCTATCGATGAGGTCTTTTAAGTGTGATGATGGTTATAACAAGTGGGTTTTTTTAAATCTCTATTTTCTATGGTTGTAAAGAAAGAAACACTTGTTAGCAAAGTCTGGAAAGAGTCACTTTCTTTTTGATGACCTTTCTATTATATTGCTCACCAGAACACAAACTCATCTGAATCACCTTTCTTTTAATGGGACCTAATAGTACACCTGCAAAATTACAGTATAATTTTGTGAACTATATTTAAAAACTGATTACATCTTACTTGACCAATATTTTTTTCCATTAGAAAACCTAGAAATGTTTCACAATATAAATATGAAAATGCTCCAGACCAAAATATATCATTGTTTTAGCCATATTTTTATTTGTAAGGCACTGCACACTGAAATTGTGTTCTTGATAGCTTCATCCTATTAATTCATATAAGTACAAGCAATTAGGATAAAAGCAGTGTAACTGAGGAGGGTAGATAATTGCATGATCCTTCCTTGCTCTGAACACTTTCAGAATCACTGGCATACTTGGTGAGTAGTATATCACAGCCAATCCACAAGAGCATTAGCGCCATACATGACCCAATCCAAGAACCACAACTGGAAGATGTGTATTTGAGGAGCAAATAATCAGTATCATTAAAATATTCATTATTATATTTTTCAATCTACACTGCTGCCCTTAGTGCACAGACCCTATTTGAAATGGCTCCCAACTTCAATTTTCTGATTACAATGCCTGCTTTACTATTTCCTTTGGCTATTATAATGTCAAAACTCACTACTTTGCACTATTTTCAGTTTGACTTTTTAGAGCCATTCTGAATTTGAGGTTCTTAATCTATTGGAGACTTTTAAGAGAAGGGCTGGTGTGCTGAGGATTTGTGACTTCTATTTTGATGCCTGTTTTGCTTTGTTCCTGATTCTCAGTGGTCATTTGGTTAGTTGAGGTTTTCAGATAAATGAGGGGTTTACTATACCAGGCCATAGTGTTTGAAATAGAAAATTTGTGCCTCAGAGTGAGCAATTCTGAATATGAAAATATGTTTCCTATTAAAATAATCTGGCTGTCTATATCTTAGACATACCACAGTTCAGATTAATTCTAATTCAATTCTTTGACCAAAATCAAATGTTTTTACTATGAAAACATCTCCCCAAAATAACTTTCTTTTCACTTGATGCCAAGTGATTATTACCTTATTTCTAACATCTTTTACAGTTCTCTTGTTACAAGAATGTGGCTATGGAAATATATAGCTCTTTACTTTTCAACACATCTGAACTTGATTTCAGCTAAAAACAAAGCACATATTTTAAGCAAATGAGCAAAAAAACATTGACGCATAAGAACAAAAGAACAGTTAAACTATCATGGTTATTCAATCAGTGTGTGATTATGGCAAAGCATTTCCAGTATAATACATTTGTTGAACACATGCTTGGCAGTCTTCCAAAATAGTTTCATAGAAAATCAAGAGGGGAGGAACTCAAAGTGCTTTTTACATAAGTTTCTGCTAAGGCTACAACATGGATATAATACAGTTGTAGAAATATCAGGTAATAATTAACTATTTTATTTTCATTTCATCTTTTATATTTAATGCAAATTTTAAAACTTTTGGTAGAAACACCCAAATCAAAATCTGCCATAAAATATTCTTGGGCAAGCTGAAGTACAGGAACATCTCTGAGACATTGTACATAGTCCGTGTTGAAGACAATTCTCGCACTAAATCTCTTACTTTCTATACAATTTGGTATTCTTGAACAAAGGAAGAACTAAACCAATTAACCAGATAATTTCTTCTCAAATAAAGGTAAGTTTACTTTTTAAAATTTTAATTATAATATATACTCATGGAAAAAATTCAAGCAATATAGTTAATCTTCTATGGATTAAAATTTTGATAAAATTCATGTCACAAAACAGTCAGCTGGTTTTAAACTTGAGGAAGTTAGGCCACACAGAGTTAGATATTCTAAAGATTTAGAACACCTTTATAACCACCTCTCTCTATACAACTTACATGGGTAGAAGCACAAAAACAAATTCAAATGAATAGAATTATATGTTTTATTTCATAATCTGCTTTTAACTCAAGGTGGCATAGAGATCTTTCTTGTCTATGGATATAGATAGATATAGGTCTTCTATCAGAATTACACAGTATTCTTATATACATCAGACCATAGTTTAACTAATTCTGAATTAATGAATTATCAGACAACTTCTAGGATTTATTATTTTAAAAAAACAAATACTGTGATGAACATCTTGCAAATCTGACAACTTATGTGAAATGTTTGTAAAATTCCATTTATGTGTTGGAAACCCATGGACATATCCAAGCAATTATTTTTTGTTTCTCCTGAGAAGTGGACTTGACATTGCCCATTGCCTGTGATCTTTTATTTTTTACTAGAGACCCGATGCATGAAAGTCATGCATGGGTAGGGGCCTTAGACCTGGCGGGCAATCAGGGTCACTCGGGGCCTTTTGGCTACTGACCAGGGCCTCCCTTCATTTCATGCTGCCCCCTGGTGGTTAGTGAACGTCATAGTGAGTGATCGAACTCCTGGTCTCCCAGTCGAACTCCCGCGGGGATACTTTGCATATTAGCTTTTTATATATATAGATAATGATAGAATGAAGGTCTTTTTTTGTAATATACTGTTATTGATATCAGAGAGGAATGGAGAGGGAGAGATAGAAACATCAATGATGAGAGAAAATCATTGATCGGCTACACCCTGTATGCCCTGCACTAGAGATCCAGCCTGCAACCAAGGCATGTGCCCTGAACAGGAATCAAACTATGACCTGGTTCATAGGTCAATGCTTAACCACTGAGCAACACTGGCCAAGCCCATTGCCTGTGATCTTAAGCAATGACTGCAAGGATCTATGTTGTCCTTTCCAAAGTAGAAAATATATTTTTATAACAAGAAACAGAGCATATAATGTTTTAAATTTCCTTCTGAAAAGCCCTTTCTTGTCTAGATGGATATAGTTTTCCTTTTGTGTATGGTATTAAAATGATCTTGGAGAGAAGAAAAAGATGCATTTCATCCCATACAGTTCAGCTAAATAATGACAGCTTTGACTGTGCTTGTCTCCTAAGAAAGGACAGCCTTATATTTTAAGAAATTATGTTTGAAGCAATAATGTTATTGTCAGATAAACCTTTACCTCTCAGGAAGAAAGGGGTTTTTTTCTGGGTCTTCTTGTTAATAAAAATAAATCAAGTATTTGGATTGTTTGCTTTGACTTGGTTTAAAAATAAAGAGTCAACAAAAAATGGAAGAAACAGTTTTAAGATCACTGAGTGGCTTTTAAAGACTAGAATGAAGGCTTTATGCTAAAGGAATAAGTAGACACAATTATGCTGAATTGTTTTAAGAAGCTCCAAAGGGGGAAGAAAGACATTACTCTGAGACGGATGTATAACAGCCAAGAATCATTTAGAGCTTCCAGAAAACTGGGACAAAATCAATAAGAATAAGGGGTCTTTGTTTATAATGGAATTTGAAATTCAGAAGTAAAGGTTAGGAAGTCTCTAGAGCTCCCTGAAGAAATGCTCAGTGAGTGAGTGAGTGTGATTTGGGGAGGCAGAGGAGAATAGAAGGAGGAGGTGGAATAAATCTCTGACAGTTTCAAGGAAAGAGGAAGCCATGAGTAATTCCTTCAAGCAAACTAGGCTTTATCATGGGAGACATTCATGAATATTATATAAGGATTTTTCAAGTTTTTTTCTCTTCCTTCAGGTAAGCTGAGTTTTGCCTAATGCTCAGTGGAGATCCTTGGCTTTCAGTTTACTGTAGCTCTCTGTTATTACATTGGAGACCAATACAGAGTATACTCGTATTGATCTATTGTTTTGAGCTGATTGTTTTGAATGGTAAGATTAAGGGGATCTCTAAAATTCACCCAGACCTTCCATTAATGGAAATGGCCAGCTAGATGAACCTTCCTGCAGAAAACAATGAGAATGGGGCCAGTAGTTTGTTTTGTTCCATGGGAGAAATAAAGGCAGGGTGTTATATTGGAATGGCATACACGGAGGCTTCTGGGGTTCTGGCAATGTTCTCTTTCTTGATGTAAGGTTTCCCAGGTAATACTTACATCTCTTGTTTAATCTGGGTGGTGGTCACTTGTTTTTGCAAGGTTTTGTATGTAATTCATATATCATAATAAAAATTAATTACCTAATTTAGCCCTCAACCTTCAGGCAGACAGATGTTGCCCAGTCAAGATACATTTTCATTCTCCATGAATCACTATATTGTTTTCCTTTAGGATCCAAACAGCACTCTCAAATCCCACTTCCCAATGACTTTAGAAATATTATATATCAAATTGAAAGCTATAAGGTTCCAAGCTAAAATATTGAAAAGATTTCCATGGACGTTTTTGTCTAGAGCTTTAAAGTTATGAGGTGGCCTAGTAGAATAATTTGTAATAGGTATAGTCTCCAATTTTTCTACTACAACAATTTTGGTTTAGCAAATAAGTCCTATTCCTTTCATACAACTGCTTTAAATTTTGCAGTAGGATGACTGTGTTTATGTCCTACAGTGATTATGAGGGATTGTTTTTGTAATCAGAAAGAAAGAGATTGCATCAGACCCTTAATAAAGATTTTTGAGGAGTTTTTCCTCAATGATAAAATTCAAAGTCTAATCTGCCATTTTCTTTTCTCTACATTTCTTATATCTCTACATTCTCTGAGCCCATATTTTTCTTGAATAATTGGTTACTGCTACTGTTTTCCTTTCATACATATGATATTATCTGGTTAGACAGCCTTTTCTAGAATATAAATTAATGTTTCATCTCTAAGTGAAATTGGAAATAACAAGTCTGAAGGAATGAGAAATTTATTTTTTTAAGTGTAAAGGTAAAGCAGATTACAGTAAAGTTGTCTGATAACTCTATCTTCCTAGTTGATATGGAGATATCATGTCAGATTTGATTCCAATGAGACAAAGTTACTCAACTTCTGTTTAGTCTTAAATTTGGTGGTACATCAACCAGAATTTATTTAACAATCATACACATAGATAATGTGTAGTAGCGATATTTGGCCTATAAAAATTAACCAATAGTTAAAGGGGGTTAGAGTCAATATTGGTTAAACTGAAGTGTTCAGGTTATTTACAAAGTTGCTTTATTATATTGTTGGTAGGATTCATTTAAACTGCTCAAAGTGATGAATTTAAAGAAGGGGTCTACTATCTCTATCTCCTTTAAGCATGGTTCTATTCTCTGCTTTTTCTACCAAATGTGATATATTGTTTTGGCCTGTGCACGCACGTGTGTGTGTGTGTGAAGGAGAGTGAGAATTGTTCCAGAGGCTTCCACTTAGCACTGCCCACTATGATAAATCTTACCTCACAAGCTAAGGAACCAATGTGAGGTTCTTGCTATTAATCAACAATGTCCATTTCAACTAAACAGGTGGGGACTGGGGAAATTTCCCCTGGTTAGGTCTATGGACTGACCTACTGTAAGCTAGGCCTGGGCGAGGACTCCATTTGTTACGTGGCTCTTTATACTCCCCACTAACAGCGCACATCACAGTGACTGGTTGTTCGGTTGTTCCACCATTTGGTCTATTTGCATATTAACCTTTCATAATATAGGATGACAATCCCTATTAAATAGGTTGAAATTCACTTGCAAGTGGCATGATACTTAACCATCATGACACTTGCTCTAAATTTCTACCTGGAAGTCACATGATCATCACATTTGGTCAACCTCTAAGTAATAAGAAAGCTGCTTTTTCTTCTGGTGCTCACCTTTCCCATCCCACCTCAGTTCAGTTCTCTCCTGCATCAGTCATTACGGGATAATGTTTAACCCAAGAGACAGAACCCAGTGACAGTTCTCATTTCCTAAGAAACCTCACGAACTTGGAACAATATTTCCTTTGTGTAAACTGGTATTTTATTTCAGCCTTTGCAAGGTTCGCTGTCAGCCCCCAATGCTGTGCTGACTCGGCAAAGCAGGGAGAAGTAAATTGCCTGCTTTTTCAGCTTCTCTGCTTTAAGAATATAGTCATCCGTTTACATCCCACAATTTCTGTGTCATTGAAAATGATGTCTGATAACATTTGTAATCTGCTAAGGTGAAAGAATCTTCCAGGTGTCAAAATATATATGTGACACGGCTTTCTAAATCCTTTATTATGTTCTCAAATGCAATGGCAGAGAAAAAGTTGAACAGGACTGAACATAATACAGAGTGGGGCAAAAGTAGGTTTACAGCTGTGAGTTGCCAGACAGAGTTTATTCTTGTATTATTATTTATTAATTATTGTATCATTTTCTATATGAACAAGTATAAATCTACTTTTGCCTCAACCTGTACATAGTCTGACTTCACCCAGTTCTTGATAGGTACTGAGTATTGGTAAACTTTTGAGAGTTGCATTTTCAGTGTGAATGTTATTGTTCGAAATGAGAATCTTTTGTTTAATGTAAGATATCCAGCATTGATGAGCACTACAGTGCCCATGAAAATTTGAATTTCTACCAGGGCACCTGCTTCTAAATATGTAGCTTTGGTATGTATATGTATATCACTCTGGGTGGGCAGAAATTGAATGCACTTGTATATACATCAAATAGACCTCCAAATCATTAGACTTAACAGTAGGAAGATCAGAACTATAATTTATTAATTTGCTAATTATTCTTCTAAGCTTAGTACAGTTTGCTGAGGTTACCTTATTTTGGTATCAAAAGTTATATAAAACACTAGAGGCCCGGTGCACAAAAATTTGTGCTCTCAGGGGAAGGGGGGGTCCCTCAGACCGGCCTGTGCCCTCTCGCAGTCTGGGACCCCTCGGGAGATAACGACCTGCTGGCTTAGGCCTGCTCCCAGGTGGCAGAGGGCAGGCCCAATCCCTAGGTGCAGCCCCTGGTCGGGCTCAGAGCAGGGCCGATTGGGGAGTTGGGGTGCCTTCCCCTGTCATACACAGAGCAGGGCAGATTGGGAGGTTGCAATGCCACCCTCAGTCACACTCAGGGTAGGGCCGATTGGAGGGTTGGGGCACCGCCCCCTGTCACACTCAAGGCAGGGTCGATGGGGAGGTTGCAGCGCCACCCCCTGTCACGCACAGAGCAGGGCCCATCAGGGGGGTTGGGGCTCCATACCCTGTCATGCACAGAGCAGGGTCAATCAGGGGGTTGGGGAGCTCCCCCCTGTCATGCACAGAGCAGGGCCGATCAGGGGGTTGAGGAGCTCCCCCTTGTCACTCACAGAGTAGGGCCGATGGGGGAGTTGGGGCACCGCCCCCTGTCACACTCAGGGCAGGGCGGATCAGGAGGTTGGGGCACCGCCCTCTATCACCCACAGAGCAAGGCCGATCAGGGGGTTGGGGCGCCGCCACTGTCACATTCAGGGCAGGGCCAATGGGGACGTTACGGCTCTACCCCATCACACACAGAGCAGGGCCCGTGGGGGTGGGGGGGTTGGGGAGCCACCCTCTAACACCCACAGAGCAGGGCCGATCAGGTGGTTGGGGCACCGCCACTCTCATACTCAGGGCAGGGCCAATGGGGAGGTTATGGCTCTACCCCGTCACACACAGAACAGGGCCCATGGGGGGCGGCGGGGTTGGGGCCCCGCTCCCTGTCACACACAGAGCTGCAGGGTGATCAGGGGGTTGGGACGCCTTCCCCTGTCATGAACAGAGCAGGGTGGATAGGGAGGTTGTGGCCCCGCCCCCTGTCACACACAGAGCCGCAGGGCTATCAGGGGGTTAGGGAGCTCCCCCTTTCAGGCACAGAGCAGGGCTGATCAGGGGGTTGGGGTGCCTTCTCTTGTCAGGAACAGAGCAGGGCGGATAGGGAGGTTGTGGCCCCGCCCCCTGTCACACACAGAGCCGCAGGGCGATCAGGGGATTTGAGCGCTGCCCCCTGTCACGCTGATCCCGGTGCTGGGAGGCATATTACCCTTCTACTATATAGGGTAGAGGCCTGGTGCATGGGTGGGGGCTGGCTGGTTTGCCCTGAAGGGTGTCCTGGATCAGGGTGGGGGTCCCCACTGGGGTGCCTGGCCAGTCTGGGTGTGGGGATGATGGCTGTTTGCAGCTGGTCACACACCCTTCAGGGTGGGGGTCCCCACTGGGGTGCCTGGCCAGTCTGGGTGAGGGGCTGAGAGCTGTTTTCAGGCTGGGACTGAAGCTCCCAACCGCTCCGTTTTTTCTTTTTCTTTTTTTTTTTTATTCTGGGCCAGCTTTAGCTCTGAGGCCTCGGCTGCTGAAAACAGCTTTCTGGCCTTTCTTTACCATCTGTATTTGATACAATGTTGCAGTCCAGCTGGCTGAAGCCCCGCTGAGTAAAGCAGGTTTCTGGGGTCTTTTTAGCTTCTTTATTCGCAGCATAGTTGCTGAGAGTTGCAGCCGAGAGGCCGGCAAGTCAGGCGGGGAAAGTTGGAGTTCTCCGTCACTGAAGCAAGCAAGCCTCCCTGTTCCCCTCAGCTGCCTGGCTGTCGGCCGCCATCTTGGCTGCCAGTTAATTTGCATATCTCGGCCCTACTCTGTGAGTGACAGGGGGATTAGCCAATGGGAAGGGTAGCAGTCGTACGCCAATTACCATGTTTCTCTTTTATTAGTGTAGATGATAATGGTTAGACAATGTAGAGTAGACTTTCCAACACTCCTGTTTAATAGAAATATCTGCTCAAGAATGTCAAGGGTGGAGACACAGAGGCTGTTATAGCAGAGTTGCTTGGGGTTTGGGAGATACAGTAGTACCTTTTGCTCTGAGGGTTATTGAAAGTTTCCACTACCTTTTATTTTATTTTATTTTTTAATTTTTATTGAATTTATTCAGGTGACCAATCCACTGCCTTTTGAACTCAACTTCTTGGAGCCTGCCGGGAGCCGGTCCATCCTTGCTGTTTCAAGGGACCTGGCATATATGGCATATGGTTCTTAATATGTTTGCTCACCTTCTTGGCGCTGTGTTTTAACCAAAGTCACCTCTCCGAGAAAGGTTGAATCCCCAGGTAGGGATTTTCCCCTGAAGTTAGGGAGGGAATAAAACCCCTCAACTAAGTGCCAGGCGGGTAATTAATCCCTTTAACTACGAACAATCATGCTTAAACTACATAATCTTTTCTCCCTGGAATGGAGATAAGAAACGCCCTAACCTTTGTAATAGAGATTGATAGGATTGAATCAACTGGTATAAATACAGTTGTAATGAGACAGAACTCAGAATCTAGAGACAGAAGACAGAACTCAGAACTCAGAACTCAGAACACAGAACTAAGGACACAGGGCTTGGAAGACAGGACCAAGAGAGACAGAGCCTAGGCACAGAGCATGCCGGAGGATCCTGGACAGGGACTGGCCTTGGAGCCTGGAGGCAGAGCCTGGCGAGAGAGCATGGCAGGGATCCTGGACTGAACCTGACTGCGGAGATTGGCAAGAGAACCTGACCAGGACCTGGCCACAGAACCTGGCTGGAGATCCGAAGCAGAACCTCTCTGGAGATTGAGACCATTCCTTCTTCACCGACTCCGTCCACACCTTTGGGGACCCCTGGACCTGCTGGGGTTGGACCCCGGCATATGGCGCCCGAACAGGGACCCCTAGGTAAGCGCCCCGCACTCGGGACGGATAGGACTCCACCGTAGGAAGAGGGTGGATAGTCTTTGCCCCACAATCAGGACGGATCAGACTCCACCATAGGAAGAGGGTGGATAGTCTTCGCCGACTCCGTCCACACCTTTGGGAACCCCTGGAACAGGATTCCCTTAGGTAAGCCCCCCCATTGAGAACCTCCACACTCGGGACGGATCGGACTCCACCATAGGAAGAGGGTGGATAGTCTTCGCCAACTCCGTCCACACCTTTGGGAACCCCTGGAACAGGATTCCCTTAGGTAAGCCCCCGCATTGAGAACCCCACACTCGGGACGGATAGGACTCCACCAGGGTGCTACAGACCCCCCTATAGAGGATAAGTAGGGTAAGAAGGTGGATAGTACAGAACTTAGATTGAGAAGATGTGCCATACTGAGTACAAAGAAAGAAGACTCCGTATTGATCTTTTAACACATATGCTTGCTAGCAGAGGAGTTAAGGTTACTCCCAGTCAGATGGAACATTTTATACAAGAAATACGTCCATGCTTTTCTGAGGAAGGAAAGGTGCCGGAAAGGTAAATGTAGAGGCATGGGAGAAGGTAGGCCCAAGGAGCCTTATCCTTAACCCCACTGCAGCCTTTCCACCCCGGGAAAGTGCAGGATTGGCAAGCTCTCCCTGGGGTGATAGATCAGGACTCAGGTAATAGCAGAAAGCGCCAATCCTACTCTTAAAATGGATACAAGAGAGCGTTTCAGGTTTTTCTTTTTAATGCTTGCTTTTAAAAAATAAAAAAGGGGGAATTTGCCGGGAGCCGGTCCATCCTTGCTGTTTCAAGGGACCTGGCATATATGGCATACGGTTCTTAATATGTTTGCTCACCTTCTTGGCGCTGTGTTTTAACCAAGGTCACCTCTCCGAGAAAGGTTGAATCCCCAGGTAGGGATTTTCCCCTGAAGTTAGGGAGGGAATAAAACCCCTCAACTAAGTGCCAGGCGGGTAATTAATCCCTTTAACTACGAACAATCATGCTTAAACTACATAATCTTTTCTCCCTGGAATGGAGATAAGAAACGCCCTAACCTTTGTAATAGAGATTGATAGGATTGAATCAACTGGTATAAATACAGTTGTAACAAGACAGAATTCAGAAGACAGAAAGACACAGAACTTAGAACACAGGGCTTGGAAGACAGGACCAAGAGAGACAGAGCCTAGGCACAGAACCTACACAGAACGTTCTCTAGAGACAGAAGAACTTCGCTGGAGAGAGCATGCCGGAGGATCCTGGACAGGGACTGGCCTCGGAGCCTGGAGGCGGAGCCTGGCGAGAGAGCATGGCAGGGGATCCTGGACTGAACCTGACTGCGGAGATTGGCAGGAGAGCCTGACTGGAACCTGGTGACTGAGCCTGGCTAGAGATCTCAGACAGAACCTGGCTGGAGATCCGAAGCAGAACCTCTCTGGAGATCCAGACCAGAACTTGGCTGGAGATCCTGGCTGGAGATCCTGGCTAGGCTGCTGATCAACTGAATGCTGTCACTGTGTCATTCCTTCTTCGCCGACTCCGTCCACACCTTTGGGGACCCCTGGACCCGCTGGGGTTGGACCCCGGCAGCTAGTGAAGAGTACAGTGCTTCCATGGAACATATAATAGATGCTCAGTCAATATTTGAGAAATTGAACTGATTTTCTAGTCATTATTTCCTCATCTTAACTGCACTGTGAGGGAGCCTTTCAGAGAGGAAGGAACTAAAGTTAGTTAGATGACCAAAGGTAAGTACCTAAAATATGTTTTTTGTTGAGGTTTGTGGAAAGGGAACTTGTGGCCAACAAGCAGCCAGGGGCTATTAGGGAGTTCAGCACACAGGGCCAAGTAATTTTATCCAGTTGTGATGGTGGATGGGATTGAATTGATAGCCTTGAGAGTAGTTCAGAGCTGGAAGTCTGAAGTTGGTCAGGTCAGGAATTCTGGCTGTCACAGCAAGGAGGAAGGTAAAGTTACCAGGCAAAAACACATTAGGGCTGGGGGCTGTTTGGGTGTGGGGAGGATAAGTGAGGAACGATAGGAAAACTAAAGATCACTTTCGTCCAGTTACTGGTCAGAAGAGAGGACTAGACTACAACAGGAGTGAATCTGAGGCCTGGGTAAAAGTAGGTTTGATTACATTTTCCAAACCCCAAATCAGAATATGTGATAAATACAAATGAATGTATCTGAACACTAACACAGAATATTTGAAACTGGAATGATTAAAAAAAAAAAAAACACATATGGTCACTATCATCACAGAAACGATCATTGGAGTAGGCTGAAAGTGATGTTCTTTTCTTTCTCCTAGTTTATGTTATCTTTCCCCCATGTCTAGCCTGAATACGGAAGAGAAATACATTTTATTATGCTTTTTTCCTAAGAGAGGTGAATTGATTTTCTAATTCTCTTTCTTAAAATGTTGAGTAAAGAAATTATTGATTGTCTATAGTGCTCAATGGATTTTTCTCCACTGCTTAAATTCTACCCCCTTGCTCTAATATATTCTTATAAGACAATTTAAGTTCCCTCTCATTATTTCCCAAGATCAAGAGAATTTCTACTTTGCTTGGGGTTACCCCCTATTTGTCTTAATGGCTTAAGGAATTGTGTTCACTTCTTCCATTATTCTTACAATATTTCAATGAACAGCACTGGCAAAGAAATTTTTTTCATTGGATACTTCCATCTAGCACAAGAATATTTATACCACTAATCCTGAGTTTAAATAAACTTCAATATATATTTATTTTTAGGCAGTGCTTGTTGTCAGGGATAGGGTACCCAGTTGATGGGAGTGTGGGTCAGCCACAAAGAAGTAAAAGAATACTGTTTCTGTCAGTGGCCATTTTCTCAAACTAATTGTAAAATGGGCTAATCAGAAGCACCCTTTAAAAAAGAAGCCATTTTATAGATGTACAGCTTGGATAAATGATAAGAGAAAGGAGCTGTAGAAACATAAGTAAGTAGGGTCCATTTAACACACTCATAAAAAAAAAAAAATTCTTGCCACTCTGTACCAGAATCTTCATTTTAATTACCAGTCAGAATCCATGCAGAGGGGGATATTTAACTTAGATTTTTATAAAAACATCAAAAGCATTTCTTGAGGATGACTAAACCCATACTCTGTAATAAGATCTCTGTACCGCAGAACATGTGAAAGGAAGCAGCGTGTACTTTTATACAGGTGTCTGGATCTTCCTCCCTAAGGGACTGATGGCAGTGCTGCAGTGGTTCTCAACCTGTGGGTCGCGAACAATGAAAATACATCCGGCATATCAGATATTTACATTAAGATTCATAACAGTAGCAAAATTAAAGTTATGAAGTAGCAACGAAAATAATTTTATGGTTGGGGGGTCACCACAACATGAGGAACTGTATTAAAGGGTCACGGCATTAGGAAGGTTGAGAACCACTGAGTGGCTGAATGACCTTGCTGGCCCCAGTCACCTCTTCTGCTACATGCCAGCCCTAACTCAAAATATGCTCTGTTCTGAGATGTCTGTGTCTGGTTTCAAAGTTCTGGGTACAAAGTCATTTCTTATGCATTTGCCCAAAGTCCACACTGAGATGTGAGACTTGTCTGCTCCAGGGGTGACTGAGCAAGTCTGCAGCTCTTTAAGTCTTTCCCCAGTGAACAGTATCTCTGGGACTGGGATTTCACTAGGGAATGAGCATTCTTCTACATCGCTTCTGGGTTTTCTCTGTGTCTGATTTTAAAGTATTTTGGAGGAAAACCACTTCTTGATTGAGGTCTGTTCTGAAACAGGTCTCCATAGTGGGGCCATTCCCTGGGCAACACTAATAAACATACTATCTGAACCTTGCTCACCTCCCTAGCAAAAGCATATAAAATACAAGTGCCTGGGATCAGGTCACCTCTGGTATCATGAGGGGTTTATTGAGTCCAAAAAATGCCACAATGAATCAGACCTCAGAGCTACCCAACTCATTTTCAATTTTTATAGAGGGATTGAAGAATGGCTTATGATGATTTTGTTTAATAAAGAAACCTGACAGACTTCAGGCTGGTCCCTCTCAGCATTTGCATTTCTTGATTGTTTTATCATCTTAATACTTCTTTTCATAAAGCATTTTCCTTAATTGGTGATTATTTAGACTGTCTTTTATGGCTCTCACCCAGCTCTATTACATTTCTCTCAATCGGCACCAGGTTGAGGTAGAACATTAGGTCTTTCTAGACTTTACCTAGTCTCACTTTAGCCCCCACAGGCCTCATTTGCAAGCATGACATGTTTTTAGCCATAAAATGTTAAGATCAATCATATGCAAAATTATAAGGCAGAAAACTCCTCACTTTCATGCCTCACTTTGTAACACACCCTTAGATGATAAGCTTTTTACAGCGGACATTTTATCTTATGTTTCTTTATGCAGTGGCTTTTACATTTTGAATACAGTCCTAAGTCACATCTACAAACACATGTACCTTTATTCATCTATCCTTGAACTCATCTTAGCTCTACCTGCCACATCAAGGAGATTCACTGTCTTCTGATTTACAGATTTTTTTTCCAGGAAATCACTATATTCAGGATTTAAGCTCAGTCAATCAAAGTTCCAACTTCCCTTCATGGGGGGAACTTGTGGTGGGGTCTTGTCTTCTGCCTGGTACCCTGAAATTGTGTCTGGGCACAGGAGACATTATATAACATGGTGGGGCTGGTGCTGTCTCCAAGTCGGTTATCTGCTTTACTCTGGTTGTGTGTGTGTGTGCGTGTGTGTGTGTGTGTGTGTGTGTGTGTGTGTGTGTGTGGTGGGGTGGGGGGGGGAGAGGGGTTGTCCTCACTGTCCCCACTGACGGTGGAGCTCCTTATGCACTTTGCCAACGCAGGCAGTGCCCCTTGGGGACTCTGACACTTCCCCCTGCTTATTAGGTCTCCACCTCAGAACTTGCTGTCCTGAGGCTCTCCTATTGCCTGGCTAGAACTATCCTTTGGCTCCCCAGCTTGGGCTATCAACCCGAGACCTTCTGCCACCAAGTCATTTCACTTCAGCTATAGTGAGTGTCCTGAGAGCTTGACTGTCAGTTCCTGCTGGGGCACCTGGGAAATTGTTGATCCCCTCCATGATACCTTCTGGGGGGTGTGGGCCATCTGAGATCCTCTGCAGGACTACCTCGTCCAGAGTTTCAGGTAGGGGATGGCACATAAGCTTTACCATCTTCAGGTACTCAAGTCTAGTGCTCATATCACCCTGTGTCCCAGAGATTTAACCCAGGAAGGGGCAGATTGGCTAACCACTCTTCCCCCCTTACCATCTCTCCCAAGCTCTGAGAGTCTTCAAGTCCCTTCTGTGTAAAAGCAATGCTACCCCTCTCTTTACATCACGGTCTGCAGCTTTACTTGTCACGTTTTAAAAATCTCCACATTCAGTCTTCCAATCTTTGGTTTTGTGATTCATGGGACTTTTTTTAAACAGGAAACTCAAGTGCTGAACTCTAGGCATGAAAAATCTAGTTTTCTTTCTTTCTTTTTTAAAATATGTTTTTATTGATTTTCAGAGAGAGAGGAAGGGAGAGGGATAGAGATAAAAACATCGATGAGAGAGAAGCACCTATCAGCACGCTCCCTACTGGGGATGGAGCCTGCAACCCAACATGTGCAGGAATTAAACCAGCAACTTCTTGGTTCATGGGTTGGCACTCAACCACTGAGCCACACCTGCCAGGCAAACCTAGTTTTCTTGATTGATATATCTGAAATGTCCTTCAAGAGCCAATCTTGAAAGTGAAAATCTGACACTTAAAGCTTTAGCCGTTTCTCTATTCTAACTATAACAACCTCTATCAGGTTCTATATCTGCAAATGTAAAATGTTACCTTACTGTGACTTCCTCTAAAACAGTGGTTCTCAACCTTCTGGCCCTTTAAGTACAGTTCCTCATGTTGTGACCCGACCATAAAATTATTTTCATTGCTACTTCATAACTGTAATGCTGCTACTGTTATGAATCATAATGTAAATATCTGATATGCAGGATGGTCTTAGGTGACCCCTGTGAAAGGGTCGTTCGACCGCCAAAGGGGTCGCGGCGCACAGGTTGAGAACCGCTGCTCTAAAAAGTAGGACTTAAAAATCATAGGAGGTCAGTGCCAAAGGTTCTCCAAACTAGGCTGCCATGTAACTTATGCCCTGGAGCCCTGCAATGCTGCCTGATGGAATGGCTTTGAAGACAGGAGTGTGAGGCTAAATTAGACAGTGGTTGTTGTAATAAACTTGTGTTGGAGGCAGAGGACAATTCTGATCTGTGCTCTGTCACCTGCTAGCAATGAGCCCATGTTGCACTTCTTTTGTCTGTTTGGTATTTTCGTATGGAGAATCCACACTAAAGTAGCTGTAATCTCCAGCTGAATAGAAAGAATATCATGATGGGAAATATAAAAAAGAAAGCATAGGAATACATTTCATAATGTAATTCCACTATATTTGTATTCTCAGACCCCAGAATGGTGTCTGGCATATATGTTCTCAAGAAATGTATACATTTATAAACATGTTTAATAAGTGACTCAAGTAATAAATAAATACATGAACGAATAGAAAAAGTATAACCATAGATAATATCCAACTCACCCCCAATACTGTGGTTTTATAGATTGGGAGATAATTGGGTGATTTTTCTCTTCAAGAGCTATAAGGAAGTGACTCCATCCAGGAATGCCTCAGCACGGAGCACATCCCTTTTCCCCGGGGAACCTCGAGGAGCAAAGCAGCCCAGAAGAGGGAAGTGGCTGTGTGTCCTGTGCCTACAGAGGAGAACAGGTCCAAATGAAAATGAGGAAGCTGCAGGGGGGAAATCATAAAGGAAACAGACTCTAAGCGACTGCAGTTACCTGAAGGTAAATCGCTCCTAATCAAGTTACCATTAGAATTACATTTCAATCTGATTTGTAATCTGTAGACCACAGGAGTTCATCTAATTTAGGAAATAAATTTTCCACCATTAGCAATTGAAATGAATTCAGAACAAAGGGATTCTAAGTTCTTTGAAGCACTTCGATTAAGGATATAATAATTCTTTCTCAAGTATCTCATCATCTTCAGTCTCTTTTCACTCACTTTGAGAGGATATTTCTAAAAACAGCCAAGCCTCAAGTGACCATTTATTCCTGTGTGTGATGGCAACCGCGACAGACACAATCAAGTCCATTCTTTCTCTGTGGAAAAAAACAAGACTGTTACTTGTTTTTAGAGAACAGACTATCATGATTCTTAGTTTTCATTCCAAGTCCTTAACATTGTTTGTAAACATAAACTCATTTATTCCCACCCACCAGGCACCACTCAGAATGAAGGAAATGGAGTGAAGTAGTGAAATAATTACAAATACTGCAACCACTACTGCTTACGCAGAGCCTACTCTGATAAAGTGGAGGCTCAGAGATGTTACTTGCCCAGGTTCAAAATCTAAGTCTGGGCAATTAAGAGCAGGATGCTGGAGTTGCTAACTTCCTGGACCTTGGTGCCAGATTACCTGGGTTGAATTTCACCTATACCTTTTTTGAGGTCTGTGACTTTGGATGAGTTAACCTCTCTGAGCTCCCATTTCTCCCACTGCAAAGTGGAGAAAATGACAATAATGGTACCTACCTGACGGTGTTAGTGTGAGTATTAAGTGAGTCAATGATTAGAGTAACATGTGGCACCTAGTAAATGCCATGTGAGTGCTGGCTATTGTTATCATTGTGGTTGCAAGTCGTAAGAACCCAACTCACGTTAAGTTAAGCAGCAAAAGAAAGAGTGGTAATATTTGCTCCAGAAGAGCCTGAGGAAAGAGGTTCTAGTGATATTGCTAGGAAGCTCCCCAGCATCTCAGCTTGCTTCTCTTAGCTTCAAGATATATCAGACCAGCTTTATGGTAGCAAGGGGGCTCTTTGCAGCTACACGGTTGCACTATCTTTACAGAGAAAGAAAAATCTTGTTGTGAAGATCTGGCAGAGGTCCCAGCTTTAGTTAAATACCCGTTCCTGTTCTGAGGCCTGAGTCATGAGACAAGCACTGACAAACCACATGGCCTGAGGTGGCTTCCTGTGTAAAGGCACTCAGTGTGATGCCCCCAAAGAAAGGGATCAGGAAGATGTATATATACATACATGGCACGCACACACACACATCCACACACACGCACACACACACACACACATACACACAAATACACACACATACACACATATGCACACACACACAGCTTCATCATCGCTAGCAGGAAAAAGAGCAGAAGTCAGGAAGAACAGTGTTCACTCCCTTCAACACAAGTTTTACTACAACTGCTGTGTAATTTCAGCCTTACACTCCTACCTTCAAAGTACAACTGCTGTGTAATTTCAGCCTTACACTCCTACCTTCAAAGCCATCCTAACAGGGCTGCATGCACTGCCCACGGGGTGTAACTTTCACAGCATCCTATTCTCTAGGACTCTTCTCTTAGGACTTCCCTGTCCTCCCACTTTTTCCATAAAGTCGCAGTAAGGTACCAGCCTTATAGTTTCATTATACATTGGAAGATATAAACACTGAAGATTGAGTGGCAGAGGGGTCTTTACTCATGAAATCATTGTTTAAGCCTACTTTGCATCAGATGCTATACTCAGTGTGCTACAGGCTTCTGAGAAGCCAACCAGAAGTGAGTGATCTGGAATGCCAGTGCTGTGAGTCAAGACTTCCTCTCAGGAGCATGCCGATATTCTGGCTTGGCCGTCAAGGCATCTGTGACTTTTTTGAGCTGGGTAATAATCAGTAACAACTAGGTACATCATTGAATAATGTTTCAACTGACAAACATCAATTTCCTATCTGCTGATGCCTGCTCAAAACATGGCTTTGTTACACTAGCATGACCTTTTCTATAGAGATACAATCTGAGTGTATTGAAATGTCTGTATTAGCTGACTAATAAATTAGCTAGGGTTTATTGAATTCCCCCTGAGACATCAAATAGGTATCACTAACAAAGTAGAAGGTAAAATAACAATTTCTTGAAAGCATGGCATAACAAAAGGAACATATGTTTATTGAAAATTACATACACAGTGATTTTACAAGTCCTTTCTAAATCCTGGCCAACAACTCCGTGTGGTAGGTATTATCATCTCATTTTACAGATGAGAAAAATCAGATCTCAGAGCGATTAATAAAGGCTCATATCCTAGGGAACTAAATGGATGAAATGGTATTTATTCATAAGCCTGTCTGGCTTCAGACCCTGCCTTCCTTCCACTGTACCATTTTAACCACCCATTGCATAAACTTACTTTAAGATTATGCATTCAGTAATACTTCTCCAGACTTAGTTCAGGGCATGTAAGTCTTATTGAATGATATAGTCTGGGCCCTATTTGAGGACTGATTAGCCAATATGGATTTGAACCTTCCTATGCTCATCACAAAATCGAGGTCTACTCGATTTGTAAACTCCAGGAAATAAGACCCTCCTTATTCAGGGCCACATATAGGCAAAACCACAAGAGAGGCAAATGTATTCTTTCTCTGGGCCTCACTTATTCCTCCCACTCTCTGGAGACTCCTTCCTGTCTCAGCTCTTGGATGTCTGTACCATCCATGACCCAAGTGTGCCTCTTGGCCAGTGCTTTCAGGCCAACCCTGCCTCCCCAAGGCTGCACCCACTTCCCTCTAGTGAACACTGGTCATTTGATGGCACGTTGGCGTTCCCTCTTGTTACCTAAAAACACCCGGGTGTCAATTTGGGGACTTTCCCGCCACATGGTATATGACCTCTTGGCCTATTTTACCATTAGAGAAGGCAAGAGCCCTCAGGGGATGTCCTACTGATGGTTTAGACCTGCTCAGAGTGGGCCTATGCTGAAGTCTGGCCTCCCTCTGCAGGAGGCGACTGGGCCAATCAGGGGAAGGTGCTGCCCCCATCACTTTGCTGCTGCTGCCACTGCCAGCGCCGGCCCTCGCAGCTGCCCTGGCTGCCAGCCCTCCTCGGCCCTCACAGCTGCTGTGGCTTTGTCCAGAAGGACATCTGGAAGATGTCTGGTCTATCTGGTCTAATTAGCATATTACCCTTTTATTAGTATAGATTCTTCCTTGTTTCAGAATCAGGAATATTTTTGTGGTTTCCAACCAAAGAACTCTTGTAATAAATCTTTTCTCCTCATTGGTAGCCCTGCCTGCCACATTTCTCCCCAAGCATCTTACTGTTGTGTTCTTCCCTCATTAGTGGAAATCTAATGTGATTCCATCACTTCCCAGGCCAGGTGGTCTGTGCTGCCTAGAGTGACTGTGAACGAAGCAGGTAACTGATTGGCAATAATGAGCTAGTGACGGAGGGGATTGATAAGGTCCTGATAAGCCTCCCCTCTGAGGCACGTATTTAACTCATTAAGCTAAACTTCTCAGCAGCTACTTAGAATCCATCTTGGACTTTGGGGCTTAGCATCTGGTCATTTAAGTCAGCTTTCTTCTTTCCCAGGCTCTGGTGTACACTCTTCTCTAAAGGAGGTTGGGAGGCATAAGAGATGTAGGTTCAGAATAACTAAGTGAAGAACGGTTTATGCAGAACCCGGGTAGGGGTGGCGGGTGGTGGGGGGGGCACTATCAAAAAGCACAGGTAGACCCCAGAACTTTCCTGTTTGAAACCTACAGTGGATTTCCCATCTGAACTCAAGGATGAAGTTTAAAACCCTCACATGACGTTCAGGTTCCCCCAGTAACTGGCCTCTGCCTTTAGCTTCATCAGCAGCATTCTCTTCCTTACACCTATTCTCCAGCAAAGCTAAACTAAAGGTGCTTCTCTGCACAACCCACTTGATTCTTTTCTCTGTGCCTTTTTTCCCAGTCTGTTATCTCTCTTCAGAATGCCCTGTTTCTCATTCCTCACCCACTGTGGACACCTACTCCTGAGCTGGCCCGTTGTTACTCATTTTTAAGACCCATCTCTAGCATTACCTCCTCTGGGGAGTGTTCTTTGATGACCTCCTACTCCAGCCCCAAGCCCCAGCCCCTGCAGAAACTATGCGTTCAGATTATTAATTTTTATATTCCTGGTGCTTAGTATTGTGGGTTCTGGTGATGATTGTAGGTTCTTGGAATGGATGGATGAGTAAATAAAGCCCTTGTGTAATTACAAAACACGGCACTGCTGAAAGTATTTCAAATTGCAAAGCTTTACAGACCAACCCTTCATGTCTATAGCTGGTCTATTCCCTTCCCCGACTCTGCTGGGTCTATTAGTAGTGATTCATTTCCAATCAATACTGATTCAGTTTACTAGTAGAAGCCACTTATCACATTAAGTCACTTAAGTGACTCAGCTATGCCCATCACATAAATAACAAAAGTCTTGACCTGGCTGATAAGCTCTCATGGAGACATAGTCTGCATGACCTGATTACCAAATTGATCATAGAGCACAGAAAAATTACTGAGGAAAAATAGGCCCTTATATCTCTTTAAAAATTGATGCTAAGAAAGAGCAATGGAAACATCAGAATAGCCTAAAAGTTGTGTCATAATGAGAGGATTCAGAATATAAATATGAATAATTTAAGTAGTGCCAATAGGTTTTTAAAAATATTTTAGGGTAGCAATTCAAGATTTACACATTACCTTTTAAAATACTTTATAAAATGATCACCTCATTAAATTATTTTCTCTTTATATTAAATGCAGTTTGCATTCGTCCCCCCTCATTTTACCCAGTCTTCCTAGAGGATGTTGGGGAAGCGTGCATGTAGGTAAGGTGGAGTTTTGATAGAATTAACATATTCCCCCATGTAGGTAAGAACTGTGCCTTTGTTTCCTGCAAGATAGGGCCAGTGACTATGTAACTTCAAACCCTCTTGCTGAGTGGATGGGAGTCAGTGGCTGCAAAGATTCCAGCAGCTGCACCTGTTTTCCTGTTCCGGACTTAAACGATTTTCCTGGAAGCAGTTTTGCTAGAGAAGCAACCAAGGCCACAGGAGGCACTTTTCTTTGTCCATGTTGAGGTTTTGCATAAATGCTCTGTTTTCTTGCCTTTCTTCGTGAGGGTGAATTTGCTGAAATATTCTATACTTCATGACACTTACGGCCATGTCACTTACACTCGGGGCCTGAGTTTGTGAGCTTTCCCAGGTAAGTTTATTTCAGTTGAGTTTGAGTCATTTCTCAAGAAGGCTATAAAACGCCTTTGGGTATTCCTAAGAAACGCTTTTGGAATTCCAAAATCAGATTGTTTACTCTGGAGGATTGAACTCAAATGCTGCTTCCAGAAAGACTGGGGTGGAAGATGGGTGACAGGAGATAGTAAAAAAGGGAGAAGAGAACCAGCATGTATTGAGTGTCTATGGAATGCTTGACACTGTGACTGGTGTTTCAAAGATGCTATCTCATTTACCCTCCCAACAGCTATTTGAGGATATTCCCTATTTTTCAAATTAGGACATTGAAACAGAGAGAAATTAAGGTAACAAAGACAGTCGTTAGCAAATTCATAATTCAAACTACAACTCAACTCTGACCCTGTTTGGTGGTCTATCACTCTGCCTCCTCTGTTTATTTGGAAAGCGCAGAGTCTTTGTGCACCTGTAGTTCATCTATGTCACTACTCTCCAATGACTTATTTATGTGTATCTACTCACAAATTTGCAAGGCAGATGAAATACCACTGAATTAACCTTCAGCACATTCTAAGAGCAGTTGGTGAACTGCTCTTAGCAGTTAATGAAATAGATATGTCTTTGAATAACCTTAGTATTGTATATTGAAAACACATGCAATCCTTTCACTTATCACTATTTTCATCATCATTATTATATGCTAATGATATCTAGCCTTCAATATGCTAAGTAGATGTATGGAAAGCTGCAACAAAGAAACATGGATCCTACCTACTTCATATTACATTATAGAGGAGGAATATATTTTGAATCTCAGCGACTCTTTTATGAAATAGAAATATATTTAAAAGCATGGATTCAGGGAGCCAGACTGCCTGGGTTTGAATCCCAGCTTTGCCATGTCCTCGTCTGGGAAGGTTACTACAGCTGGTTTCTTCAACTGTAAGATGAAGATGCTGTAACTCGTGCCTGAGAAGGCTACAGGGAGCATTTCATGAGTTGGGGTTGTGATGCCTAGAACAGAACCAGGCACATGATACACATTCCACAGATGTGGGCTGTTTTCTTTCTTTTACATGGGAGAAACAGGTGTGCAGTCAGCGACTGGCTCCATGCTCTGTTATGGGCAGAGTTGGTGCTGGCTCCCAGGTCTCCCATTCTCACTCCAATGCTGGGTGCTGCAGGGACACCCAGAGCAGCACTGGGTGGGAAACTAGGCTTTCCCTCTACTGTTGCTCTACTCCAGATAAACTGGAAATGCTGCTTCTAAGCCTGAATGGCCACTGTCTACCAGGGGGGCGATTTATCAGCCCAGTTCCCAGATGAAGAATCTTTCGCAGGGTTCCCGGTTACTCTGCGCTGAACCAGTTGTCACAGTCCTGTGCTGCCATCCCCTAGCCCCGTGATTCCCAGCATGCCAAGAGTGTTCACAGACCCCAGGTCCACAATCCCATAGCTGTAATTCTGAAATGCAAAAAGCTCTTAAATCTGAAAAATTTTTGTAACTAATTTGAATGCAAAACTTGTTCAGACCTGAACTTATTTGGTGACCTGAACTGACTGACATGAGAGTGTTTATTGTTTGTATTCATCCCTCATGGTGTGTATATTCATACAGCTCACTGCAGACATGCTAATGTTTTTGTCTACGGGATACTGCCTAAATCTCTGATATGTATCTGTCAGGATCTTGGTGGGAAGAGATGGGACACTCAGTAAAGGGACTGTCTATAAAGGTGTGGGTGGAGTGAGGGACCAATTAGGGATTTTGCAGGAGGGAAGACAGAGGGATTTCTTGATGGACCAAGTGCTGTTACCACCCCTAGATCTGAAGGGCCAGGTAGAGGTAGTGTTACAGGACTCCAGAGAGACCAGCAGGGGAGAGAGCTGTAGTCAGGAACTATGACTTTGTAAAAGGAACCAGACAACAGCAAAACAGCAGAGAAGAAGCCTGGGAAATAAACACCCACCTGGTTTTCCCTCCTCCCTCTCTAGATCATCTGGTGGCACCTCTCTTTGGGTGCCCCTTTCCTGAAGGTAGAGGCAAGGGGGCATGGATGCAGACACCAGGACTAAGCAGGGTAGTGAGGGTGGCAAGTGGGTCTGGAGGGCAAACAGAGGCTATCTTGCATAGAGTATTCTATAGTATGTAATATTAGAGGCCTGGTGCACAAAAATTTGTGCACTCCGGGGGAAGAGGGGATCCCTCAGCCCAGCCTGTGCCCTCTTTCAATCCAGGAGCCCTCAGGGTATGTCTGACTGATGGTTTAGGCCCATTCCCTGGGGGGAGCAGGCCTAAGCCTCAGTCCGGCCTCCCTCTGCGGGGGGGGGGGGGGGGGGCGACTGGCGGGCCAATCAGGGGATGGCGCTGGCCCCCCATCACCCCTCCATCGCCACTGGTCGCTGCTGCCACCCCCGCCCTGCCCTCTCTGCTCACTGGAATGCACCTTGGCTGGTCTGGCACCCCCTGCTCGCCGGCCCCGCTCCCTGCTGACCCATCGTTCCACTGTTCGGTCAATTTTCATGCTATGCTTTTATTATATGGGATGTGCACTCTACCATCTTTATGAAATCCAAAAACTCAAGAATACTTGCAGAGTTGTATTTTATTAAGTGTATATCCCCAGTTGAAAAATATTAATACATACATGTGAAACACTTTTTTTTTTTTAGTTTGCAGTGCCATATAGACTCATGGACCATGTATAATAATAATTCCTTGGCTACTCTGAAAGAACAGAAATATTGCACTAGAGAGTGCTATTTCATCCACTGATTCATTATTAGATTCATATGTTCATTCATTGAACACATATGCCTTATTGATTGCCTACTCTGCAAAACACGATGGGCTCTATGATATAATGACAAAAATATGACACTAGCTTACAATGTAAGAAAAGGCACTAACTTGTTGAGGACAGTAATACAATCTTGGGTGGGCAAATAGTTTTGTCTCAAAGTTATCTTGCAGCTGGGGACTCAGTTTTGAAGAATTTTGTGGGCACATCTGGGCTCAGTGGCAAAAACCAGTCTGATGGAATTGTTACGTGTGAGGTGGGCACAGGAGCAGAGCGTGTACACACTGCAATCTGAGTAACTGTGCTTTACTCCATGGCAGAATGCGATTATTCCTACCACAGAAGTAAGAGCAATTTTCACAAGAGGCCAGAGGAGGGCTTACTTTGAATTAGGAATACCTGAGAAGCCTTTATGGGGTTAGATAGAGAGTTTTTAAGGTTCCCAAATAGGAAAATGACAAGGAGGAGCAAAGGCAAACTAAGAGTGCAGGACAGGCTAATGTGAATGGGCCATAGGGTCTTGGGAGTGAGAGAGTGTTTAGTAATGTTTAGTAAGGGGGTTACACCTGAGGACACTTGAGAAGGGGCCAGCCTGTGCTTTAGGGAAATCACTCTACCAGCACTTGGAATAGGAGCAGGGTTTAAGAGGAGGCGATTGAAAGTAATCTATGTCAAGGAAGGATTGGCGGTGGTGGTACTGGGGTGTTGGACATCTTGAGGCAGAGTTACGGCCAAAGTGCATTCAAGGAAGTACCTTGCAGGTATTTAAAATTGTGAGTCTGTAGTTCAGAAAAGAAAAAAAAAAAAATTCCAAGGAGAAATCCCATACCCATAAAAAGTTCCACTACTACAATTCCTATGGTAGTTCCAAAATTCGAAAAGCTGTAAAAAGTACACCTTTAAAAAAAAGTTTGGTGCCAAAACTTATTTGGTGATAAACCTGACCTGAATTGATGTGAGACTAATCATAGACTTTATTGCACTTAGGATCAATTCTTTTTGCTAAAGAAAATATGTTTAAATATAGAGTGCTGCCCCTAATTGTACCGGGCGGAGGGTGTTCTATGTTAAATGGTGCATGCACCACGTTACTTTTAAAATGAAAAAATATTAATAGATTCTGAAATGTATCTGGTTCCAAGGTTTTAGATGAGGCATTGTGGACATGTATCCATACTTACACTATGTCTTTATTATTTCACATTTTAAGAAAGTATTGCCATGGTTTTAATGTATTTGGCATTAGACACAGTAGGTAAACAGATGTCTCTTTGTGTCTGCAAGTTTTGGGGAATGAAACAACCTTTTCAGTGCCTTTTCCATACACGGATGCTTGATAAGTTTCTTTAGTCAAAAAATTCGGGTAATAATGCCTCAGAGAGTTGTTTAAAGAGCTAATGTACAGGGTCCAATACATGACTATTTTGGTAAATGTTAGTTATTGTCCCACCCTTTCTTTAATCAACAAAACATGTTTTACAAAAGCATTTTGGGTGAAAAATGTTTTGTTTTCCCAACCTCTGAAATTGCAGTGGAAACAAATGTCTCCCTGGATGGCTGTAAAGGAAGTAGCGGAGAGAACCATGTTTCTTGAGAACTTAGCATGTCACTGGTGCTTTTAATGCCCTGAGAAGAAAGAATATTCTTTTCCCCTTGCACGGATGCAGAAGCAGATTCTGAGATGTTAAGTAGCATAACAGGCCATCCCTCAGCCAGGGGTGCACTAACTCCTCTTTCCATTCTACCCAGCTCCCAGGGGAGTGTAAGAGACAGCAGCTAACACACCCTGTCAGGGTGTGAAAGACAGTCAAGGTAGGCTCTTTCCAGCCAGCCACTCCCCTCCTCAACCTCCCATCAACACCTCTGGCAGTAACAAGCTTCAGCTCAGAAAGCCTGATTTCCAGGCCGGCTGAAAGCGGTCTGTTAATTTGATCAGGACTCGGAGGAGGAAAGGGATGTGGGAGTGAGGTCAGAGCCTGGTTGTTGTGGCCTGGAGGGCGAGGGAGGGACATGTTCTGCCTGCTGTAAGCGGGAATTACCTGCCCGAAAGGAAAGCAAGTTTATTGTAACTTGACTAAGTACACAGCAACGTAATCCGGCTCTTCCATTTTTGATGTGGATGCTTTAAATGAGAGTCGCATTTTCTTCCTTTCTTCCCAGACCACAAGCGTGGCCCTGGCTGCTCTCCTGCTCAGCCCGGGCTCCTGGGCAGGGTTTCTTTCTCTCACTCCAGGCTACCAGGCAGGAAATGTTCCTAGCGATCGGATAAGCCTCCCGGTGGAAGGGGGGAGGTGAGAAAAGGAAAAGGAAAAGAAACAAAGCAAGAAAAAAACTTGACTAGAGCAGCTCGCCCGAGCCCTGAAGGATCACAGCCGGTTTCCAGTTTCCTAGAGACAGGGATCCCACCCCAGCACCTCGTCCTCAGGGCCCCCCACCCCCCTTCAGGGCTCCGGGGCGTGTTTTGCAATCTATGCTAATAGCGCTGCCCCGCGGGCGGGGCCGGCTGCCCTGACAGCCCGGAGAGAGCCCCCGGGAGCTGGATGGGCCCTGCCTCCCCGCTGGTGACGGGGTCCCGGTGCTGGTCCATGCTGGTCCCCGCCTTTGTTCTCGGGCGGGAGCCAGGACATGCGCGGCTGACGATGGAAGTGGAGGACTCGGGCGGCGTGGTGCTGACCGCCTACCACTCGTACGCCCGCTCCCAGCCGCCCAGCTCCGAGCCGCGCTGCGCGCCCCGCGCCGCCGCCAGCCACCCGGGCAGCAGGTACTGAGCCGCTGGGGGGGAGAGGGGGGGAGCAGGGCTTTCCGGGTTGGGGGGTTCCGGCTCGCCCCGGGGTTCTCTGCCTGGGCATCCCTCTACCATCCCTTGATTGTTGTTGCAAGTTTGGGTGGACAGGGGAGTGAGCCTGCTGTTCTTTGCATTGTTCTTGATTGGAAGTGGGAAGTGCACGAAGTCGCACCCGCCACGGCTGAAGGCAGCGATCGGTAGCAGAGTTGTGTTCTTGAGACAACTTGGTGATAGCAGGTATCTGCCTCGTCTTTGCCAGGTTCACCCGTGGAGGTATTGGAGAATTTTTTTAAAGGCATTTAAAATGAAACACAAGCAGAAAGTAAAGAATTTACAATACATTATCCAAAGTCCTCGAATCCTATCTAGAGCTTTTTAGGTAACTTCATGCCACCTGAACGAATGCGTACTAGATGGAGAGATTCTCCAAAAAGTAAATCTCAGTAGATGTTTATAAACAATTTTATTTATAGATTTAAAAAACCCCCACAACTTTCAATTGTATAAATACATTGGTATTATTTCATTATTGCTAATGTTGACTATTCTTTAAATGCAATTATAACATTTCTTTTGGGTTAAAAGACCTATAACCATCTCATTACGTGCAGTTTAGATGTAATACATCAGGAATCTGTGTTAAATTATTCTATCAGTTTCCATCTATTTGATGCAAGATCAAGGCCAATGAAACTTCCATGAACGAAACCAAAGACGTTAGACTTTTAGGAAGTTTCTGTGGGTAGACAAAGATAGTTCACTGATAAGTAGGATGGTTTGATATCTGACACATATTTAGGGGAAATTTTATTTGTTTAAATGCGGCTATTTTGCAGCTATGGATCCACTGATGGTTTTCTTTACAAGTGGGGAGTTTGTATATTTATTTTTTAAGTCATTAATTTTTTCTCATGATTTTTAGTTATGTGATAATGATGAGTTGTTTCCTAATTTAGTGGACTTGTGAGGCTTTCAACAGATTGTGACTTTTATTTCAAGGAATATCTTTTTGGCTAGTATCCATGACAAGAACAAAATGCCTTGGCATGAGATCTGTTTTGGGCTTGACTAACAAAGAAAATATTGTTTCTTCCAAAAAAGTGCAGGTTGAGTAAAATCTAATTTTTATATATAAAGACAATAAGAAAATAACATTTTCCTTCCAGTCTTAGGGGCTGTGCACATTATTTTAAAGGCTGCTTGAACATACACACTTGCATTTGTCTTTAGGGTGTTTTCTAAGCATAATCATTGACTCTACTCAAATTATGAGTACGAAATAGATATGAGTGATTTGATGAGAACCTGGGGACCAGGTTTGTGCATGTTTAGATACAACTTGGCGGTAGGAAGCATATGCCTCATCTGGGATAGCTGTCCTGTCTATAGCTCCCAGCAGCTGTCCAGGAGCAAGAGCCAGATTGTGCCATTTGGGCTACTTGAAACTACATCCGTTTCCAAAGCAAACTGGAGGACAAGTTCCATTATCTCAGCATGTGGTCTTATGGAATGATAATACATGAGAGCAGAAGAGTTGTGTGTCAGAGCTAGCTAGCCTTTTGCCACGCCAGTTGCCAGTTAGATTTATGTTGCTTCAAGTTTGCATTTGTTGGCGACTGCTCTGTACCCTCTCTGTAGGGACCTTTGTGCCACTCACCCTCTGATGCAAGAGATAGACGACGCCTGCCCCTGTTGCAACTAAATGACTAGAGAATGGCTTAATTCCTTGGTTCCCAGTAACAGCAATCAAAAGGGGGCTCCTGTCTCTAGTGGAGCCAGAGGACATCATCAATCATGAGTCAGATAACAGAAATAATCAAGCCCAAGTTATTAACCTTTTGACTCACTAACTACTGATCAATACTTCCTTTCAAGCCAAGGAGCAAGATCTTATTGTTCTCCTTATGAAGAAAGCTCTCTCTCTCTCTCTCTCTCTCTCTCTCTCTCTCTCTCTCTCTCGTGCTCTCGCTCTCTCTGACCCTTTTCTTTAAATTGCTTACATATGTGTGACATATTTGTGGAGTAGTGGCCAGCATGGCACTAGGAAGCATGGACTATTGTATCTACCTTCCTAAGTTTCATTCTTTAGCTCTGGGCGGCATGGGCTCAATTCAAAGCAACCCATCTCCTTATTTTCCAATCCTCCACTCCATCTGACTTTATATTCTTTTGTTTTTGTTTGGCCTGTTTCTCCCACGAAAATATTATCCTCTGTTGCTTCTCTCTCCCCTTTCTCTTCACTATTGTATCCCAAGTGCCTAGAGCAGTGTCTGGCACATTGTAGTAGTTCAGTAAATATTTGGTGAATAAATTAATGCATTCCTACCACAAATATAAAATGGCAGGGGTTGTAATAGCAGAAGGCAACCTTTTTGCACCTACTATGTGCTAGCAGCACATTAGGGATTAGGTATACAAAGATGAATGAAACCAAGTCCCTGCCATGAGAATATGGCTCTTTACCTTTCAGACCACTAGGATTTTTAGAAAAAGTTTGAAATAAGCAGTAACATTTCAAAATCAAGACATAAATCTAGACTGCCACTTTCTGAGAGAGAGAGAGAGAGAGAGAGACAGAGAGTGAAAGAAAGAAAGAAAATCAAATGATTCAGCAGCTCAGGCCTCCGCTGCGCCTGCCAGCACTCCCTGAAGCTGAGTAAAGGCTGCTCAATCGCAAGCTTCTCCCTGTAAATCTTCAACACTGAAGCAGGGTGTCCATTGCAGTTTCTTTCGGGCCTGCCCATTTTGTTTTATTAAAGTAAGTATCCAGTATAAAGCACCAGTTACTCAGGCTTGGGGTCAGACTCCACCTACACCCTTTACTGCCATGTGGCCTTAGGCAACTTGCTTCAGCTGCTTAGAATAGTGTCTGACCCAAGGAAGCATCTAATTGTTAGCTGTATTATTACTATTATCACTTTTAACCACAGTGTTGATGTAAGGAGAAGAGTAAGATAGTCTTGGTACCAATCCCTACAACTTGCTCATGCAGGAAAGAGACTCAAGAATACTAAGTATTTGTTGGGAAGAGAAGTAATTCATTTTTTATTTTTTTTTAACATGCTGTCCTTTACATTTTATCTTGTAAAGAAAAACGAGAATGAAGGCTTATACATTCTCAGTTCTGTTACAACAAATGGTTAGAATTGTCTTTAGAATCAAGCTTTAGGCTAAGCTTCTACACCCTCATTCAGAGTCCATGGTGAACATGTTGACATACATACAAAATAACTTCACTTACAAAGTAGCTGAAGAGAAAGCTGAAAATCTTGTTTCAAAGATCTTCTAAGTTATACACAGATAAAATATACCACATTTTTCTGTGAAGGTGTAGTGTTAAATGGCCATGAGTATTTCTTATGTTTATCTCATTATGCCATAAACTTCCTGAGAGAGGATAAAAATAGAAGAAGAAAAGAACCAACTCTTCCTCAAAAACAAACATAGAAGCTAACCAAGGTTATCCTGGGCATTCTAATTCTACAACAATGTTAAACTTTTGTAAAGGGGATGTGATTTCCTCATATCATAACTAGAATGAGAATGATTCTATTAAAATGAAAATGATGACTGGAAAGTAACTATTTTGTAGAAAAGACCAAGTTTAGGAACTTTTAATGACATGTTAATTGGTACTTGCCTGGATTGAAATTAGTTAAAAGACATTTCTGTGAGCTTATGGGCATATACATAAGCAGAGCAGTTGGACTTTATCTAGAGGATTCAGAAATAATAAAGGAAATCGGAGTCTTACGAGAGAAGAAGATATTTATAGGTCACTATGTTAGGGTTGAAATCAGAGTTTGTGTCTCCGGTTTCTCTTTACAGTGGGCCCCTGCTGAGTGGGGTGCCTCCCTGCATAGAGCGAGTGGAAAACATCTGGCACATTTCCTTTGATCCTGTCGTTTGCCCAAACATTTGGCCAGTTGCTTTGTCCATTTTTAACCTACTCCGTCCTCCCTGGTCATTAATCCTTCATGTGTCCACAAAGTTTAGAGAATTTAGGATGTTACAGAGTCACTTTCATGAGGATAAAGATGACAACTTTTTCTTAACTTTTATTTTGATACAATATTAGACTCACAGAAAACTTTCACAGGTAGTTCAGTGAGTCCTGTGTAAGCTTCTCCCAGCTTCCTCTATGTTAATATTTTGCAAAACCACAATTCCATTATAAAACTGAAAAATGAATACTGGTAAAATGCTGTTAACTGAACTGTAGACTTTATCCTGGTTTCACCAGTTTTCCACTAGCATTGGAATTCAATTCTGTTGTAGAATTGAATCCAGGATGGATTGACTCATGCCTCCCAAACCTCCGCCAATCTGTGACGGTCTGCCCATGTCTTTTATGACCTTGGCGCTTTTAGAGTACTGATTGGTTGTTTAGAAGAAGTCTCTCAACTTGGATTGGTCTGATGTCCTATCGTGATTAAACTGAAGATATGCATTTTGGGTGAGAATTCTGCAGAATGATGTTGGGCCCTTCTCAGTAACATCATATCAGGGGTACGTGATGTCATATGTCTCACTAATGTTGATGTTAACTTCGATCACCTGCTTAAGGTGATGTCAGCTAGGGTTCCCTATTGTAAAACTATAATTTTCCTCTGTGTGATTAATATATGAGAATGATCATGGGGGAGTTACTGTACATCTTTAAAAAGTCAACCAAATAAATGTAAAAAGGCATCAATAGTCATTTAACCTACTTTTCCCCCCACAGTTTTGTGATAGAATGATTTACTTTTTTTTTCTGGTCTGAGTTCGTGAAACCTATAAAAAGAAATTCTCTAATTTTCAAAGTTTCATCATTCTTTGGAGGGAAAATTTTAATATTGGAATAAAAGAAAACTAATCACAAAGATGCTAAGTGAAATTCTGCATCAAGAGGGTAGTTATTAGCTCTGGGCAGTTCTGCTTAGTGGTTTGGTTCCTGGTCAAGGGTGTGTACCTCCTATCTCGGTTGCCTGCAGGCTTGATCCCTGCCCAGTCAGGACACATGCAAAAGGCAACCAATCACTGTTTCTCTCTCACATCCAATGATTTTTTTTTTCTCTCTCTCTCTCCCCCTCGCCCTCTCTCACTCTCTCCTTCCTCCACTCCACTCTCTCTAAAAAAAATCAATGGAAAATATACCCTTGGGTGAGGATAAGGGAAAAAAGAGGGTAGTTGTTAGTCTCACGTTGCTGGGGTCTCTTAGTGAGGCTACGGAGGCTTTCTGTTTTCTTAGAGCTGTTTCTCCTGATGGAAAACATTTTTCCCTTCTAGTGTTCCTAGGATGTTACTTGAACATTTGCAAATGTGTTATAATGAAAGCAAACATTCTAATATGCATATGATCAACATTTCTTCTCATTCCATCCTTAAACCAAACTATTTCATTTCTAAAGTAACTTCTGTTCTCTGTTTTCTCAATGTATGGTCTCTAGATATTAGTTCCAGCAAAGAATAAAAGTGAAATGTTTTGTAGCAAAGAGAATAAAATGTTTCTTTGACGCACATTTTGGGAATAAAGTTTATCCATTTAAGCAATGGAGTGTTTGTTTTGCCTTTAAGTCTCTTTGTATGAAAAGTCAGACGTAGCCTTAAATAATGTAGAAATGACCCATTTTTTAAAAAAATATATTCTATTGATTTTTCACAGAGGGGAAGGGAGAGAGACAGAGAGCTAGAAACATCGATGAGAGAGAAACATCGATCAGCTGCCTCCTGCACATCTCCCACTAGGGATATGCCCGCAACCCAGGTATATGCCCTTGACCGGAATCGAACCTGGGACCTCTCAGTCCGCAGCCCGATACTCCATCCACTGAGCCAAACCGGTTTCGGCCTCTGCCCATTTTTAATGGCTCATTAGTAAGACAGCGTGGTTTCTAGTGCTGTAGTAAAGGCATCTATTGCGATGTGTAAGTTTGCTTGCCTTAATAGTAAATAGCTTATGTTGGTGCAGTGTTTTATTTCTTATGTAATTTAAGTATTATCTATCATTGTTGTTATTTTCCCCTTATTTTTAGGCAGTCCTGGAAGCCTTTGGCAGTACTTTGTTCTTTCTACTATGGCTATTTTTAACATGCTTTGTAATCTACTTTTGATTAGATAATTAAGCTTGTTAGAGCTGTGTAAAGAAAATGCTGTTCAAAGGACTAAAAATGTGTAATTTAACAAAAGATTTTGATAGCATTTATGTCGGTTTCTTTGAGTTTTTTGGTTTGCTGGTTTGCTTTCAGTTTCTTGCTATGCTCTGGTTACTTGGATTAGTGAGTTTCAGATCATGTGTCATTCTTCATCCCATGAAGTTTCATGTGTCCATTTCTTTGTGATTACTAGAGGTGTACATCAAAACAAAATAATAAAGTTGCTTTATTCTCTAAGATGGGAACTAAAGAAAGCAGTAGATTGTTTTATTGTGTTTTCATCTTCTTAAATATCTGGGGGTTATGAGACATTCTTCGAGTATCAAATGTGTTAAATCACTCCTCGCTAAATGAATATTTTTGATAAAACTATCCTTTTGACAGGCAGTAAGTGCCAAGTAATTCCAAGGGTGGGAGAACATGCTCTAAGTGTCACTTAGAGAACCAGCTGAGTGTCTCATGTTACTCTTAAAACTAATTAAACCTGTGCATTCCACTTCTGATCCTGAACAGATGAGCACTGCACACAAACACACAATACAAAGGACAGGAAAGAGAAACGGAAATCAGAGACAGAGTAGTATGTGGTTGTTTTGAAATTGTCAAACACTTGGGATTTATTTGTACTATTTTAGTAATTCTAAATTGTGGTACTGATTATCTTTTATGTATAAGAGATAAGTCTTTACATCTCTACCTGTATATCTGTAATGTATAAGGAAGATAATTCCTTTGACATTTCCTGTTCAGAATTCATTTATGAAATCAATTTAGAAAACACTGGCCATTGCATTTATCTTTCTACAAAGATCTTAAAAAAAAGGATTTTATCTTTACAGATCAGTAGAGAAATCTGACAGGTGTTTAGAAAAAATGTTAAGTGTATTAAAATGACATTATAGCTAATAATATGATATTTGATGTCTTTCCTTACCACTTTTCCCTATCTTCATTACCACACTGAAAAATTCACACAGTAGATGAAGTTAACATGTCAATGGTTGGGACTAAACCCATATTTAAGTGGCAGGAGATAAAAATGCAAAACAGAAGAGAATAAACATAGTCAAAGAAGTAAGGACTAAACTTCTGAAGAATTCCTTAATCCTAGTAGCCAGAAGAGTTTTCATCTGCCGTAACAGTAATCATTTGGTAATTCATCATGCACTGTCTGGCGGTGTCTGCTTTAAAAAGAAGGCCTAGTTTTATTGGTACCTTAACTGAGCTTGACATACAAGACTTCATTTAGTCCTTACAGCAGTCCTATAGCAGGAAGGAACTGAGGCCCAAGATCACACAGTGAGGTAAGGAGACAGCCAGGATTCCCTCCCAGTCCTTCCAAAACTGGTGCTTTTTAACCTGTTATTTCAATATTGAAACTTTACTCAATATATTATGTATTTAGTATTTTTCTGCCTGAATTTTGTTGTAGGTTTATTGAGAGCAGGGTCCGTATTATTGTATCCCCCTTAGCAACCAGCATCAACAACTTCCACATGGTAGATGTTATAAATGCTTAGTTTTGGTTTAGTTTTTCCTTTTGCAACCATTCCTACTTTGTTTTAATGAAATACACATGAAGTAGGTTATTAGAAAAATGTTATCACTTGAAAGAAGTGCATTTACAAGATTATTATTTTTTTAATTTTAAAAACTATTCTTGCCCTTCATGCAGTCTTATTTAGGTAAGAATATTTTAAAATAGACAGAATGTGCTAGAGAAGTCATTCAACTTGACCAAGAAAGTGAGACCCAAGCAGTCAGTGACAGGAAATCTTCCTTTGGCTTTTTTGGGCAGAAGCGGGGAGGGCAGTTCTTAATCCTTTAATCCTTAGGTTTATGTTCTTAGTAACTAGCTCTTAGAATTTTTCATTTTAGTTTTAATAATTGCTTTCTTTAGCCACTAAGGTAGATTTCTGTGGTTAAAAAAATGTATATTTTACTCTATTCCTGGCAATATGACTTATAACATACGAATTCTTAATGTATGTTGAGAAAACACTCCACAAGAATTAGTGGGGCCTTCTTCTCTGTCTCCCAGTATTCAGTCAGGTTTTTACCTTACCTCTATTGGAAACCAACCGAAGGACAGGACCAAGCCAGGTCCTGGACCATACCTTTGTGAAGATCAGTTCTGTTCTAAGTCTTGCTCAGAAATTTAGGGTAAGATACGATAGGTTGTGGCCATCTGGACCCATGAGCCATCTCTAGTCTCTCATAAGCCTGGGCAAGTTCTTATCCATCAGTGACCTTGGAGCCACGGATAATACCACACCTGGATTGGGCTTCAAGGGTTTCTGTTTAGAAAACAAATCCAGGGCCCATTATAGCCTGGACTTGAATCTTCTGGAGAAGTCAGAATCAGAATGGCCTCTAGGCTCTGGGCACTTGTTTATTTTTTAAGGTATTCATTTTGATAAACTTTGGTTCTCAGGGCACCAGAGCTACAGAGATTGGACAGTTATTTTAGTTATATATAAACAGAGTGGTCTGGCTCCTCTGCTAACTGCCATGTCTTCAGAAGTCTTCTCTAACTGTTCTTATCAGCCAGGTTGCTTGGAGTGTGTTATCAATGGGAACTGGGCATCATGAAAATACAGTCATGAGTGAGGACTGCAAGGAACAACCTCTGTGATGCAACTGGGAAGAGAGTATGGGAAAGTGCCTCGCTGGAGCCTCTGAAGGAATAACCAGTTGTTGAGCCAGGCTCTGACTACCGTCTGCTGCCCCCTGGTCACCAGCTCCCCTTAACCAGGGGACTGAGGCCCACAACATGGTCCAGTGTGTTCTGGGAACAGCCAGGCCAACAGCAAGGAGATCATGGATGAGGGGAAAACGGGCTTTCTCACTGGGAAGCAATAAGAACTAGCATAGAACTAGAGAAAAGGTGGTGGTGAGAATGGCATTTCCTTAGCTTCCTTTCAAATACTATTACAACTACCCGTGCACATTATCTCCGTAACTTTTACGTGGAGAGTCTGGAAAACACACTGGCTGCAACTTCTCATTGGAATCTTAAAGGAAAACATGTGCTGACCTCAATAGAGTAAGCAATTAAATGGGGAAAAAGCTGACTAAGTTTCCGCACATTCTGTTTTGGAAACCAGAGGATGGCTGGCCCTGTGATTTTTAACATACCACAACCTAACTTCTTTGCCTCCTCGTTTGTAAAGCTCAGTGATTACGAGGTTGACTTGGCAACTGTTTTTATGAAATCCGAATTGTGCTTAGTTGCAGAAAGATGGGCTCCAGAGAACGCCCACCTCGCCCAGTGGCTGGAAGCGTGTGTGGAGCTGGAGACAGCAGGCCAGGCGGTGCTCTCCCTGTTCAAAGCTGTGTCATCCTCTGCGGGGCAGAGAGTCAGCACCAGCTAAAACAACATGAGTCATTGCTTAGAAGAAGCCCCAGTGAAGCTGATTCTGATTACACCAGTCCTAAACAAACATGAAAGTCCTTTTATCCAGACTAAAAAGTTCTTGTGAGAGTTAAAAAATTAGCAACAATTCTCTTATAGTTCGTGGAAGTTGCTACTCAGAGGACTTTCTTATGTCTTAAGAAGGAGCTCTCTTCAGCTAACCACATTTTACCCAGTTTATTCTCTCTTCTGTCTCTTCCCTTCCCCTCCCTGCTCATACTGGATTCAGATCATTGCTGTTTTAATCTGGCTTCAACATTATTGGGTTAAAATCTATAAAATAAAATTGTAATGCTGTAACTGTTAGATCATTCTGTTCCAGGTTCCCCCAGTTTCTGGAGAATAAAAGATGGTTTTAAGAAGGACCATGACTTGGGGGTAGAGAAAAAAAATTAGAGGGCTAATGCCATTCTTCAAGGAAAGGTGATAAGGGCCTAAACTAGGGTCCTGGGAATGTGGGTGAAGGAATAATAGATTCTGTGGGAGAAACAAGTAATGCAGTTGGTTTGATGTGGTGATGAAGTGTCTACTGGGGACTAGGAGAAATAACCTGGGTTTCTGTTTTGGAGTGGTATTAATTAAAATTGAGAATTCTGGTGGATGAGTATTTCATAGATGAAGTCACTGAGGCATAGCGAGGTTATGCAACATTGCAATCCGTTTAGTAACTGGTGAGCCAGGATTCAATAAAATCAGGTAATTCCAGTCTGAATAGAAAAGAGTGATGCTATTTTGTTCATTAATTCATTTCTTAATTCAGCAGATGATCTTGGATGACCTACTTCACGGGTCACAAACTAAGGCATCTACAGTTGCCAGGCCAGGAAGGTATTGTGTGAAGTCAGCCAGGTACAGGACATTGGAAGTGGTAGGGACTGTGCACAACAGGAGGCCTCAGGCTTCATTTAAAGGAGACAGCTACTCCTTACCTCCAGCCAGCTGTTTTCACATGGGTTCTGTATTATCAGATTTTCCCGTTTGTCAAAAGAAGCTGACTTTTATTGGAAATCTTTCACTTTGGGAGAAGTGTCTAGAAAGAGTTGAGTTCTAGACATGCTGTGTTGGAGACAGCTGTGATACCTCCAGCAGTTAGGAATTTGAATGTAGTTTCAGGAGAATGATTTGGGGGCAAGTATGGATTTAGAAGTCTTCAACACAAGTGTAGATGGGGACGCCCATGGAAAAGGTAAGAAGAAAACGGGAGGACCAGGAACTCCAGCATTTAAAGAGTTGGTGGAAGAGTCAGCAAGGAGGAGCTGGCATAGAAGAAAAGTCAGAGGAGAGGAGCGTCTGAGACACCAGAGGGGGAAGGTGAATGAGCAGGATTACCAGTCAGTCTGTTCTTACTACGAGTTGATGTACTGATTCCCTCGGGTGGAAGGGTTCCCAAACCTCAGTAATAAGAGCTATAACAAGTTCAAAGAATGATATTTTTAAAAAATATTTTAATTGATTTTAGAGAGGAAGGAAGAGGGAGAGAGATAGAAACATCAGTGATGAGAGAGAACCATTGATTGGCTGCCTCCTGCACACTCCCAATTGCATTGAGCCTGCAACCCAGGTATGTGCCCTGACCTGGAATCAAACCATGACCTCCTGGTTCATAGGTCGATGCTCAACCACTGAGCCATGCTGGCCAGGCAAGAATAATTTTTGAAAGTCCAAATGGGCTATGACTTTTCTGTATGAAAAATTGGCACTAGAGGACAATCCTAGCACTTTCCTACTGCTAATCACTTTAATGACTCTAATTTAAAAGGTAAAAAGAAGTATTTTACTTTCCTTTCCCGGATTTTAGTGATTTTATTAGCATAATAATTATTCCACTTCTTCAGTTGTTTGTTTTTTAATATTTTGTTTGCTCTTATGACATTGGGAAACTTCTGAAATACTTATCAAACCTCACCAGAACCACCTGTGATTTTGTGGGAAAGCAGAAATACCCATTTACTAGTAGGTTTATGACATAAAAGCGTTTTCATACCTACAAGTTAAAACTTGGTTCACATATCAAAAATTATTTATAACTTTGCTCAGATACAATTTTTTTTTCAGTGTATTTAAGAAACCTTATTC
Source organism: Myotis daubentonii (assembly GCF_963259705.1). Classification (NCBI taxonomy): domain Eukaryota; kingdom Metazoa; phylum Chordata; class Mammalia; order Chiroptera; family Vespertilionidae; genus Myotis; species Myotis daubentonii. The sequence continues at coordinate 61,337,831 of NC_081847.1, forward strand.
TATGAACAAGGAAAACAAAGGAATCTATTTGTTGGGTTCTACATAAAATCTATTCTCCCTGCCTGAGTTTAAAATCAACTGAACAGAGGCAGGCAATGGAAATCAGAAGAGCACCTTTCTTACAGATCAGGTAGGTTGGAGAACATGGCTTGGTGTTTGCAGTAGACTTCACCTCTGACCTACAACACAGGCCTTCCCACCAACACAGACCCCTCTGGACCCACAGCGAGGCAGAATGCAGTCCTGGACAGAAGAGTTCTGCCCAGCTCTTTCTCCAAACGCCCAAATCAGGTACATCACTCCTTCTGCCTTAGGGATAAACAATCCAGATGGAAAGAGTAAAGCAGGTTTTTCTGGTGGAAGCCTTTCCACACAGAAGCCTGTGGTCAGGGAAGTGGAGGCCCCTCTATAACATTCTCTACTGCCTTATCTCCTTTCCAGCTCATCCCACAAGACAGGTCCTATTACTCCACTGGGCTCAGACCCAGGTCATAGGATTTCAGAACAGTGACTTTCACATTACCCTGGGAGGCTATGCCCCCGAGGTTTGGGGTTAAATGAAATAATCCCATTTAAATTCATTGGGTAGGCAGTTAGGGAAGAGGCAATAATGAAACAGTCAAGAAAAGGCACCTTTCTGGCTAGACAGACAAGGAGACCTAGATGAGGAGGCAGCGGTGCTACCAAATGGTTGCTTGGCTATGGCAAGTCATTAAATTCTTCCTTTGTACATCCAGTTTAGCAAATCCTGCCGTTCTACTCCTTGGACGAGGGCTGGGGAGCATCTGGCCCAGAGGCCGTATAAGGCCCGTGAAATCATTTGTTCTGGCTTTGCCAAGGCATTAGGGGTGAGTTAATTCAATTTTTGACCAAATAGAGCAGGCTAATTTTTAAGTTGATAATTTTATGTGTTCCTTGAATGATATTATAAACATCCAAATGGCCCTGGACAGAAAAAAGGTTCCCACTCCTGACTTAGAGGATTAAATGAGCTAATTCATAAAAGCACTCTGAAGCAGCATCATGTTATAGTAACAAAATGACAGTTATTATTTGGGATGAAAGTATTATTTAAGTAATTTTAAAAAATAGGGAAACCAGACTGTTTTTCTGAATGTTTACTTTTAAAGAGCAGATGCTTTAGAGCCTAGCAGAAGTGGATTTAAATCCGAGTCCCCCACTCATCACCTGTGTAAATTGGCCAGGTATTTGATCTTCTGAACCTTGAAGAGGATCAGAATGTGCCACCCCAACATATGCCACTTTGGCAGAAAGGTACTTTTGAGGTGGAGGCAATTGGAAGTCAGCAGATGCAGGAAGAGTTCTCTGCCCTCCCTTCATTGCCTAAAAGCAGGATATAAATTCCCTCTGAGGAAGGTGTTCCTCCCCCCCATTAGGGAGAGAAGAATGACTCCTATCACATCAAAGATGGACATGATGAGCTTGCGTAAACAGGACTTACCAAAATAGCCCTTCGCTTGTTTCTCCCACATATTTCCTAGTCATTTCCCCACAATTTATCATCCCTTGAAGCCAAATATCTCCCTTACTTAAGAAGCACACAAAAGCTTCTAAGTATAACTACTTCTTTGAGTTTTACTTATTTTCTGTAAATTCCTGTGCATGTAAGTATTAGTAAAAATGGTGTGCCTTTAAAAAAAAGAGAGAGAGAGAGAATTCTGGTGGATGAGCAAATTCTGGGTGGGGAGATAAGTTTAACATCTGGAATCTTGAGCTAAGTGTGTATGCCCAGCAGGCAGTTGGCTATACAATTAGAAACCGGAGGGAGATCAAGGCTGAAATTTCTCAGCTCTATTCACAGGAGACTTCAGCATTTGGGAGATAGAGACTACTGGGACCTGGTAAGATCTGGCAGGAGAGCATAGAGTGTCTATAGAGGCAGCAGTGGAACAAAGACGAAACCTGGAGCAGGAGCAATGTCAATCAGGGAAGGGAAGAGCATCGAGAACCTTTGATGGAGACCAAAAGGATAGCAGCATTCTAGAAGCCAAGGTGTTAGATTCAGAAAGAGTGGACAATCATATCAAGAGTAGCTAATGACTGCCCTGGCCGGTTTGGCTCAATGGATAGAGCGTCAGCCTACAGAATGAATGGTCCTGGGTTTGATTCCAGTCAAGGGCACATGCCTGGGTTGTGGGCTTGATCCTCAGTGTGGGACGTGCAGGAGGAGGTGGATCAATGATTCTCTGTCATCACTGATGTTTCTATCTCTCTTTCCTTCTCTCTTCCTCTCTGTAATTAATATATATATATTAAAAAAGAGTAGCTAATGACTTATAAGGTGAAGACTGAATACTGGCCACTGGACTTGTAGCATGCATAGCAATGGAGATCTTTGCTAACGTGTCTTTAATAGAGTTGTAGAGGGGAAGCCAGTTTGCCACAGGTTGAAGAGTGTGAGGTGAGGAAATATCGGCAGCAAATAGAACCTATTATAAAATTTTAGCTTTTGAGAAGGTGAAGAGGGAGAAAAGGCAAACTGAAGGGGGAGATTTTAAAACTTATCAAAAACTATTAATCTGATAAAGTCATGAAAGAAATCTAGCATTTATAAAATGTAAGACTTACCCCGGCTGGTGTGGCTTAGTGATTGAGCATCTTCCCATGCACCAAGGAGTCTCTAGTTGATTCCTGGACAGGACATATGCCTGGGTTGTGAGCTTGATCCCCAGTAGGGTGCGTGCAGGAGGCAGCCACTGGATGTTTTTCTTTCATCGATGATGTTTTCTATATCTCTCTCCCTCTGCCTGCCTCTGTCTCTAAAAAAAAAAAAAAATCAATAAAAACATACAAATTTAAAATGTAAGACTTAAACACATTTAATCCTCTACTTAGATTCTTTGATAATAAGGTTCTTGCATATAGGATGAAACTTTATCACTAGTCCCACAGTAGTATATGAGCATTGTTAGGACCAAAACATGGCTATTTCCTTCATTGCTGTATCCTCAACCACCTTCCCCCTCCCCCATTAAAAGGCATGGCACTCAATAGTCTTAATAAATGGTAGCTGAATAAACATAGCGGTGGCCGAAATGTGGAAATGTGACCTCTCCTTGGGTTGAGAAGCTATCAGAGAAGTCTTCAAAATCTGAGCATCACTTCCTTTGTGAAGTCTTTCCTGACTGCCTCTCACTTCAGTCTAAGTTGGCCTCTTCCATCTTTGTGTCTCCTCTACCTCATACATTCTTCTAGCATTGCATGTATCTCACTATGTGCTTGTATAGCTGACTTCTCTAAGGAGTTTGCTGACACCTAGGACCATGTCTTATTCATCTCAGTATCCCTGGCTAATTCCATGCCAGGTACATATATGCTTATTGAGTAAATGAACAATTCATTAAATAGTAGTGAAGGTAATAATCTATATATATAAAAGCCAAGTGACCGAAACAATGAAACGAAAGGAATGACCAGAATGACCAGAAGGACCGGTTGCTATGATGCGCACTGCAGTGGCCAACCAGCCCGATTGGACTCCGGCACCCCCAACCACCTGCGGTCCCTCCCTCTGGCTGGCCCTGTCCACAATCAGACCCCCCCCCCCCACCAAATGGTGGCAGAGCCTGCCAGCCAACCTCCCGCATCCCTTCACCCCCCTGCAACCGTCCCAACCCCAATTGGCCCCCATCAGAGTGGGCCGGCCAGACCCCACCCACGCACGAATTTGTGCACTGGGCCTTTAGTCCTAATATACTGTATCAGGTCCTGGTATGTATCAGGTCCTGGGGCACAAAGATGGTTCATAGTCAGTCCTTTGAAGAGAATAGGTGAACTCATTAACAGGTTATTTCAGCTCCATATGAAGTGTGGCTCCTTTGAGGGCAGCTGTGATGTCTCTCTCTCACTCTGTACCCCTAGCATTAGCCCACCAGCCAAAAGTGGGCACTCAGTGTTTGAATGGGTGAAAGAATAATTGAGGAAAAATGCCTGAGGTGCTCTAGGAGAGCAGAGAAGGTGTAACTAACACTGAGGAGTTACATTGGTGAGAGTGAGAGGAGGTTAAGAAAACTCCTGGAAGGAGTTGATAACCAAGTTAAGTTTTTAAAAGTTAGTAGAGGGGGCCCAGCCGGTGTGTCTCAGTGGTTGAATGTTGACCTATGAATCAGGAGGTCATAGTTTCTGCTCAGGGCACATGCCTGGGTTGTGGGCTCGATCCCCAGTAGGCAGGTACAGGAGGCAGCTGATCAATGATTTTCTCTCATCACTGATGTTTCTATCTCTCTCCCCCTCTCCCTGCCTCTCTGAAATCAATAAAAATATATTTTTTAAAAAAGTTAGTAGAGGGAATGAGAGTGGGAAGAATGTTTCTGGCAGAAGAACCTGTCTGAGGAAAAGGAACAGCAGCATGCATCCAGCCGCAGTAGCTGATATGACTAAGGCCAGGTAATATGAAACTAGAGGGAAGGTAGAGACCACTTCCTGTGCACTTGGGTAATGATTAGGGTCAGACTGAACTCAGTTACATGCCCAGTTTCTTCATTTGGATAATGAAGAGGTTCCATTAGTTGCCCTCTAAGGTCTTTTCTAACACTTAAATTTTATTTTCTCTATTATTAAGTTGGAAATGAAGATAATTAGAAAATCCTATATATTTAACCAAAACATGGTTTCAGACCTGTACAAATTTTGTAACAACACCCTTCCCATCCTCATTTAACTTTGCTTATTTAATCTCTTGAGTACTTATGCTGTCTGGTAGTAAGCATAAATTGTTGTCTAATTTCAGTGCCTTCAATTACTCTAAGTAGAGGTTGGCTTATTTTAATCAAGCTACCCTAGTCAGGATTATATATTAGTAAGATGTTAATCTTTCAGCTTTTCTTTGAAAAATATAGCCTGTCCAATAAGCAGAACTGATCTTTAGAGAATTATAAATTTGGAGGCCAATTAATAGAAATGTTGGGTACTGTTTAAGAATTCTAGTGAAGTGATATGAAAAATAGCAAATAAAGTTTCAAAACATATAATAGAGAATTGAAATGCATAAATGTCACAATATATATTTATATAATGTAGATGAGGCCCCTAGAACCATAAGAAATGCAAAAAATTCACTGTTAATAACTCATTCTCGAATTGCCCCCCATGTTGGGAACCACTGGGCTAGAGGTTTAGAAAATCTCTCTCCTCTTTCTCCATTCTTCTCCTTTCACTTGTCATCTCATCCTCTAATCTTACTACAGGAGAAATTATATAATGGCAATGATCTTAAAGCTCTCCAAGATTTCTGAATGCATATTCCCAAACAGATTCTTTATTTAGTGATAATAGTTACTAAATTAAAAATTGAGATGTACTCAACATTTTATAAAATGCTCAGTTAAGTGTTCAGCTAGATTACTTTCACCCATGTAACTACCATCCAGAACAAGATATAGGACATTTTTATGACCCTAGAAATTTCCTTCATGCCTCTTTTTCTTTCATTACCCCCTCACTACCAGTTTCTGACTTCTGTCACCATAGATTAGTATTGCCTGTTCTTGGAAGTCACATAAACTGAATAATACTATATAAATATAGTATAATACTATATATAGAATAATACTATATATATATATATGTATATATATATAATTTACAGTTATGGTGTTTGAGATTCAAACACATCATTTCATCAGAGCCCAAAAGTGATAAAAGTGTACATAAACCCTTTGATGGTTTTATTTTATTGTTATAACTGATTGTCATCCAGCTGTGTTACAGGTATTGGCTGTTGCATATAAGAGAGGCTAAGCAAGGGAGCAGGTTTAGGTTAAAACCCATTACAGTGTCAGAATCTAAAGACTCATCTTGGTGGACCCAGGCACAATTGGGAGGTAAGCAGATCTATTTTTGGTACCTGCTCAGTTTGCTTTGACTTCTGGATGCTTTCCATTATCCTTCTAGTGCAGTGGTTCTCAACCTTCTGGCCCTTTAAATACAGTTCCTCATGTTGTGACCCAACCATAAAATTATTTTCGTTGCTACTTCATAACTGTAATGTTGCTACTGTTATGAATCGTCATGTAAATATCTGGATATGCAGGATGGTCTTAGGTGACCCCTGTGAAAGGGTCGTTAGACCGTCAAAGGGGTCGCGACCCACAGGTTGAGAACCACTGTTCTAGTGCACCAGGTAGGAATCATTTGTTTCTTATCAAGGGGCTATCTGCTCAACACTTAAGGTGTTTTGCCTTTCCAAAGCATATGTAAAATGTTTAAATCTCTACTGGTGGAATTCCAGGTCCATTCAGGGAACAGAGGAGAGGTCTTTAGGCGGGAAATCACATGCCTCATGAGTATCATTTAGACCAGGGACTGGAAAAGTTTTTCTAAAAAAGTAGTTTGGCTTTGCTGGCCACATGGTCTCTGTTGCAAACCTGCTATTATTAGCATGAAAGCAGCAATACATAACCCAATAGATTAACTGTTATAATAAAACTTTATGTACAAAAACTTTATGTAAAAAAACTTTATTACAAAAAACTTTATGTGATAAAACTTTCTGTGGTCCTTGGGCCATAGAACTCAGTCCCCTAATGTACACAGCTTCTTCTTCTGCCTACTGTGAGGCTTATATAGTAGCTTATCCTAGCAAAATACAGACAATTAGTTCTCTAGAATAGGTAAAGCCAAGAGGAACTGGAGATTTCACCTATTACAGCCTCTCACTTTTCAGCGAGGATTCTGAATCTCAGAGCAATAACTTTTGTTGGAAGGTCACAAAGAGTCAATGGAAGAGCCCCAGACAATTCAGAACTCTCAAGTCTTTGACCAGGGTTCTTTGCTCTATTCAGATTGTGATGGATGTAACTCACAGTACCACAGGACCTCAAATATACTATCAGATTGACATTGGGGAAACTGTCAAACTGTCTTAGCTCACTTATTTTAAAGGAAAGAGAGAGAGAGAGAGAGAGAGAGAGAGAGAGAGAGAGAGAGAGAGAGAGAGAGAACAATGGGAGTTCAAGTAGTAGCACTCTGGAAACTGAATCAAGGGTTGGCCAAGAAAAAATGAGAATTACATATTTAGCCACCAGTTTAATTAATGAAAATAAACAAGTTGCCAAAGAGATATCAATTGTTCTAGCCAAAACAATGAAAATAAACTAATAAAAGTACCTCACTTTGGGAGGGTCTCTTCAACTCTTCATAGATATCATATAGTCTATTGAAGTAAAGCATTCATTTTAAAAGAATCAGACTCAAGCAAAAACTTAATTTCTTTTGGAACTCTCAAACAGTTTATGCCCTTCCCCCCAAAGAAATTGAATAACTGATACAAATTGACTTATACATTGGAAGTAGCTGGCTTCATAGTAATCACAAACATGCTGGGATCCTAGTGGTTCTACCAAAATTCCAGTTTTCAGACTTCACATTTAGCAGAGACATATATAGCTCTAACCCCCAGTTAACGTGGCCTGCGATTGCATGACCCAGCTGGGGATGGTGATGAGGGTTTTCCTAGTGTGTGCACCAGAGGGATCCAGGGCAGGCAGAGGGAGAAGACTTTGGGTCAACATGAATGAAACCCTGGCCCGCATAGCCATTTTGGTAAATCCATGAAGGCAAGAATGTTGCTAATAACAGAGCAGATTTTGGAGGTCATCTCAGACTTGGTCAGCTGCAGTTAAGACTGTGGCTGCTGGTGTTATGGAGTGCACCCCTATTTGTTTGGGGAAAGTGGTGAAAGAGATTCAGTTACAGGTTTTCTGCCTTCCTGGAATGATGCCACTCTGAGAATAGAATTCTCCACATATCCAAACATGATTGGACTTCAAATTCAGCAAATATTCTATTAAATGACCCATTTACTGCATCGGTACTAATTTTGGGGAACTGTTTTACATTTAATTTACCTCTTTTTTTTCCCGCTGTTAGGATGAATTTATTCAAAGCCAAATTAAAAATTATATTGTCAAAATTATTTGATGAACTATTGAAGCAAAGTAACTAACTGTTCACAAACTGAGCATGTGTGGCTGATACTGTCTTTTAATTTGGAATGTACTTTCATTGCTCAGAGATATTCAAATGGAAGCGAAAAGTGATGTATTTTGTGTTTCCTTGTTACTCGTTGCTTGGGGACCTGAGTTGTATTTTTACATACTGACAAAAAAGGTTATTATTTTTATCATGTAGTTCTTAGCTTTTTCAAGTCATAGAACTCTTTGAGAATCTAATAAAAGCATTAGGTCCCTATGAAAAGTATCCATATTATGCTATACAGACTTGCATATGTCTTTTCAGGTGAGCTCATGGGCTATAGGTTAAGAATATGCTGATTAAATTAGTATTTTAAATGCCTTCCTTTTTTTTTTAATCCAGGATATCTTTACATTTATAGCTATGATGACCATTTTCTGTACCCGGAGAAACCTCTCATAATATTAAGAGTGTTTCCCTAATACCTAGAGATTAGCTTTGAACAAATGTGGAACAAGTTCAATATAAACATAGCACATGGCTAACCTAGGGAGAGGCTGCTAGAATGCCTGCTGTGTCCTAGGCGGCCATTCTATGTTGTGTCTCTATAATCAGGACACTTCTGGGTGGCTTTGCTGTGATGAGCAACATCTGCAGCTCAGGCATTTCTGGCTGATGTGAGAGAGCTGACAGGGCAGAGTCTGGGAGCGCCCTGGGCTCATGAGATAATACCTGTATGAATAGGATATTTATGTTCTCAGAAGGGAAAAATGTTGGCAATCAACACTTAATGAGATCATGGTGCAAGAAGGTACTGAGTTTTAGCCACTTCTCAAGGAAGGAGTAGAGGAAACAGAAGCCCTTCCGTATTTCACATATGAGGGTGGGCATTGTCTAATTTTGTTTAATAGGAAGATAAGGGAAATTAATCTTTTTTTTTTTTTTTTTGGCCCTCACACCTACAGTCCATGGCCTATTTCCTCATGGGAGTCTGCTTGGTGTTTCTAGTACTTTCCTCGGATGCCTATGCAGGGGTGTGATCTGCATGTGAGACCACCAATTTCTAGTCTTGGGTGCTAAGACAGAGAGAAAAATGTTTGTTTATGCAAATGAAGCATTCTGAGATTAAGGTTAAATCTTCTAGCACATCTCTGACCAATATTATCAAAATAACATGAGGCAATGTGTGCACTAAGTCAAGCAGAGCAAACACCTGATCTGTTTGCACATCATCCAGTTGGTAGGCCACAGGCAACAGTACACTAAGAACAGATTCAAGAAAGGTTAGAAGTCATGACTAGTAAATCAGTAGCATATCCTTATAGGAAAGTTAGGAATGTAAGCACCAAATATTACTGTGCTTGCCCCTGCAAACAGTTCCTGGTTGGCATTGTCTTACAAAATTTCTGGACTGGACATATATTCCTCCTTACCCAGGGGTTCATACCCTGCCTTGATTCTATACAGCCTGTTCATCAGTCAGTTCATAGGACATTCATGGTTCCAAGGATCCTTAGAAACATCTAGACTTATTTATACAATGAGGAAACTAAGAAATTAGCATCTCAGGCTTCTGCTATTCTAACATTTCTATACCATTTTTTTATTGTTAAAGTATTATATGTCTCCCTTTTCCCCTGTATGACCCCCCTCCCCCGCCACTCCTACCCCTGAGGGCAAGCCCCCACTGCCCCAGTGTCTGTGTCCATTGGTTATGCTAATATGCATGCATACAAGTCCTTTGGTTGATCTCTAACCCCACCCTCCCGCCCCGCCTTCTCTCTGAGCTTGGACCTTCTGTTCAATGCTACCTTGTCTCTGTCTGGATCTATTTTTTTTTTGTTCATCAGTTTATGTTGATCATTATATCCCACCTATGATGGGATCATGTGATGTTTATCTTTGACTGGCTTATTTCGTTTAGCATAATGCTTTCCAAATTCCATCCATGCTGTTGCAAATGGTAAAAGTTCCTTCTTTTTTATAGTAGTGTTGTATTCCATTGTGTAGATGTACCAAAGTTTTTTAATTCACTCATCTGCTGATGGGCACTTAGGCTGATTCCAAATCTTAGCTATTATAAATTGTGCTGCTATGAACACAGGGGTGCAATATATCCTTTTTGATTGGTGTTTCTGGTTTCTTGGGATATAGTCCTAGAAGTGGGATTACTGGGTCAAATGGGAGTTCTGGAAGAGCATACTGTGTTCATGGATTGGTAGAATCAACATTATTAAAATTTCCATACTACCCAAAGCAATTTCTAGATTCAATGCAATACCCATTAAAATACCAATGGCATATTTCACAGACCTAGAACAAACTCTCCAAAAATTCATCTGAAATAAAAAAAGACCCCAAATAGCCATAGCAATCCTGAGAAAGAAGGACAAAGTTGGAGGGATCACAATACCAGATATCAAGGTGTATTACAAAGCCACAGTTCTCAAAACTGCCTGGTACTGGCACAAGAACAGACATAAAGACCAAGGGAACAGAACAGAGAACCCAGAAATAGACCCAAGCCATTATGCTCAATTAATATTTCACAAAGGAGGCAAGAGCATACAATGGAGTCAAGACAGTCTCTTCAATAAATGGTGCTGGGAAATTTTGTCAGATACATACAAAAAAATGAAACTAGATCACCAACTTACACCATACACAAAAACAAATTCAAAATGGTTAAAGGACTTAAATGTAAGATGGGAAACCATAAAAATCTTAGAAGAATCCATAGGCAGCAAAATATCAGACATATGTTGTAGCAATATCTTCACCGATATAGCTCCTAGGGCAATGGAAACTAAGGAGAAAATAAACAAATGAGATTACATCAAAATAAAAAACTTCTGCACAGCAAAAGAAACCATCAGCAAAATAACAAAGTCCACTGCATGGGAGAACATATTGCCAATACTATTTCAGATAAGGGTTTAATTTCCAAAATTTACAGGGAACTCATACAACTTAACAAAAGAAAGATAAACAACCCAATCAAAAAATGGGAAATGGACCTAAATAGACACTTTTCGAAAGAGGACATAGAGAAGGCTGAGAGACTATGAAAATATGCTCAAAGGCACTAATCATCCGAGAGATGCAAATCAAAACAACAATGAGGTATCCTCTCACACCTGTCAGAATGTCTATCATCAACAAATCAACAAACCACAAGTGCTGGCAAGGATGTGGAAGAAAAGAAACCCTAGTGCACTACTGGTGGGAATTCAGATGGGTGCAGCCACCGTGGAAAACAGTATGGAGTTTCCTCTATACCATTTTTTAAATGGGAAGGACTGATTCATCATAGTTTCTCATATTGTTGTTTTGTCATTATAACGTGTGGCATCATAACATAACATTCTTCTATCCAGACTCTCAAGTGGTGCTATGTAACCAAACCTGGGTTTCTGTGGGATGCTTAGCATCCATAGCTTTAGGACTGTGCTCCTTTCCAGGCCTTGGGAAAGGAGGTATATTTAAAGTGGTATCGTCAGTCTGCCCTTCGAAAGGAGTATTTTAATCCTGGAAGATGTAATTACTGTATTTTGCATTGACATGTTCTTCTCAAGTAGGAAGGTATAGTAGGTAACTTCAAGGATGTATCCTCAGTGCATGTTCAACGTTCAGTGAGGACCTCAGGGAGGTAAAAGTGATATGTTCAAAGCCAGCCTTCCTTCCTTCCTTCCTTCTTTCTATTATAATTCTTTTTTCCAGTTTTTCAAGACATAATTGACATACTTTGTATAAGTTTAAGGTGTACAGCATAATGATTTGACTTACAAATATAGTGAAATGATTACTGCAATAAATTTAATTAACCTCCATTATCTTATACTAGAGGCCTGGTGCATGAAAATTCATGCACTGGAGGGGGATCCCTCAGCCCAGCCTGCCCCCTCTCACAGTCCAGGAGCCCTCAGGGGCGGGAGGTGACCCAGCAATCAGGGGAAGGCGATGTCCCATCACACCTCTGCTGCTGCCACTGCCACTGCCGCTGCCACTGCCGGCAGTGCAAACCTCGGCTGGCCCTGGTTACCTGAGCCTCAGGCTGGCCCTGGGTGGCTGGGGGGCTGAGGGGACTGGGGGACTTGGGAGGCAGGCACGCGGCAAGGCCGGGCCCACCTAGTGATGGGCCCGGCCTTGCCACCTGCCTGCCACCCCAGCAGGGCTGAGGGGACTGGGCACCGCCATCTTTGAGGGCAGGGCAGTCAATTAGCACATTCCCTCCTTATTGGCTGTGGGCTCTGCCATCTTTGTGGGCGGGGCAGTCAATTAGCATATTCCCTCCTTATTGGCTGTGGGTGCCGCATCTTTGAGGGCAGAGCGGTCAATTAGCATATCCCTCCTTATTGGCTGTGGGTGCTGTCACCTTTGTGACAGCATGAGGGTCAATTAACATATTCCCTCTTTATTAGATAGGATTATTAGATAGGATAGATACAAAACAAGAAAAATGTTTTTTAAAAATGTCATTTCTGATAACATTCAACTCAGTTCCTATTTCTGGGTTTCTTCTATGTCTCCTGGACCTTTCCTCTTGAAGAAGGGAGCTTAAACTCACCATGCCTGGCAGGTACCCTGCCCTCACTCCTCTCTGGGTCTGGATGCACAATAATAAATGCTCACATTTATTTAGTTCCTCCTCTAAGGCCTGTAGGGGCCAAACACTTTGTGTGTGTTAACCCCCAGGGTTTTACTCCTAGGTGGTAGGTACTATTTTGCTTCTCATTTTAAAGATTTGGAAACAGAGCGTAAGTAACTAGCCTGAGGGAAATATAATTACCTCATTTCAAAACCCAAACTGCTGCTTCTTAAAAAAAAAAAAGTGGCAAAGTATACATGTAGAGCTTGTCATTCTTAACACCACATTCTGACCCCTTTCTATATATCCTATCGCCCTTGCCTGAGGAGCCAGTCTTCACCCTGTTAAGTCCTATTGTCCTTGGGGATCCGGTCACAGCTTACTTTGCCTAGAAAGCCTTCCCTACTACCTTTCCTCCTCCCTTCCAGTCTGGCTCCATTTTATCTCTGCTGTGCTCCCTGTGAAGCCTGGGCCAATGATAATTGTGATGTTATTTTGCCTGCCTCCTGCTCCCACACTGGACGGCAGCTCCCCGAGAGCAGAAGCCACGGCCTGTCTTTATGATCGCATGCCCAGTAATGCTCTGTAAATGTTGATGGCACGAAGGGAAAGGAGCAGTGTATGAATTTCCTTTTCCAAAATTGAAAAATGAATTTTCTTTTCCAAATTTGACTCTGGTTAAAATTTGTCACAGAAGACAGTTTCTTACAATAAGAAGTAGAAAATGAAATGCGGAGGAAACACAGGGAAATGCTAATCAGGGTCAGGTTCCACAAGGTCAGCTGGTTATGTTTTCACTTTGTCAGATTTTATCTCTTGTAAAGAAAAAAAACACACACAAAAAACCACTGGAGGCGAAAGAGAAAGGAAATGCTTTTGTTTTTCATACTGTAAAACCAGCGTTTCCATGACCTCATTGTGAGGCAATCCCTCCTATTGTAGATAATATGTCTCCTGTGACAGATTTAGGCATCTAATTTAGGGCTTGGTAACTTGGGATAATTCATAGGATATCAGAGACTGTAATTTTAAAGACTTGAAAATGATGGCCAGGAGGAATATGCATAGAAATTGATTGTTGGGGCTGGAGCATAGAAAGGCAAAATGAACAATGCCAACTAAGTCAACAAGAAGGAATATCACCCAACTGGTGGGCTCAGGATACTCTGTGGTTCTCTACTGTGGTGTTCCACCCCCAGATGGCACTGCCAGACCCAGGAAAAGCAGCTGCAGCGGCATCATAGATTACAAAATACTGTAGGTAGTGCTGTCTCTCTGCAATTGTGTAAACCATAAGATTTGCTATTTAACTTTTCTTTCTGATTGTAGTTTGATTTCATGTCCTTGAAATTCTCTAGGGTCATGAAGGTAATTGGCAATTGCTAAGGCAAGGAGCCAATTTTCCTATTAGAAGAAATAGCAAAGTCTCTTTCAATTTGAAGAAATACCTACAAGACTCTTTAAAAAAATTGCAGGCATCTGGGAAGTTGAACTTCATAAAATAGTGCTTAATTAGAGAGGAAGGAGAGCTACATTTGTAGAACAGACCAATTTGATTATATTTTAACTATTAAGTAGATTAATTTTCAGGGTGGTCATTCTTTATTATATACATTTAATTGACATTAAATTATATTAAGAATTTAATTTTAGCTCCCTTTACAAATTTGCCAATGCCCATTCACCCTAGGTAGACTAATAGAATTTCTACTCAGTCATGCTATTTATCAATCGTCATTACTTTTCTTGAAGGGAAAACATGAGTGGGCCAAGTGGATTTCTTTCTTCTAGTGAGTTTAATGACCACAGTTTCTGGAACTATTTTAAAAGAATGTGAGCATTATCATAAACTAGAGTCCCAGTGCACAGATTTGTGCATCGGTGGGGTCCCTCAGCCTGTCCTGCGGGGATCAGGCCAAAACCAGCTCTCCGACATCCTCCAAGGGGTCCCCAATTGTGAGAAGGCAGCTCTCGGGTGACGCACCTCAGAATCAGGCTGCCTCCTCTCTGGTTCCCGGTGCATCACCTGAGAACCATAGCTGCCAAGTCACTGTAGCTGAACAGATCCGGCGTTGAGCAGCTGCCCCCTGGTGGTCAGTGCATGTCATAGCTACTAGTCAGATGGTCAGATGGTTGGACAGTCGCTTAGGCTTTTATATATATAGATTATTGAGTCTTCAGACCCAAATTCAAACAATGAAGCAAAACAGACCCTTCTTCCTAGTCTGATTGCATCACTGGCATCACAGGTCAATCAAGGACTAGTGCTTAACTTAAAAATTTCCTTAGGAGTTTTCTCTTGATCCTCTCTCCCTAATTTGGTCCCTTTACTTGAGGCCATTTGTGTCTTTAGTTAACACGGACCTCAGGCAGTGCAACAAAGGTTCCAGGCTCAGCAAAACCAATTGCTAAATCACTTCAGCCACTGCACAGAGGACCATGTCTAAACAGAAAGGACTGCTGTGAAAAGGGCCCTGGAAGCTTCTCATGGGTGCGAGGTTAATTCTTAGCCTGGGATTGTTGTGTGATGATACAACAGGCTTTTCCCCCACTCCACTAAGGAGCACAGACAGGTAACAATGAGCTCGCTTGTTCCTCTCAACACTTCTTTATCATCTCTGGTCACAGTTCAAGAATGCAGAGGCTAGGTTCCTAAGCAATGCTCAGTGTCATCGCACCAGGTTATTTTTCTGCCTCTTTGTATGCTCATAATTATTCTATTTACTCTTGTCTTTGACCCAGTGGTTGACTATTTCTTTTCTCTTGTTGCTGTAAACACTATATGTAGGAGTAATAGATGAGGTAAAAATAGTGCTTCAAACCATTTCCTAATAAATCAATAGCTTTTGTGTATTACAGAAATGCCATTTAGTCTAGTGATTATGAATCTAGGCTGAGTCTGGGACTTGTAATATCTAGATGCTCTGTTTGAAAAGGTACTAGTGGTCTTATTTTGTAGTTTTTTTTGAGTCTTGGAAAGAGACTATTAAATATTTCTGTTTACTAAAAGCTTAAAGTAAAAGCATTACTTTGACATAAGAGCCACTTATTTAATTAAAAATAAATTTCTTCAAATTAGCCTTTTAAAATGTTTTTCTTTGATACATATTTCTATTTTATCTAATGCAAAGTGACAATAAGTATTATATTTTCAGTGAAACCAAATTGAGATCAACTATTTCTTCCTTCTCTCTCCCCTATTTGATTTTGAGATTCATGGGGTTCATGCCATCTTATGATTTACTCTATACCATATACTAAGGTTTCAGCTTATTCTATAACTGCAGACCACAGTTGGAAGAACGTAATATACAAAACCTCACATAGCATGAGGTTTGATTCAAGATTAACTGCTAATAAAGTGGATATTTTCTAAATTAAATGAAAGGATAATATTTGGAGCAGTGGGTTGAATGAGTTGAGGCATCTTATTTTTGTTTCTGTTTTTAAGTTTGAGTTATGATGGTCTTCCCAGAGGCATGGCTCTTGCATGTTTCTGACTCTGTGTAGTCAAGATTCATCTAGAAACATTTCAATCCAAGCGCACTGATTTTTGTCTTAGTAAATATGGTCTGTGCTCATAACAGACAAAGAGGTTGCTGCAGTTCTTATAAGAGTTTAACTATAAAGCTGACACACAGAATCAAGCTCACATTTTGTGATTAAGATTTGGTCTAGTACTGGTCTACCTTAAGTGAACATGTGCTTATCTTGAGTATCACATCAATAGCTCTAAAATATGTGATACAATTGATTCTCTGTTTGCAATAATTATACCTTTTTTCTTGATGTCTACTTATCTTAAATAAGACCATTTTCATGAAGGAATAAGGTAACAGGTAATTAGGAAGAAATCACTGTTTAAAACATTATTGTAGAATGGAATATATAATTTATTTTTGGCCATGTGACTCTGAAGCTATAATTACTTTTCTTCTTACATAAAATATCCACTTCTTTCTATTAAATGTGATCTTCAGACCTTATTGCAGTTTCTCCCCAAAAGGTAATACACGTAAGCGACTTTTATAGAGAAACTTTTAATGGTATGTCATTATCATAGTGACGTTAAACCTATCTTTGAAAAACTGAGACCAGTTAGCAGTGCTAAATCATGGTGGGATAAGGTATATTTCAGGGAAATTAGAGGTGAATACAGTTCTGTATTGGGTATCATCATCAGGATAAGTTTAAATACTAAGATCTTAAAAAAAAACCCACCATGCTGGCTAAGAAAGAGAAGTTCCTAGCACCAGGTGAGAAACAAAGTCAGAATTCAGCAAGTACAATGTACAGTTATATCGTATAATGAACATACAGTAAAATGTTGAAAAGTTAAATACACAACTTCTATGAAATTGTTTTAGAAAAGAATTTTTAAAAATAGTAAAAAGCTTATTTTCTACTGACATTTATATTGTTTTTCCAGCACATTCAAAACACTTTCCAAAGTCACTGGCAGTTCCTTAGCAGTATAAAAGATTCATAACTAGAAAAAGGGATTAATTGGATAAAGCAACAATTAGAGTTGATTTCAGATTTATTATCTAAAGCTCATCTCAGTTTACTTTAAGCTACTGCAATATAACTTTCCCTTTAAAGCCTCTCTCGCCATTACTATTACTTTACATTCTAATCTTTAATTCATACGAAGGAATTTGTTACAGTTAGTCGGGGTCAGAGACTCAGTCTCTTCCAGAGGACCAACACGGAAATAGGCCTTGTCCTCCCCTGGATTTATTTCACATGACTGACTTTACCTAGGTGTACTTCAGAATACAAATGTCTAGGCACTATACATTCATGTCAGGGGTCCTTAGAATGCAGGAAAATGAATTCATGAGATTATACTTATGTCTATCTACAATAACCCTTTCCCCCCAAGTTAAATAGCAGGTTTTAAAACCCATGTAGACATATAGAGAAAAGTGCATACACTGTATGATTCCATTCATATACCATACAAAAATAGTCAATACAAATCTACGGTATCAGAGCTCAAGATAGTGGCACCCCTAGGGTGGGAGTGGGGCAGAGTGTGGGAGGAACCTGAAGCCATGGCCAAGTTATATTATGTACTGAAGGTTCAGATTCTTCATCTGTAGAAAGGTATTTAATAGTATGTATAGTTCTTGGCATACTATGTGGTGCATAGTGAGGCTTTAACAAGCACTCAGTACCAGTACTATAAATAGCCAATGGCCTACTGATAAGACCCAGAGGTTTCTTAAATTCAGGAGACCCATTTGACTTTATCTTCCTGCACAATTATTGACCTATTTGCTGGTAACATGGAAATCATTCTCATTTCCCCCCGTGCCCTCCATCAGTCACCAAGTCTGTTTAGATTTTCAGAGTACATCAGTTACTTTCATCCCCATGGCATGATTCAAACTATCAGCGTTTCTCAAATGCCTTGATTCACCTCTTGCTATTTATTCTCTAACAATCTCTATTGCAAAAGGGTTTTATTTCATTCAGTTTCTTTTTAATGTACTACACCATTCTCTTTCAGTTAACACGTTATTCCTTCTATTAGAAAGAGTTCTCTGTGTCTCTCGTTGCCTCCCCCACTGTTATATGCTGAGTTGTGTTCCCCCAAAGTTTATATGTTGAAGCCCCAACACCCAGTACCTCAGAATGTGACTGCATTTGGAGGTAGAGCAATTAAAGTGGCAATTGAGTTAAAATGGGGTCATTAGAGCAGGCCCTGCTCCAGTCTGATTGCTCTGATAAGAAGAGGAAGTCAGGCCACATACTGGCACAGAGGGAAGACCAGGTGAAGACAGAGTGGGAAGAGGGCCATCTTCAAGCCTAAGAGAGAGGCCTCAGAATGAAACCAGCAATGCCAACACTCTGATCTCCGACTTCCAGCCTCCTGTGAGAAAATAAATGTCTCTGTTTAAGTCACTTTAGGATGGTATATTGTTGGGGCAGCCCCAGCAAACTAATATATCCACAATGAATTTCTTTCATTCCTCAGGACTGAGCTTTGACCACCATTCACTATGGGCCTGGGCCTGCTCACATTAATTCTCAAAAAAACCTTTATGATGGGGAGGCAGTTTTATCATCCTAAATATACTGATCAGAAAACAGGGAGAAAGAGAGATTGCCAACCAATGTGATTGTGTCCAATAGTCTCTTTTCTCTTATTTGTCAAGGTAGAATATTCTTACACAGTATGAGAGTTTGACTCCAGACTAGCCTTATTTACCTTATCATAGCATTCATCCAATGTTACTGCAAATAGCTGTTTAATTTTCTTCTCCCGGAGCACAAAGTCTGTCTGTATTTTTCCTCTCATCTATCGGCCAGTGTCCAGCACAGTGTGTGGCCCACAAATATTTGTTGGATGCTCCCAGCTCCGGTGCAGATGAACTGCCATAAGGAGCCCTGTGCAGCCTGCAGATGGGGAAGGAGAATAGCAGCGATGCTCTGAGGTGGAGGGGATGGAAGAGCAGAAGTGTGGCTCACAGGGCTCAGGTAAGCATGGCATCTCTTAGCGTCTCCCTCTTCTTCCCCCACAGTGTGTGCAAGGCTCTTTATTTGTGGTCAGGGAAAGAGAGTATGAAAGCAGACAAGTAATTATCAAGAAATATTTTATAACCAATCTATATTCCTGTATCTAGTTGGCCCTCTCCTGGCTATTTTGTTCTATCAAAACATTAAAAAAAGATAGTGTTTTCTTCAGAATTTTAGGAATAGATGATAAAATCTAATTCTATACAGTTTAAATTGTACATGGGAAGAGTCCTCATAGAATAAAAGAGTAAGACTAAGTAATTCCAGTGAAGGACAAATAGCTCAATTATTGAATTATTTGATGTTAAAAAATAATGCAAGGTGACACATATTTTATAATTTTGTAGGTACTTTCCACAATCCAAGGTCCATTAACACTGGCACACTGGCCCATGTCGATTCCTGTGATCCAATGAAGGCTGGCCCACGCTAATTCAGAATTATAATTTTAAACTTAAGCTTTTAATTCATTTGATGAGTATTAATGAACTACTTAGTGAGCTCCAGACATCGGGGACATGAAGGTAATAAGATAGTCTCTGCCCTCAGAATATTTTGTCTAGTGGAAGAGACAAATGTGAGAGCAAATACATGCAATGAGGGAGATAGGCTGGGATGGAGGTATGTTCAAGACCAAGGGCACAAAGGAGGCAGCAGCTGTTACCACCTGGGAGACAGGAGAGCTTTTAGAGGCAATGGCCTTTATCCTGGGTCCTGAGAGAGAAATCCTTGAAAACATATAGCTCCACTTAGAAATAAAACAAATTATTTCAGACAGTTCTTTTGACACATGACATAAAACTTTCTAAATATAGGATTATCATCAAAAGTTACTTTCATCGCTGGCCCGTGTGCTTCAGTTGGTTGATTGTTGTCCCATGCACCAAAAGGTTGCCAGTTCGATTCCTGGTCAGGGCACATGCCCAGGATGTGGGCTCAATCCCCTGTAGGGGTGCATGGGGGAAGCAACTGATCAATGTTTCTCCCTTACATTGATGTTTCTCTCTCTCCCTCCTCTTCCTTTCTTTCTAAAATATTAATCAAAACATATTTTAAAAAATTACTTTCAAAAAATGAACATAGCCACAATCTAAGTACACCTACTTTCTACTCTAGAGTTCATTTTTTATTTTATACTTGGAATGATATTTTATTAATAACATTTATATGATCAAGGACAAGAGCGATATTTCCTAATGATAAAAGGCTAATTTCATAAAGAAAATTTAATAACCCTATATGTGTATGCATGAACCATAAGGCTTCAAAATATTTGAAGTAAAAACTTTCAGGACTGAAAGGAGAAACAGACAACTCCCAGTGATAGTTGGAGATGTCCGCACTCCTTTCTCAGTAACAGAACAAATTGTGGCAGAAATAGAGTTGTGCTATTCAGACTACTTTTCCAAAAAGTAGTATACTTAGCTATACCTTCAGCTGTCACACTTTGGGAATCTAACACATAGTCACACCATGGCTATCCTGTCAGCTCATGTCTGAGCACATGAGTGGGGCCAATATCTGCTGGGGACTGCCGATTAGCCTGGCTGAGACTTCCTTGGACCTGCACTCAGGGTGAGGCTCTTTCTCTGTCCAATCCTGCTCCCTCTCACCTTTATCTTTCACAAGTGTTTCCTCCAATAAGTCTCGTGAACCTTTGATTCAGTTCTTGATTTCTGTTTTCCTCAAGACCCAAACTGACACAGAAGTCTGCTTTGTCTGAATTAATATGGCCATGCAAGATTTCTTATGATTAATGTTTACATGGTAAATTTAGTCCATCCTTTTACTTTTACTCTGTGTATATAATTGAAATGTGTTTCTTGTAGGCAGCATATAGGGCTGGATTTAGTCTACTATCTTGCTATATGTTTTCTATTTATCCCATCTGTTCTCTTTACCACTTTTCCTCTTTCCTGGCCTTCTTTTGGATTACATAAGTTTTGTTTTATTTTGTTTTTTTGTATTCTCTTTTATCTCCACTTCTGTATTATAACTCTTTGTTGGTTATTTTTAGTGGTCACTCCAGAGTTTACAATATGGCACTTTATCTTATCACATCCCACCTAAAAGTAATATTATATTATTTCACATATATGTAAGAACATTATGATTTTATGCTTTCATTTTTCTCTTTCCTGACCTTTTTGATTTTGTTGTCATAAATTTTATTTATTTCATATGTCAAAAACCTTGGTATTATTTTTGTTTTAACCAGTCAATTTTATTTTAAAGAAGTAAAAATATAAGAAAATTCTTTTTTATGTACCTACATATTTACAAACTCCCACACTTTTATTCTTTTGTGTAGGTCCAAGTTTCTATCTAGTATTACTTTCTTTCTTCTTAAAAAACTTTAACATTTCTTGTAGTGCAGATCTGCTGTATATAAATGATCTGTACTTTTGTTTGTCTACGATTATATTTATTTTGTCTTTTTTAAAAGGATATTTCCACTGGATATAGAATTCTAGGTTAACCTTTTTTCTTTCATTACTTGAAAGGTGTCATTCTACTGCTTTTTGCTTGGGTTGTTCTTAATCAGAAGTTTGCAGTCACTCTTATCTTTGTTCTTCTGTATATAATATGTCTGTTTTTCCCCTGCTCTGCTACTTTTGCTTTTTCTCTTTATCTTTTTTTTCTTCAGCAATTGCATCATGATATGCCAGGCTGTTTTGGTGTGGTTTTTTTGTTTTGTTTTGTTTTGTTTTTGGTGGGGTTCATTGAGTTTCTTGGATCTCTTGTTTATAGTTTTCTTTGAATTTGCACACAGTTCAGCCATTATTTCTTTATATCATTTTTATCCCCTTTTCCCATCCCAGGGCTCCAGTAACACATATGTTAACTTACTCGATGTTATCCCTAGGGCACTGAGACTCTGTTAATTTTTCAGCCTTTTTTCCCCCCTGTGTTTTTCAGTTTGGATATTTTCTTTTTATTATTGAGACATTATTGACATATACTTTTTAATTAATTACGTTTCATTTTATAACAACAGCTTTTTATTACATGGACCAAATACGCAGCAGACCAGTCATGCCCCCTGACATTTAATAATCACATTCAATAAAAGTTTGTTAGAGCATTCCTCAACACTCTACTAGTAATTCTAAGGGGCTTCCTTCAAATTCCCTTTACAAAGCCTTGCACAAAGAAGTTAAGCACCAGAAGAAAGATTGTCGTTAACAGTAATTTTACTTCATCCTCCTCCTCCTCATCATCAATAAACATACAGTGTCATCCTTTTAAATGCATGGCTTTGTAAAATGGGTACTACACTCTGCCTATGGTACAAAGTACATAAGTACAGTATACCAATACAAAGTTGAAGCCATTAAAAAGAGCTTAATAACAACTACTAGGAGATGATGAAATCTGGAATGTCAGTGGAATCTAAGAAGATATTTAGAAACAACACACAAACTCAAACATTATAGTGAATGTTTTACTTGGGAAGGGGTGAGGGGATTTTTTTATGTGGGTTTTCTAAGTTGCTCTTAGTTTATTTTCTTTCTGCTGTTATCATTAAATACTGCAAAGCATTGTGAGCTGTATCACTCTGCACATTGCCACAGGGGATCCCAGTGCCATGATAGACTGTGATGGGATTGGTGTACACTTTAGTGCAACACTGATAATGTTCCTTGGCCCTCAGTTTGCTTATATCCAAATATGTTATATTAAAACCTTGTTCCTTGGTGATTTCACTAAGCAGCTGGATGTAATCTGTATTTGGAATATTGAGGAAGCTTCTTTTCAGTAAGTTGATCTTTTCACCAGGAGAATTCTTCAAATAATGCCAAGTGCATCCTAAAGAATGACCTACTACTTTTGTTAAAGAATGTGGTTCTTTGGAGACGTATTACAGAATTTCTTGAGAAATTTCTCAGCAGTATTTCTCTTGGCCTTTTTTTTTTCTTGATGCTCCCTTTCCAGTTTCCATAAGTGACTCGAGCCTATGAATTGTGGTATATTCTTCTTTATGAGCAACTAGAGGCTCAGTGCATGGAATTCGTGCACTGGTAGGGTTCCTAGTGCCTGACGCCACCAGCCAGGTAGTCCCTCCCTTCTCTTGGACTCCTGCTGCTACTGCCACCACCAGCAGGGGCCTACCTCCCGTCCCCCAGCCGGCCCTGCCCCCAGGTCAAACTCCTGGATGAACTCCTGGTCGGTTGAGGGTACAATTTGCATACCACGCTTTTATTATATAGGATTCTTCCTTTCTGGGAGAGGGTATATTCAGGAAGTCTCCAGCCATGATAAACAGCCAATTCCTGTAATGAACAAATAGGATTAAGTTTGGTTGTTTGGAAGGATCAGGCATTAAGGGGTCAGGAACTACAAAGCAAATACTTGCATTGGCTTTCAAAATGTTTGTGGTAGATTCTGCAGCTCTGTTTCACCAGCTTATTATTTGTACCTTCATCTGTGCAGGTTGTCACCAACGATTACTCTGAAGGTGAAAGTGGGCACATGTATTTGCACATCAGATCTTTCACATCATAAATCATCCGGAACATTCTTGGTCTTTATGCCATGTTTGTGTAATACCTAAATTTGGTATTTTCCCTAGCATAGCTATAATCATATTCCCCAGACTGAAGGTCCTGCTGTCTTTGTGCCCCAGTTGCGGGGCCACCATGCAATGCCTGCTCTGGGGCCTGGAGAGAAGGGAGGGCTCAATGGTGGTAAGAAAAGTGGTGCATTGGAGAGGGCATGCCCTTTCTCCCAGGGTCATCCAGTCCCTGAGAGGAGCACTCCAGTGTCAGCACTGGCACTACCACTCAATATTTTTTATTTTTTTTTAAATTGACATATAAGGTATTTTCTATACTGTTTTGCCTTTTAATTTACTGGTCTCTTCTTTGGAAATTAGTTAATGTTATGATAATTCCATCTGGTATATTTTCATTTCAAATTTTAAAAACTCTAAAATCTTACTCTTTTTAATCTTTCATTTATCTCCTCTTTGTTTGAAATTCTTAAGTATATTGAGCATAATTATAATTATCCTTTTGTACTAATTCATCAGCTCTGTCATTTGAGTTTGTTTCTATGTCTTCTTTTTCTGATTCTTTGCATGTGTCATAGTTTTTAATTGAATGATGGACTTGTGATATTTTTTGTTTGTTGTTTTATTTAGTGTAAATTTTTATTGTCTTTCTTTCTTTTAAAAGGGTTGTTAGGGCAGGTCTACAATAGTCTTTGTTCTAGGGCTGAGTTAGCTCTACCATTAAACTGATACTTTAAAGTATCTGTATATATAAAAGGCTAAGTGACCGATCGTCCGTCTGTCCAACCGTCTGACCAACCAACCGGCTGGTACATATGACGTGCACTGGCAATTTAAAAATAAATGTTGACTCATGCATGCATGATACATATAAAGCTCTTGCTGGTGCCAATTGTACACATGTGTTTTGATTTGTCATTGTTGATCATGAATTTGGTTGACACTTTTATTATAGAGAAAGGGCAAATAGCGATATTAAAATATTCCTTCTGATTAATTTTCTTTCAATGTGCATGAATCTGTGCACCGGGCCACTAGTCAAATTACTAAAGCGTTTTTTGGTGTTGTGACCTTAAGCCCAGGTACTCATCAAAGACTTCCTATTCTGGCTGGTAACAACTCAAGTGTCTCCTAGCACTCTGGCAGATCTGGGAATTGGGTACTTATAGATCTTCATTTGTTTTTTTGCCCATAATTATGAAGTTGACCTTGTGTATGTCAACTTAATATTCAGCAGCAAACTCAAGGAAACCCCTGTATTGATTTCTTGAGCTCCTTGTCTGCATAGATCCTCCCTGTAAGGTGCTTTTCCTAGAGAATTCCATCTGCCTTAGCCTCAGTGCACTCTGTTCTGTGGCCCCGTAACCCCCTGAGGCCCCAGTGTTCTTGGGTTTCCTCTCACTGCACTGCTGGTCTGGAATGTGCTTTCAGGCTGAAAGATGGGATGACTGTGGAACTCACTGCAGATGTTCCCCTTTTCTCAGGGAGCACATTTTGTGCTTCCTTTAATCGAATATCTATAAACAGTTTTTCACATATTTTATCCAGTTTTCCAGTTATTTACATTGGAAAGGCTAATCCAGTCCCACTTAATCCATCATTGCCAGAAACAGAAGTTTTCATTTTTATGCTCTGGATGTTTTCTCCTACATATAAGGTAGCCTTTGAGACCATCTCTGGTGTTGAGAGAGAAGTAGTTTTGTGGGAGAGAGAGAAGAGACTACAAGGCCATTTGCTGTGATGTAGACAAGCACGGGCTAAAAGTTAGGCACAAGGCCATGGTTGGGCATCCCAGAAAAGAAGGGGGGATGGCAATGGGGACATTAGGGGTGGCTGTGCCCCTCTTCTTTCCAGGCACTCTTGTACCCATCATCTTACAAACTTAAGGGATATAAGTCAAGGATAGTCTGCACATTCACACTATTCTAAGAGGGCAGTTTCCTGACTAGAAAATTGTATATCTCTTATTTTAGTTATGGTTAGACTGTGTGTTTTTTTCTCCATTGAATGTTCATGGTGATTTATCTTTTAATAGTTTTCTTCTGCATCAATGCCATTTATTGAGGACTTCCAAAACCCAGGCACTCTGTTAAGGATTTGCATTCATAAATTCATTTTATTTTCACCATCTCCCTATGAGGCAGGTCTAATATGTTTTCTATTTTACCCATGAGGAAGGCAAGGCTTAGAGGAATTAAGAAATTTGCTCAAGATTATGTAGCATGGGTGTGGCAAAGCCAGAATTTAAGCCTATGTCCTTCTCACTTTGTGCCTGCACTCTTGATATTAGGCTGTACTTCCCCCTTTACCACACACTACCTTTGTACTTTAGTTATCTCTGTACCTGTCTTACCAGTTCATGAATTGATGAAGAATCAGAACCCACTATTTACACATCTTGTGTCTTCAAAGCATCTAGAAGAGCCCTTGTCCACAGCAAATTGAAAGGGAGAAGAAGAAGGAGAAATATTATCTCCTTTATTTCTCATTTAGGAAAAGAAATATCACTAAACTCAGAATGAACTTGCTATCACAGACCTTTCTTATTACTAAGATTAATCTTTCATTATAGCTTTGCTTTACTTATTTTATTTCTAACAAGGCATAGTTACTAGAGTCAGCAGACAGGAAATCAGCTGTCCTGTAAGGCAAATGGAGAGATTCATCATTGTTCTGTTGTGCAGTGCACATGCCCAGTAACGGCAGATCTGTGATAATGTGCTCTACATTTGCTCCTTTTAGTCTTGCCTGTAAGTCGTCTCTCCTCTTGCACGATGTTTATTATATCTATAGTATTAGATAAATAGTCATTAAAATTAGATACATGGTCTCAAATAATGATAGAAATTGCACAAGAAGACTGTGTAATCAGTAACTTGAAGTTATCTTTTTATTTACTAACCAAGTAACACATTGATATCTTGATTAATTCTATTGGTAGCCAGGGCAGTCCCACTATTAATCCAGGAAATAGCTGGCAGGTTCCTCAGAATCCCCAGGAGAGGCTGTCGGAGCGGAGCCTCTGGGTGAGTGCCTACAAGCTTTCTTACATTAGAGGGAGAAGCAGCTTGACTATTGGATGACAGTTTCCACAATTCAGCCTCCTGCTCCAGGGTCAAATGTGCATGTTCCGGGAGGCATTTAAGCCACATCTGATAACCCTCTAATTGAACTCACAAGCTCCCTGCAGATGGCATTTGTTAGGCCAGAGGCCACGTGTCAGGGGAGAGAAAGCCTTGCTGCTGAAAGCTGTCAAAAATCTATTTCAGAACTTCCTTAGAATCTTTAATTACTCAGTTAAAAATGCCTCCAGCAGTAGAGAAACTGCTTGGGAGAAGGAGAAGGGATGTGGCGGAAAAACATCTTCACAGTGTCTGAAACTTTGACCTTAGAAAAATATAGAGGATAGATACTTGCTCTAGGCAGTAAATTCTATTTTTATTTGACCACCACTCTGTTTTTCAGAGATTCTTTTTCATCAGCCAAAAGCTGTAGAACTTTCATAGTTTATGATTATGAAGTGCTTCCTCATACTTTGGAACTAAAATGACTTCATTCAGAGGAGCGCCTTTAAGTCTTCTCTCCATGTTGAAGCCTTGCGAAAGGTCTGCAGCAGGAGAGCTCTTGTTCTCCCTGTAAAGTGGGAGCCGAGAGAGGGCTGAGAGGAGAGGAAGAGAGAGGCTGCATGTTCCTCTTTCTCGAGCAAAGCAAGAGAAATCCTCAGAAGTAAGAGGGAATTCTGTTTCACATGATCTTTAAGATTCAGGATTCTTCCTCCTTGGTAATTTGCTGACGTGGACAAATATCCACGAAAGTCTCTATCTTTTGTACACATAATAGATTAATGAGCAGCTATCAAATAGTGACGTTTGGTCCCTTAGTGGCCTGGAGTGGCCCGAACTGGACTCAGACAACAATGTGAAGGCTCAGAATGAAATCTGTTTCAGATCCCGGAGACTGTCCTCTCTCCTGGCATGTTATGTTACATTAAACATTAGTAGTTGTTTCATAAGAACCACAAGGGACCACAGGTCTTTATCCTTCTTGTCTGGATAGTGCTTTTAAAGAAATCAATGAGTCCTTATCAAGTCAAATCCCACTGCCACCAAGCTAGGACTTCCAGGGCACCAGAAAAGAGTTTCTATTTTTAACAGAAATAGGCCTGAGGAATGATTTTAGGTCCATTCTAAACTAAGCTAAAATTTTTTTCAGTGAATTAATTTATATTGAATATTGTACCTAACATTCATGATGTAAGAGGTGTGTACATTAACCATCTTAATAATATGTTTGACAGGGTGATTTAACAAAACATACAGTCATATTTATCTCAAATGTTGGTAACAGCTCCAACTTGTCTTAAAATTCTATTATTGCATTTTCCTGGGATGTTTCTCTATAGAAAAAAAGTTGTGGTTCATTCACTAATTCAATACGCATTTATTTCAGACTTATGTGTAGAGCATCGTACTTTGATTTTGTCTGAAACTATGCATTTATCTATTCATTTATTTAACCAAACATTGCATGTTGCATAGTAATATATGCCAAGAGCTGTTCTTGGTACTGGGAATATGTTAAACCAGTCTAACCAATGAGGTCTCTGGCTCTCCTACAATCTTGGTGCCAATGGGGAAGTCAGACAATACACAAGCAAACAAATGCAGAGAAGAAGATGTATTTGTACTTTTTATCTAGCTACTAATGCCTGATACACTTTAACAGCAGCTGGGAAATTAGATAAGTCAATGTAATAACAGCATGGTCTGACATCTGTAAGGCACAGTATAGGGCCTTTTACAGTTATTAATGCAGATTTCATAACACATCTAAATTACATGTTATTAGTCCCATTTATTCAGACAAAGAAACTGAGGCCCAGAGTGAATTTCTTTAATTAAAGCTAGTAAAAGGCAGAGGCTTTTTGAATCCAACCCTTGCCTCTGACCATAAGTCGCATATATTTTTTTCTGTTTTACTATGTAATACATGTTGGGTTAATGATCCACAATTTTTTTTTCCTTTGTACATGTCAGATTAAAAATCTTTCAGAAGTAGAAAACCTTTACCAAACCACAACAGATAGTTTTTGCTTTTGACTTTTAAAGTACTTTCAAAGCCTCATCTCTGCTTGTGGAGAAAAGAAGGAAAGGGAAGACCTGTTTCTAAAAATTGCCCTTGCACACTGTTTTCATAAATCTCAGCCTTCTCAAGGCTTACTACACTCTGTAGTCTTCCTTAGGAAATGGATGGAAATGTGAGCGAGGACACAAACAGGAAGGCTCGAAGGCCGCATTTGTCCTGCAGGCCCCACCTCTTTAAATAGCTCCTGTGCAGTGGGAATTGGTTCTGCACTTGGGGAAGGAACTCCGCTGCCCTTAAGGAGGCCGCCAGCCCAGCCCTGCCCTGCCCTGGAGGTGGAGGCAGCACTCTGTGGTGTGAGGTGGGGAATGTGGGCTGGAGGGTGGCCTCCCCACCGCTGGGCCATGAGGACACATGGTCCCAGAGATGTTTTGTGCTTCTCCCCTAAGCGTATCATCCCTGAAGACTTTTAACCTGCAAAGAGGTAAGGTTCCAAGAACTTTCTAAATCAATAACTTCGGCTACAGACTTCTTTTGACAGTTTGGGTCTTTCTGTCTTTTATCTAAGAGAAAAGAAGAGAGCAAATAGTACAGCTTTTTAAATAAATCAGTTTTTAAGTGAATGCATAGGTGGGGGCTTATAGTTTTATTAGTAGATTGTAGGTACATACTGTTAAGTGATAGTAAACTGTAATTTTTTAACCTTTAAAGAAGATTTTTGTTATGGTGTGAATGTAAACTTCTCAAGATCAGATATAGTAGGACTATAGATCAACCCTTTTGCTAATTTGGGGAGACTGGTTAAAATAGGATCTTAATAGATGCATAAAAAAGAATAGCTTAGAAGTTTTGTATTCCAATTCCTGCTTTTGAGCTGGATCTTTGAAACTATCTAATTCAGTCTTTCCTTATAATTACCTATTTTTAGAAACATCTACTGAGGTAGACTCTATTACCCAAGCCAGCTCTTCCACTCTTTAACGGAATTAATGTATGTCTCTGGCGAGGCTACCAAGCGCTTCCTCTTGTGTTCAGTGCTGGGACAAAGGGCACCAACCCAGTGGTTGTGTTTGCTGCCCTTGTCCTAGAAAAGACAGGTGAGTGGGAAAGGAGTTCTCATGTGCCTACCCCACAGAAAAGCACTCTGCCTGAGGATTTGTGTGACTTGAATCTGTCCATTTCTTCTGCTTTTTTCCTGGCTTCTGCCTACTCTTCCCTTATATCCCTTCTCCGAGAAATTGGTATCTGTGTTAGAGTGTACTCTCTAAGCCATGATTAGTCTGTTTAATAGCAAGCAGGTAGAGGGTCTCCTTCAAGAAACACAAAGGGCCTGCTCTTCCCAGAATGGTTTCCATAATATCGATTAACCCCTAATGTTTAACTTTTAGAATACTGTTATCATACAGCCACTCTGTCAATACTTCATTCTTCTTTATTTTCTTGGAATTGTTGTTCAGGTCCTTTGTGTTATCTTTCAGAGGGAATGAGAAATGTTAGGAAGGGCGGTTTTGGTGGTTTATTTGAATTTCATTTCCTTTAAATTAGATGAGAATCATTTGCTTTAGAGGGTTCTGTGGGTTCTCCTTTGTTAAGTAGCATCATGTTATAGTTTACAGTTGTGTTTATAGTTTCTTTTTATTGTTTTAAAATTGTTTCACCAGTGTATTTTATAATCAAAGGTGATGTTTGTTTTGGCCTCTTTTTAAATTCGCGTGTGGTAAGAAAGCCTTCTTAGATGGAATATTGCTTTTTTGTATAGTTTGGGAGAAGAATAAGAGTTTTACCTCAGATTTTAGAAGGTGGTAAGCAAAACGAAGGTCCATGATGAGCATATAAATTTCCAGCATGGTGTCTAGGTGTGGCAGTATCTCGATGTGCTCATTTGTTTGTGAAAATAATTTAACATTTATGTGCTTGATGATTATTGCCAAATGGGGAGAATTTCTTCAACTTTAAATCTTGTAAGTAATAAGGAATTTACATTATATTTAGAAATTGTTTTTAAGCCTCACATGCTACAGTTTCATTTTGAGGGTCCCTAAAGTTCTGTATATAATCCCTGCCCTGCCCCCTTTGTATATGTCCAGTCTTTTACAAAACCTTTTATAAGGCTCTTGTTAAACGCTAACCAAGGGATTAAATCGAATAGCAACTGTGCTAATCAAAGGCAAGTTTAACAAGATAAGACTTGTGTTTACATCTGAAAATGTAAACAAAAGACTTTATGATCCTAAAGCTGAAGAAAAAAAAAATCAGATGGAAAGAACATAGCTTAGCTTACCTCAATCAGCAGGACCTTTACAGATAAGGGATTCTGAAGACAACAGGCATAATAATGCAAGGGTCTGTTAGCCAAGGCTCTGGCAGAATATTTAGGAAAAAATAACAAAATGGCTTATGAGATGATCTAAAAGGAAATCAGAGCCCCTGTGCAATAAGTAGAAGGACAAGCGAAGTAGCAGATTTACTGGAAGGCCGCCTCCTGACCCCAGCGGCGCCGAGTGCACAATGTGTTTCAGAGCCTGTTTAAAACCTTGGAGATGGTATTTTGAACCAGTCTTGCTGACGTAAACACAGACCCTGCCTGGAGATTTTCCAAAAGCAGAGGGTGAAAGCAGTTCAGTCGAGATGTGCTGTGTTATTGTAGTAAACGTGCGGGGCAGCAGTTCCCAAGTGCCCTCGGCCTGGCAGCACTCTGAGTGTGGCGTGACTGGTGATAAGACATTCACAGAGAGAAGATAGCACCAAGAGCAAACACCCCCAGTGCTTGTCTAAACAGAAGGAAGGAAGGATGGAGAGAAGGGAATTGTTTCTTAGTGATAGAGAAGTCTGTGGATTATTTGAGGGGGGAAAAGCGACTGTGAGGAGTGTTTGGACAAGGTAAGTGCTGATTAGCTGGCCATTCATTGCTAGGTGACTTTAGTGATGAATAAATGATGGGTTTACAAAGCTCAGATACCACACACTCAGGGTTTGTAAGTGAGCAGAGTAAACAAGTCTTGTCTCTGTGAGCTATGACTGAAGTAATTCTCTATTTGTTTGATGTATTTAATTAAATGAACATAAAGATTTAAACTTTTTTCTTTCTCTTAAGACTATACATGGTAAAATTGGAGCCAGGTATGCAAATATTTTCTGCTTAGCTGTAGATCAACCGAGTTTAGACTTTCCAAGAAACCAACCTGGTGCTTCACAAAATAGAGTGGTGAAAGCCTGGGAGGGGTGCGTGCGGGTGGAGAGGGTCAATGGGAAAAAAACACACCAAACAAAGGGGACATCTGTAATACTTTCAACAACGAAGATAATTTTTTTAAAAATATGTTTTTATTGATTTCAGAGAGGAAGGGAGAGAGAGAGAGAGAAACATCAATGATGAGAGAGAATCACTGATCAGCTGCCTCCTGCACGTTCCTCTACTAGGGATTGAGCCCGCAACTCTGGCATGTGCCCTGACCAGGAATCATACTGTGACCTCTTGGTTCATAGGTTGATGCTCAACTACTGAGCTACACTGGCCAGGCTAAAGATAAAATTTTAAAAAATCACATTTTGGTTACTTGTATACTTAACCACCTGAAACTTCCGGAATTAGTAGATGTTATCAGAGATATTTCACCCTGTTTTTCTTCTTGTTCCACAATTTGCAGAGCTCATGACAAATAGGGCTTCCATAAACCTCAGAAGGAATGCTGGAGGAATGAGGCAATAACCCCTGCCAGTCCTGCCTGCTGAAGGCGGGAGTTATGGGGAGCCCAGCTGGTTGATAAGCGCTTTCAGCACTGGTGTGCGACACCTGCAGGAACTGTGTGAATAGTGAAGACAGGGTGCCCTTTAGACATAAAAATAAACGGAGGCAAAAAGTTCACTTCAGAAGACTCTTTTTAAATAATGGAATATTAAACATTAATTGTCTTTCATTTCATTCTGTGCCAACCTCAGATTATTCAGATGGTATGAATCTTCCAGTATGTTATAGTTAAAGTGCTACGGGATTTATCACTTGATCTGGCTCTAGAAGTGGCAGCTCCTCCTCTTCTTCCTTCTCACCCCACCTCCTCTGCCTCCTTCCTCCCACCCCCTTCCTCCCACTCAATCCCCCCACAGAACCTCCACCTCTTCTTCTTTACAAAACAAAACACCCTAAAGCATAATCTCTTTTTGCGAAAAGGTAAATCCATGGAAATCCCTTACTAATAAGGAGTTGCAATCCCTTTAAAATGTATGAAATGGAAGAAATCAGAAAGTGATCTTAGATAAACTCATCTTGAACTTTTCCAAAAAGTGGTATAATTTCCAAAGAACAGAGGTATCTGAGCTGCCCAAAAAACATCTACCACTAGACATCTATAGGTTATGGCGGTAATGGTAGGAGTGGAATTACAGAACGTCTGCAGCATTTTAGGAATACTGTTTCATTAATCTTCACGAAAACTCCATGCAGAAGTGGCTATCCACAGTTTACAGAGAAGGAAACTGAGGCATAATGAGGCTACATGTGTTGACCAAATCTAGACAGCTGATGAGTGGCAGGGCAAGAATGTAAAAGTTTGACTCCCAGGCCTGGGCATTTTTCCCCACACAATGCTGACTGAATGACAAATTTCTTATCTGTCTGTGTTTTTCAGTCTGGAGATAATAGGAAAACTCCTGAGGTTTAGGTGGAAGTATCGGGCAGCCTTTGAACAATTCAGAGAGGCTGTTTCTCCTCATTTATGGGGTCCCCTTGTCCTCTATTCTCAGACCATTTTTACTTCTTTTCTGACCTACTGTCTTGAAGAAGCAGTACCCATTTCTCTTCCCTAGTAATATATAAATCTTGTCACTGTGCTTGTGTGTGTGGGGGGGGGAGGGGGGGTAGCGGGGGTGGTGGTGGCGGGGAGTACTGTTTTGAGAAAAGAAGAGCAAGGAGTCACATCACCTCTTAGGAATGGTTTGAGAAGCGGTGTATTACAGAGAATTGTTGTACATTCTTAAACCCTAAGTGGATTCTCTGAGAATTTTCAGTAATCTGTTTGCAGTTTTGTTTACTGAATGTTTTGGCTTTGGGGTGGTGACTTTTGCAAACGGATTCATCTGTCAAAGTTTAGCTCAAATTCCAAGCCTCTTTTATCCTTAAAACACTGTCTCACCACTTTCCTCAACTTTGACTTCTCCAAATTGGTAAAGACTAGTTACCAATATCTTTCCTTTCATATTTATGTGCTCCCTACTCAGAAAGATGAGTATTCTTTTTAAAAGCACTATCTTGTCTCTGGCTAGCATGTAGGCCCCATGGGTATTGATTACTTCTTTTACCTCAGTAACATTCCTCCTCCCCCATAGCTAATACAAAGTTGGCATTAATATTAGTTTATTTATTTGTTCTATTATCCTCCCATTGGTTCTATTTTTATATCATGAGTGACTCTGCACACATTGTTCTTTCTAAGACGGGTCTTGAAATATTTGAAGACAGTGATCATGCTTCTCAGAGCCTTCTACGTTTCTCCAGTGCTTTCAGCATTTCTTTCACATGTGGCATGGCTTTTTGATGGTCTATCCTCACCCAGTCTGCTCTGAATTCTGTCCTGGTTGTCAGCATCCTTCCTTAATGCGATGCCCACAGCTGAATTCCAGTTCTGCTGCATTTAGGGTAATTACCTCCCCTTGCTATGTGATATACTTCTATGCCACTTAGGGTCCAGTTAATTTTCTTGGCATCCGTCTAATGCTGTTGGCTTCTTCTGACCTTCCATTTGGCCAAAATCTCTTCATCTTTTTCACATGAGCTGTACTCGTGCCAGGAAGCAATCATCCTAAACATGTGCAGCTGAAGTTTCTTAACTTCATCCTCATTCCTGGTGTTTCATCCTGTGAGTTTCAGTGTGTTAGTCCTCCCAATGGAAAACTTCTTGATTTCTGGATTACAATTCAAAATAATCTATTAGACTAGTAGGTTATCATGCCTATTCCATCTCTGCCAATCAGAATCCCTGCACGAATTTCTCTTTGAGTTCTTTCCGGAACTTTAATAGGAAGTACTTTCTTCTTCCTTTGAGTTCCTAAAGAGTTGTCTAAAACTCTTAGCACTTATTGAATTCTACTTTATGTGAGCAGAATGGCATGGTGGTTGAGAGCAGAGCTCCTGGAATGGACAGACTGTGTGCAAACCGAGGCTGTATCCCTAAACCTCAGTTGTCACATCTGTAAAATGTAGGTAGTAATACCCACCAGTTAGTATGTGTGAAGTGCTTAGAATGGTGCCTGGCACATAGTTACTGCTAATATCATTAGTTATACCCATACCCAATAAGTGGATTTTAATGAAGCTCAGAACAACTTGTGGACAGGATTTTTTGAATCCTTAAAATATGGCTATCTAAAGAAACATACATTCTGAGTGGCAAAAAAAAAAAAAAAAAAGAAACATAAGTTATAAATTCATAGAGACAGAATATTTGAGAGGAACAACATTTTCCCAGGGAGGCATTGTGAGATGGTCTCCAGCTAAAGGCCAGACTTACACACTTGTTCACTTGCAGTCAAATATTAGCTGATATTTTTGTAAGCACTGTGCACCTTTACTGATGTCAAGTGGTGCAGGTAACCTGGAGAAAAATGGCTTCCATGTTATGAACTCTGTTTATCAACATTATAATTAAAGTACTTAATTGCTCAAAACTTCATTTTAACTTCTGTGTCCATGGGCTCATGCTAATTGGCATTTTGCTTTGTTTAGCATAACAAAAGAAATTGTAAAATATTTTTTTCTTTTATGAAGTATAATCTTTATTTCCTTGGAGAAAAAAACATCATGGTGCACCAACATCAGAAACTCATGAATTTAATTTTTGGCATTTACCACGGGGATTAGCAATCTTTAGCATGATAACTTACTCTGACCTAATATTTATTGATAGTCTACTAAGAATTTTGTGTTGGGCTATATAGTGTTGAGATGCCAAGAAGTATAAGATAAAATTTCTATACTCAGGTATATTTGGAAATACAACTCATAGTAAATAAAAGCAAAATGTAAGATCTATTATATGGAAATTCTGTAATCAATGAATTACTAAGTCAGTGGTAGAGAAAAGTGAGTATTATCAAATCCTCAGCAGGATAGTTCTTCATTGCTACAAACTTATTTCAGTTTCTTTCCATATTATCACTTCAAGAACCTCTAGAGACCAAAGAATAAAAGCCTTGAGGACATCATTGCTTAAGTAATAATAACATATTTGCACAGTGTTTCTTCTTTGAAAATTTGCTCTCCATTGAAGTATAGTTTTATATATACCTGATGATAAGGATTATAATAGTTAACTCATTCACTTAACCATTGCTGATGATAACCTTATTTATCTGTCTTAGAGTGTACACATAGCTTATTACATTGGTAAGAGGTAAGTCTGTAATTCACTTCACATCAGTGCAATTGAAAAGCCCTCTGTCTTAACCACTAGAATATCTTGTTCCCATTGACTCCTAATCAGTAGCCTACTTAAGGGATCCATTATTAGATCATTATGAACAAACTTTGGAGTGGGGGATAGAGATGAATTGGAAATGGTAAGCTAAGGCAGGTTGTAAAGAAACTCCTATATAAGCTAATGAGTTTGGAATATCCTGCCAACAATTATGGAAGCCACATTAGTTGATTGTTACCAAGAGAATGGCATTATATAACTTTTGTTTTAGCAATATAATTCTTCAATTGTATGTAAACAGTATTAAAATGGGAGGAGACAAGATATTGGGAGACAAGTTAGGTGGTATAATGCCCTAGATATATCATAAATTCGTACGCAGGACATACAACAAAATAAAAAAAGGTGGATTTGAGAGATGTGTCTGAGGTAAACTTGCCCAGATTTATGGACCTGTTCGATATGGAGGGCAATGAAGAGGGAAGAGTAAAAATGGCAGAATGTTAAATGACGCCATTCCTGAGGTTGGGGAAAAGGAGTTAGGAGCGGCTGAGCTTTAGACATGTTGAGTTCCAGGTGAAGGAGAACATACCGAAGGCAATTTGACATCCTGAAGAGTCAGAGCTCAAGAGCAATCAGACCAAAGATTTGTGGATCCTCAGCCTGTAAGTATAACCATGGCAATAGATACGGTCATGGCAAGGGGCTGGGGTGCCATAAGTGGAGAGATACTGAAAGAGGTTAAACCCAGGAAAGCCACAATTGTTGAAGGTACGACCCTTTTTAGCTATGTTCCAGGCTGATGGGTACAGTAAAGACTCTGGGATTGGACTTAGGTGTTTCTCAAGCCTCTGTCAACATGATTACAAGCTTTCCTTTAGAGTAGCTTCCTTAGTGGCTGAGCCATTGACTGTTGTTTTTACTAGTGTCACTCTCAGAGGATTGACTCCAAAGCTGGGAAATGGTTTGCTCTCTGTAAATTGACTAAGGATTGGTATAGTCTGGAGATATGTATAACTCACTCATAAATTGGTTGTTAGATATCCCAGGTTTTCTTTAGGATTTTTTTCCCCCCATAAAGTTTGCATGTTGCATTTCTAGTTTTAAAATAAATTAGTCCAGCGTTGGAATCCACATGACATGATTGACAACCCCTTAATAAGTTCCAGGTTTCTCGTGAAATGTCTTGGAAACTTTATTGGCAGCTTCCTAGGTCCTTAAAATGTATGAGTGCTTTGATTCTACTGTGGTGTTCTCTTTCAGTAATGAGCAGAAGCTTCTCTACAAATTGGCTGTGCTGTCCATCCATTGCATGAGAAGTTACAGCACTGCAAGTAACCTAGGGAAAGTACCCATGCTACAGGGCAAAGAGTTCTGGCCTGAGGTTCTTCTGCCTGAGCTCCAATCCTTGGTCTTCCTCTTACCCGCTACAGGTCCTCGGGCCATTGATTCTTCTTTTTAAGCTTGTGTTTCTTTATCTGTAAAAATAAATTGTGATAGTACAAATAGTACTTTTCAGAATTGTTGAGGATTTTCAACAAATATTTACCCAATGTTGGACACTAGGGAATGCTGCATGTAATTACTGAGCATTAATGCACATTGACTGGAGTCCATTTCTCTCTTCAATTCTGTCTTAAATACCTTTGTACTAGTAAGTGCTGTACTATCTGGAAATCTGTTTAACTGACTTCCCTGAATGTGATCCAGTTCCTAGATCTAGTTCCTGGCTAACTGGTACTGGGAGTAATTATCTGATACTAGAGGATATTGGACTATCACAGCAGGTCATTCTAATGGATTTGGAAGACTTTATTTTTTCAGGGTATCCCTCCCTTCCTCTTACAGAGTCACCAC
Organism: Myotis daubentonii; assembly: GCF_963259705.1. Taxonomy (NCBI): domain Eukaryota; kingdom Metazoa; phylum Chordata; class Mammalia; order Chiroptera; family Vespertilionidae; genus Myotis; species Myotis daubentonii. Next base: position 61,375,740 of record NC_081847.1, read on the forward strand.
TTCACATCTGTAAGCAGAGCGCTGGCCTAACTCTGCAGCTTAAGCAGGGGTCAGGACATCGAAGCAATCTGCTGACATTCTGGTATGTTCATTTCCTTTGTTCTCCAGACCAGGTCTCAAAGAGCACTGCCTGAGTACTAAAGACGTGTTTCTTCTAATGTCCATGACCCGGAGTCATGCAGACGGGAGAGCCCAGGCCTTTTCATGGGCCATTAGAAAAATCAAATGTGGCTCAGCCCCGGTTTTATTGCGGGGTGCACTGTGTCCGCATAGAACAACCCGCATCATGTTGTTGGGTGAATTCCCCCAAATTGCAGCGTTAGACGTGGAAGTTCTGCAAAGTTAAGCAGAGCTGTTCTCTTTGGGCTTCTGACTGGGGGTGTGGAATTCACTTGATAGACACTGAATAATATTGCTGGCAAAATTGTCCCTTTCAGGAATTGCATACATTTATCACATTTCCTTGTGTAGAACAATATTGCAAGATGGCTTTACCATTACTCCTATTTGGTTTTCATAAACTGACTATGAAGAATGTGTTTGTATCAAATGTGTCTCCATGTTGCTTTTATCGAATTCTACAGTTAAAGTTTCAGTACATAACTCCCAGGGCATAGGTATCCCAAGATCCCCTAAACAACCATTTTATGAATATTTGCCCTGTTAGTCTAAGGCAGAGGTCACATTCAGTTGCTCATCAGTCCTTATGGAAAGTAAAAACATCTGCCTAATCTTGTACAGCATTTTAACATCTTTCTCATTGATCAGGAAAAGATGTGTTAGTTAATGGTGAAAATTCATTTGCCCAGGTGTGCAATGGCCTCTAACTCTTCTTTATTGCTTCGAAATGACTCTGGTCAATGTGTGTCTTTCTGAGAAACCTCTGGCAGAAATTCAGCCATCCTGCTATAAAAGTAAATTGAAGAGAACCCAACACTTCACTGACATAGAACCTGAGAGTCCCTAGCTTGTGTAAGAGAGAGCCTTATGAACTGACTTAGTTTGGAAAACTCAGGGGAAATGTGAGGATGCAACAAGACATTAGGAAGGAGGTGAGCAGAAGGATCAGGTTCTGCTTGTGACATTGACACATGACGGTGGTTTTGTCATGCATGTGAGCAGGGCTTGGCTGCACATTTCACCTCTTAGGCCGGACGAAGGACCTGGATAGGCTCAGGTGCTTCCAGGCAGGACTGCCCATCGTGGAGTCTGGGCTGGACCTATGAGGCCATTCCAGCTCTGACCTCGGGTAAGACCAGGTCAAGGCCAGATGGCCAATCAGAATCAGCTTCTTTGCAGATGGCAGACCATGGGGCTGCTGTTTCTGGATAGAATTTAGGCTTAACTGAATATTCACATATAACATTTAATCAGTGGAAACTGAGAAAAATCAATCAGTCTTGTAATGCACATGGATTTCACAGTCACAGAATATAATTTTTTTATTTCTGTCAATACATTTATATTCTAATTCCCTATTTCTGACAGACAGCAGAAAAACTTAATCTAGTCACAGCCACAGCCAGTCTGCTTCATCCAATTTAGTGCTTTCTAAATTGCTCTTGGTTAAAAATCAGGAATATTCAGGATCTTCCCCTTCATCCCTCTCCTTTTATTCCATGTTGTTGCTTTAAGTCAGTGCCTCTATAGGGGCAGTCAGGGGGGACTGTGTTTTGGATTCAGCTCCCCTACCCCGACTTCTCTGTTAGCTCTAATGCAGTGATGGCGAACCTATGACATGCATGTCAGAGGTGACACGCGAACTCATTTTTTTGGTTGGTTTTTCTTTGTTAAATGGCATTTAAATATATAAAATAAATATCAAAAATATAAGTCTTTGTTTTGCTATGGTTGCAAATTTCAAAAAATTTCTATATGTGACACGGCACCAGAGTTAAGTTAGGGTTTTTCAAAATGCTGGCACGCCGAGCTCAAAAGGTTCTCCATCACTGCTCTAATGGGAAAGTAGCCCACCTTAGGGCTCTAGAGCTGAAACATAACTTAGGTCAAGATGTTGTCTTTACCCTGCCAGAGGCTGGGACTATGTGACTATCAGTCAGGTTCAGGCTGCTCTCCTCTGCTGCCTCGCAGGTTGCTGGTTATCCTGGGGAAAGGCTAGGTCTCTGAGGAGTAGAGGGACTTGGGTGGTGGGGGGAGGGAGAATGGAAACAAAGGCCAAAGTTATCAAAATTAGTTACTTTGCTTAATGAATGTGAGGAAATCCCTCTGTAAAATCCCGTGAAAGGAGTGTTTTCTCATTTTAGTCACATCTGCAAATCTTGAGTAAAGATATCTGATTGTAATCCTGAATCCTCAAACTTCATCCTAATGTCACATTTGACAAATAGCAGTCTGTCTCCCAGGAGCGGTGGCGTCAGAGTTGTTTGTATTGAGACAGATGCTGAACAGCCAGAGCCCTAAAGAAATTAAGAAGCTGATTTTTTTCAAAAGGAAATCCATGGAGAAAACAATCACCTGATTACCTCAGAAGCTGGCCTTGGAATTAGTTTCATGGCTTGTTAAAGAATCTAAATCCCCCTTTATAAAGGTTCTCATAGGAGTTCCCAATTAGGTCCCCATCATTTGTCACCTGTAATCAACATTCCCATTCAAGACTCTTTATAATTCATGTAAATGAAATAACACAGATTTTAAATTACCCAAGCAAAATGTGAGGACAATTTTTTATACCATTATGAATTAAAAAAACACAAATATTGGCTTAGGGCTCTGAATATTGATTACTTCATTTATTCATCATTCAAGAGAACTAAATGTATCACTCAAAATGTATTCTTTATCAGTGGGGAAACATGGGACATCTGTAATACTCTCAACAATAAGTATATATATATTTTTGCTACCTCTTCCTGGCACTAGAACTGAGTGAGAGAGAAAAGATACCTTCATCATTCTGGATTCTGGTGCTTCAGCTCTTTCTTCTTGATCCAGACGGGACCTTGGACCAGCACCTGGCTCCATCCTCTCTGCTTCCTCTGCTTGCAAGCAGCTAGAACTTGGATTAACTTCTGTGGATACTGACAGTTAATGCCTTGATTGTGGCTCAGTTATTCTTACACCCCTGTTATGTCATAGTCCTTACTGTATGCTAAGTGACTGAATCAACCAGAAGGTGCTGGAATTCCAAAGAAGCAGAGTTACATTGCTAAAACTGAGAAAGGATCATTATTGTGCCCATGATCTATATTGAGCTTCCCTGTACCTTCAGTACTAGCCTACGATGGAAATCTGCTACTACTATTCGGTAGTAGGCTATCAAATCAATTTATGAGGCCACTGTTAGCATTTGAAGAAATGGAATAGAAGAGGAAATACATCATAGTACATGTATAATGAGACTCATGCAGTTTGTATTTGTTCCAAGTATGACATACGTGTGTACTAGATAGATATATAAATTATATTGCTTTATATGGATTGAGGTTAAACATTTTTCAAAAATACTCCCCTAGAAGATGCACAATGTTTGAAATAAGAAGTCTTACTGTGGGTGAGGTTGGAATTGAGAGTAAGGCACTTATCTTTAAAAAGAGCAGAAAAAGTCAGTGTAACAAACAGCATTTTGATATCCAATGACCAAGATAAATTCCAGAGTTGTTAATCTATACTAGCCAAATTGCACTATTAGCCACTATTGATCACAAGTTTATGTATTATAAATTTCCCATTTTTAACTATTTTATTTTCCTCTTCTTTCTTTAATTCTTAGTAAATAATTGGAAAAAGTATCCTGTTATATAAAAAAATTTAAGAAGATTTTCTTAACTATGCCAGTTTAAAAGGGGCAGGTATATACCCAAGTCAGGCTAAACTGGCTGCAATGAGAGTAAAGATGTGAGAACCCGAAGGAGAAAAGGAGCCCTCAGGAAGGAAGGGTCGGAACCCCGTGTCCCCACAGTTCTCCCTCTGTGACCTTCTCATCAGTACATGCCTGCCAGGAGGCTGTGTTAGGATGACTGACCACACACTTCTCTTAGTTGTCTGAAATCACCATCACTATTAAGTGAATCCCTGAAAAAATGAGTTAAGATTGTACCATTTAAAATTTGATTAAAGGGATTAAACACATTTTTCCCACTGCAAGAACTGCCCAACAAAGCTATTAAAATGATGCTATGGGGGGAAATATCCCTAAAGTAGCAAATTTTCTTTTTACATCTGTTTCCTATAAAATTTTTTATTCTCTAGGCTTTTTTTTTCCTTTGGCCTAAAAACATCAAAATGTTCAGTGTGATCATTTATTGAAATTTAAATTTTATGTTGAAAATGTATTTTCAAAGTAGGGAAAAAATCAACTAACATAAAAACCAGCATCCCTGACTGAAGACAGTTCTTTAAACTACACTGTGTTATTTACCTTTCTTTGATAATAAGAATATTTCATTTGCTTTCTCTTTTTAAGAATGGGATTAACAATGAAGATAATTATGAAGATACAGGTTTCCTTCCAAGGAGATGGTCGACAATTGGGGAAAACTGTTTTCATGTATGTTAGTGGTTCTCAATAGTGGGAACCACTAGTTCACATTTTCTCAAAAAATGCTTGATATCTGGGCTCCAGCCCCTGGGATTCTGGTTCAGTTGACCTAGAATGTGGTCCATTTGACTCAGAGTTCTTGAGTCAAATGATATGATCATTATAATGTTATCTATACCCACTAACAAATTCCTCTTCAGAAATGTATGCTGTTTACTTGTGTCATCCAACATTGGGTATTATTTTTAGCTTTTGTTTTTTGTTAAATATAATTTGAATTTTTGTTAAAGACATAGAAAGTTTGCTAAGAATTCTTAATCATTTCTTTAAACATGTCACTCTTATTAAACTTTTAAGAGTCTGGAAATGGAGCCCATGACCCCAGAGTAGGGGGAAAAGTGTTAAGCACAATTCTCAAAGACTCCTGTATTTTAAATACATAGGTACAAGAGATTTTTTAAAAAATATATTTTTATTGATTTCAGAGTGGAAGGGAGAGAGTGATAGAAACATTAATGATGAGAGAGAATCATTGATTGGCTGTCTTCTGCAAGCCCCACACTAGGGATGGAGCCCTCAAACCCAGGCATGTGCCCTGACTGGGAATTGAACTGTGACTTCCTGGTTCATAGGTTGATGCTCAACCACTGAGCCACACTGGCTGGGCCACATGAGTTTGGTTTTTTTAATGTAAAAGTGTAAGTCACCTTTTTAAAACAATTCCCAACAGTTGTCAATCACTGCTTAATCCAACTATCATTCCTCTTTAATTTGAGTAGTTCTGCTTCTTTCAATACATTTTGGCTCCTTCTGCCTTCTGTGTAGATCAGAAACTTTAGCAGAACTTCAGTTTCTGCCCACCAAATGGGTATCCAAGGTGCTTGCTGGCTTTCTTTCTACAGGTTTTGGCCACAGACATTAATTTAGTGGTTCATCAGCTACTTTCTTGGTGCCTGTTGTGTGTCCAATTTTGTATCAGGGCTTGGGATACAAAGATTACTAAGATACACCCTAGCCAGTTTGGTTCAGTGGATAGTGTCAACCTTTGAACTGAAGAATCCCAGGTTTGATTCTGGTCAAGAACACGTACCTCCATTGCAGGCTTGATCCCTGGCCCTGGTCGGGGCATGGGGTAGAGGCAACCAATCGATGTGTCTCTTTCACATTGATGTTTCTCTCTCTCTGTCTCTCTCCCTCCCTTCCACTTTCTCTAAAAATAAATGGAAAAATATCCTCCGGTGAGGATTAAAAAAACACACAAACAATTACTAAGATACAGTATTTTCCCAAGGAGAGGAGTTCTAGTGGCTATAGCTCTCTTATATCAAGAGATAAACATGAGAGTATCCACAACAATGTTTGGGAGGAGAGTGTAAGTGGCTCCTAACTTTGTCAGCAAATGCTTCAGAGAGGCTATGGCATTTGAATTGAGTCTTAAGGATAAATATGTGACTTTATCTGGCAGCAAAGCGTGGAAAGGACATTCCTATCAAAGAAAACTGCCTTCCAGAACATGCCACAGTCCATGGCTTGTTCAGGCAAAGGTGGCAAGGTCTCTCTGTTGGTGAGAAATTGCAGGGGATGAGGCTGAAAAAACAGACTTGGGAGAGAAGTTGTCTGACCTTTCTATGGTATGCTGACGTGTGTGCTGCTTGGCCTTTGCATGGTAGGGAGCCAGTAAAAAGGGAACTCCATAAACATCTACAATTTAAAAAATTCACCCATAGCAGCATGGAGGAGGAATGAAGGGAAAGGATGCAGGAAGCAAGGAAAGTGCTTTTGGAGGCTGACCTGTGGTACAGGCATGATTGACAAGACCTGAAAAGGACTTAAACTAATTATTTGTAGGAAAACCATGAGCACTGTGGAAAGTCTGGGAGAAAAAAAAATACTAAGAGGAAAATACAAATAATCTATAAGATAACCACCAATAATGCTTCATTCTAGTTATTTTCTCCTGCACATTTCATATGGTTAAGATAATTTTAAATCTTGATGTTTCAATTTAACACTATGAAAAGCAGTTATTATTATAAAGACACTCCATTAGCAAATTTAATGGCTTTTTGTATGGATGCACAGTAAAAATACCAAACTTTTCCCTTAGTTGGTTGTTTCCAAGTTTTCATAAAAATCTTATATTTAACATCTTTGTGCCTAAAATTGTCTAAAATGATGCTTTTCATAGGCTGTATAGCTTAAGTAAAATTAATGAGTTAAACCACACTTAATATTAAGATTTCAATACTGTTGTGTTATATTTCAGAAAAAGTGTAAACATTTGTGCTTTAGATAGATTTTAGAAATACTCAAGATATAGGATAGTTTGGTTGGATGTGGTGAACAATTGCTTTGGTAAAGTAAAAACTGATGAATTAATCTAAAATGATTTAAGTTTTCTAATTTGTCAGACTTGTTAAATTATATCATCACTAACCAAGAAAATAAAATAAACAGGTGGAGCAGACTTTGCATGGAAGATAATGTGTTCTGTTTTGGACTTGCTTCATTTGAGATACTGCACTGGTAGGATGTCTAACTACTATACAGTGACAAATGAAAATGTGGAGTGAAATTCAGCAAAAGAGGTGGGGGCAATTTGGCCAATAAGTATTAGTCAAAGTCCAAGAAGTAAGAGGGAGAGATAAATCAGTAAGAATAGATTTATCTCTCTCACATCGAAGTCTCTCTCTGTCTCTCCCCCGCCCTTCCACTCTTTCTAAAAATAAATGGAAAAATATCCTCCTGTGAGGATTAAACTTAGGTGGGGATGAAACTATGGGGGACACTGCTGCTTTTAAGAGTTGGGTACATGAAATAGATGAAGAAAAAGTGTTCAGGAAAACCAGGAGATAGCATAGTTACTAGTACCTAGGCCATGAGTGAGAGATTATCCAGAAAAAGAAAGAATGGTCCACAGCCCTGGCTCTCAGTCCTGCCAGACACATTGTCTCCTTTACCATCCCAAATAAAATGTATAGAGAGTATAACCTACCAATGCACACAGTTAAAAAAATCAATATAATGCCCCAGCTTTAAGCTAACATAAGTGAAAAAATAAAATGAAAGTATAGAGAATAAGTATCTCCATATGTAAACTCTGGGAAATGAGTAAAGAAGATGACAGGATGAAGGAGGCCGATGGTTGCTCTGCTGTGCAGAATTACATGAATGGGATGCTGCCAATAGAGTCTGGTCCATACGATCTGTATTGCAGTATTGCTGCACGTGACCTGAATTTCCAGAATGGCAAATATTTGCACAAAACAAAGCATAGTTTTCTCTCAACTTACATTATATTAGTGTTGCTGGAAAATTCTGTACATAAAAAATACTTTCTATTAAAGTTAGGGTCAATCAGGCTCTAAGTTCCGAAACTTATAAACAGGTCTCTCACCTGTGGTGACTGTCCACCAGGGTATTTGAAAATCAGGTGTGACACTGGACAATCCTTTCTTGGCACAGGACGGTCCACTGCAGTGTAGGACTCTTAGCATTCCTGGCCCTGCCAATTAAATTCCAGCAAGGCCCCTAATTGTCCCAACAATCAAAGAGCTCTCCCACAGCATTCCAGAGCACTCCCTGTAGAGTGACACAGTCCATGAGAGAGGCATGGGTTCAGTGTCAAACACCCCTCCTTGGGGTCCTTTAGTCTTTAGAGCTCAGCTAAACAAGAAGTGAAGGGGGCTAACGTAATGGTGTAATAATTGTGATCTCTGTGATCTCTGTTTCTCCCTTTCTAATCAGATGATAGAGTTTTTCCACTGTTTTTAAAATATTTTTGCAATCCCTTCCTTCCTCTTTCGACTATACATTCTTAGGTTAATTCATTAGACATAAGTATGGCAGGTCCCCTTAGCAATGGCTCTAATCTAGCCAGTTTCCAGCCCACATATAAGCAAAGTCCGTTCCTTTTACAGCTGCATCCAGGCTGATGTTCATAATCACCCAATTATAACTTGTTATTTTAAACATTTAGTAGGACATAAAGAGGATCTTGAAAGAAACACCTTAGTTAGTCTGGGTGATTTGTGTGGTATTTATACTGACTATTTGGATACAAAAAATCTCTACATTTCTGCCCAAAAGACTATTCCACTTTAAGTCATGTGACCGTGGGCAAGTTAGTTAACACCTGGATCTTCCATTTCTTACCACTTAAAATAGTTATGAGGCCTGATAAATCTAAAATGCTATAAAATATAAGGTCCATAGTTATTATGGATCATGATTACCATGGAACACCTTGGTATGTAAGAGTAGATAAGGTTTCTTATACTCAAAATTAGGACAAATGAGGAAGGTTGCTCCTCCAATATTTCTTTAACTATTATTTTAGGTATTCAGTTCATGGATATGCTCTCTCTCTCTCTCTCTCTCTCTCTCTCTCTCTCTATATATATATATATATATATATATATATATATATATATATATATATATAATGTTTATTTTTCCTTCTTTGTATTTTCCCATGCCCAAAAGAAATGAACACATTTGGAATAGATAGAAAGGTCTGGAAGAAAATTAAATATAGACCTCTGAAGGTTATGTTGTCAGTGAAAGAGAATAAGGAATTGCAGTGATTTTTAGGAAACTGTTTAAATGTCCTTTCCTACTCTCCTTTCTTCTCCCACCTCAGTTCCACGTGAAGTCATATTGAGAATTGTAAAACACAGTATTTGTTTCTTGGCAGTGGCATTTAAAAGATGATAGGTTTGTTTGTTTTCAACCGTGAGGGATGTATATTGGCTTCCAAATGAACGTTAAGGGTAATCAAGAAGGATATCAGAAAATATAATTCACAATATAAATGGAAAATTTTACACCCCAAATCATTCATCAATATGAGAGTATGTTGGATTACTTGCTCAAGGCTCTGTTCGATCATTCATTCAATGGATATGAAGGGGAGAGAGAGGTTATACTTTGTAAATTCTGTACAATGATAAAATTAATATTGACTCTTTACTCATTTTCAGTTAGGGAAAATAGGAATATCAGATAAACACTATTAAATTGTTTCCCCACTCAGTGCTCAATAATATTTCCTTTGAGAGAATGTGTATGATGTGCAATTCCAGATTTATGGCATTGTAAAATAGATACACAGAAAATTGTGCTTAAAATAGCTGCCAAGTTGGTTCTGTGTTTTCTGCGGCATATCTCCCTCCACATGATAAACATCTTCCCCTAACTCCCTCTGATCCTCCCCACTTACTCAGGTTCGTAATAGTTGCCGGGGTCCAACCCCAGCGGGTCCAGGCGTTCCCAAAGGCGTAGACGGAGTCGGAGAAGAAGGAAGGACACGGAGACAGTGTTCAGTTGATCAGCAGCCTAGCCAGGATCTCTAGCCCGGATCTCCAGAGAGGTTCTGCTTCGGATTTCCAGTGAGGTTCTGTAGCCATGTTCCCTCGCTAGGTTCTCCAGCCAGGTTCTGTCCAGGCTCTCCAGTCAGGTTCAGTGTCCAGGTTCCAGTCAGGTTCTCCTGCCAATCTCTGTAGTCAGGTTCAGTCCAGGATCCCTTGCCATGTTCTCCCGCTAGGCTCTGTCTCTAGGCTCCGAGTAGATTCTGTCTTCTTGATTCTGTTCTAAGTTCTGAGTGTTTCTGTCTTGTTACAACTGTATTTATACCAGTTGATTCAATCCTATCAATCTCTATTACAAAGGTTAGGGCGTTTCTTATCTCCATTCCAGGGAGAAAAGATTATGTAGTTTAAGCATGATTGTTCGTAGTTAAAGGGATTAATTACCCGCCTGGCACTTAGTTGAGGGGTTTTATTCCCTCCCTAACTTCAGGGGAAAATCCCTACCTGGGGAAAACAACCTTTCTCAGAGACCTTGGTTAAAACACATAGTGCCAAGAAGGTGAGCAAACATATTAAGAACAGTATGCCATATATGCCAGGTCCCTTGAAACAGCAAGCATGGACCGGCTCCCGGCAAATAGTCTAACTAGTTTTGTCTGAATCCATTTTTTCCTTCACAATGCAGTAAGTGAATTGCAGTGGTTTTTCATTAATGTTTCATCCTGACTTCAGAAATATTAGAGAAATTGTCACTTTTTAAAATCAGCTCATTGATCTTTGGCATGCAATAGGAAAATGGGGCAACATTCCCGTGAGTTGCAGAGGGGTCTGGGACCTGACCAGTCCCTGCAGGGGGAACTTGGTCGTTTCCTGTCTATTGCTGTTCTGTGCCTCCCAGGACATAGCTATGCTCCAATACGTTTATTTTTAAAGTGCATTGTCTTCTTCACTTGTGATATTAAAAATTCCCAGTGGCTTTCCGTTTTTCTTGTACATTGTTTAGATTTACTAAAGGGTCTAAAGCCTTTATTTCAGATCCTGCTTTTTGTTCCCACAACAAATCTTGAACCTTGGAATTTAAAAAATCACATGATCAATTTAATTTTTCAGTTACAGTTTTTCCTAGGTGCATGAAGGCAGATTAAATACTGTTAAACCTTCTGGAGAAGTCAACTGAAACACTGAACTTTTATTTTTACAGATTGCCGTTAGTGTTCTCCTGCAAATTTTTTTTTTTTTAAAGGCTAATTTTCTAAGCTTGGGAGTGGAACTCAGAGCATTGTTCTCTCTGGAGGAGTGACCTTTATACAAAGATTCAGGCTCGGGGTATGAAAACAGCATGAGCAAGTTCTGAATGAGCCTCCATTCTTCCCGCGGTCCAGCAAGGACGGTCGAATCTTAGAGCTTCTTAGTGGTCCTGGTGGAAAAATGGGGAGGCTGTTGTTCTAACAGCCATGGCTCCTCAGGAAACAGTGTGTCCCCTTGATCTGGAGGGAGTGGATTTTTCTAGACGTGTCCTAGGTAGGCACACAGCAGCAGCCCACTCCCTCGTTCTTTTCTGTGGGCCAGGAGTCAGCAAACTTCCTGTACAAGGCATGTACGTACTTTCTGCTTTGTGGCTCATGGGATCGGTTACATCTATCCAGCTCTGCCGCTGCAGCATGAATGCACCTGTGGGCTGTACTTACACAAGTGGAAGCGGCTCTATGTCAGTAAAACCAACTTTTCAAAAAGCCAATGCAGACTGGATTTGTCCACGGTAGTTCACTGACCCCAGCTCCAGGTCACATGCCACCTTCTTACTGGGCTAGCTTGGAATAGCCCAGCCCTAAAGGTAAAAGGAGGCATTGGGGGGCCTAGTTTCCATTTACAAAAAGGGTGACCAGATATTTAGAGGTTGGACCACCCTAAGCACATGTGGTATCCAGGCCACAGCCTGGGACATCCTAAGGAAGGTTTGAAAACACATAGCCAAGTAAAGTTATACCATTACACTTCATGGGCTGCCTTGGAGTCTAAATTTAAATTATGGCAGGTAGCAAAGCCAGATTGTTATATCTAAGGCCTATAGGCTTTTCCTATACTTGGACAGTCTGGTAAATGGAAGGATAGAAATGCTTAATAAACCATATACAGCATGCCAGGGTGATGTTAGAGATATTTAATAACTCGTAGAAATGTCCAGGCACCCACCAAGAGCAGCAAGCCCTAGTAGACAGCCAGCAGGTCTTGTGGACAGGACTCACTGGGCAGGTCTCAGTAGATGGTAACAGAGGATGCACACACATGCATATCTACATTTTGTTGTTGTTGTTAATCCTCACCCAAGGATTTTTTTTCATGGATTTTTAGAGAGTGTAAGGGAGAGAGAGAGGCATCAATTTCAGAGAGACACATCGATTGGTTGCCTCCCGCATATGCCCCAACCAGACCGGGATGGAACCTGCAATCCAGGTACATGCCTTTGACTGGGAATCGAACCTGCCACCCTTTGGTGCACAGGCTGATGCTCTGACCACTGAGAAACACCGACCAGGGCTGCATTTTTTAAGGGAATATCAAGAGCACATGGGGCTTGCTTTTCTCCATTACAAATCTTCACCTTTTCTCTCTTTATCCCTGACTGGTAAAACAGGACTTCTGCGAAGTTCGAACCTCTACCTTCCCACTCTCTTGGCAGCCCTGCTTGGTACCCCCATACTCCATACCCCCAAATCAGTCTCTCCTTTTCAAAAAGCTTCTTGCCCTTTGCCTTCAAAGGTACTCAGCTCTTCTTTATCCTAAATCAGTATCTAGTTATTTGAATACAACAGTTTATATTCAACATGTTAGTCATTTCTTCAGAAAAAGTTAGGTGTTCATGCAGGCAAAGAAATTCAGTGGGTAACCAAGTCACTGAACTCTTTTTAAAATTAATATCTCTCTCTCTCTCTCTCTCTCTCTCTCTCTCTCTCTCTCTCTCTCTCCCCCCCCCCTCTCTCTCTCTCTCTCTCTCTCTCTCTCTCTCTCCTCCCCCCCCCCTGAATTCTGTTAAGTTCAACTCAGTTTTCTTTTTCCAAAAATACCTCATTACAACATCCTATAGGTCTTATAAATAATGATATTGCCAAGTGTACTTATTTAACAAAAGTCTACCAGACCTTTGGAAATAAAAGGGTCATAGTCCCCTGTGGGTAAAATGCCTATTTGTATTTCCTTCTCCTTTTCACACGCGCATGCGCACACACACACACACACACACACACACACACACACACACTCTCACACACACACTTCTGTGATTTTATATTTCATTCAAAAGTAATATAAAAGTTTTAATTAAATAGCGCATGGAAAATGAGAAACAAACATTAGCCAGGGTGGTTGGTTGGTAGAGAGTTCTGGAAATTGATGATGGCCTTAAGATAAGGTATATCTAGGCAGACTTAAGAGCTCATCAGAGGGGAAAATTTTTTATGTGTTTATGGTCAATAAATATTTTTTGGAAATAAATAGGCTTTGGGTGCCTGATTGGTCTCCGCCTGCTGGTTTGCTACCCTTCAGGTGTGTGCAAGGTTAACTTTTGGTGGCAAGATGTATCCACTTTCAAAATCTGTCCTTTGTGGAAGATGGCCATGTGCCCCACCTGAAACAAGATTTTAGAAATGGAAAATAGCCTAAATCACTTTGATGCTTTTTGGAGTTTGTTCTGTGTCACTCTGAGAAAAGGAAAATAAAAGATGGCTGTCAACTCACAGATCCCTGCCTTCCGGATGCTCTCCTCGCCAGGCATCTGTCTCCCTTGCTTCCGAGTGCTGTCTGAGGCCAGACGCCCAGGCAGTTGTCTCTGGGACAGTGCATACAACTTAAGGACTTTGGATTTCCATAAAAGATTATGTGGTATTTCTTCCCCCTCCCTCTCTCCCTCTCTCTAGTCTTCTGTTTCCTTTTCTTTTCCAAAATAGCATACCTTTGTTATCTTTTTGGAGCTGGCACTGCCTGGAACCAGTTTCCACAATTTGGAGGTCTGTGAGAGAAAGGAAATTAGAGAACAGTTATTAACTTCAGGTTTTTAAAAACAAGTTGTTGGGTTTTATTTTGTTTTGTTGTTGTTGTTGTTGTGTGTGTGTGAGAGAGAGAGTGTTTTCTTTTAGTGAAAACTTGCATTTAAAGGAAAATCATTAAATTTGGAAGGAGGAAGAAGATAGATTTTTATTTTGTTTAATAAAATTCAGATTTTTCTACAACACATTAAAAAGAAATTATAAAATTATTAAACCTATAAAATCATTTTCTGAAACATGTTTTTTGATACAAAGTCACTTAAGAAAGGTTTTATCGCCCTAGCTGGTTTGGCTCAGTGGATAGAGTGTCGGCCTGTGGACTAAAGGGTCTCAGGTTCAAGTCTGGTCAAGGGCACATGCTTGGGTTTCGGGCTTGATCCCCAGTAGGGGGCGTGCAGGAGGCAGCCAATCAATGATTCTCTCTCATCATTGATGTTTCTGTCTCTCTCTTCCTTCCTCTCTGACATTAATAAAAATATATTTTAAAAAAAGGAAAGAAAGGATCTATCTATACTGACCATTATTCATCCTTATGCATTTAGTATTTACTCATATGAAGCAGGCATCATGCCAGGATCAATGATAGTCTGAGAGATGTCAAAATAAATCTTGTAATTTCTAATATCAGGTAGTTTAAAATTGAATAGTTGAGGTGAGTCATATCTTCAAGTCCTTGTAATACATGATGGTAAATGGCATACGTTGGCAGATTATTTTTATGTGGTAAGAACAGGGATAGTATCTTAGAGTAAGTGGTACTTACTTTCATTCTTAGTTTATACTTCACCTCTTTTTTTCCCAATCAATTTTATTCTTTGGTGAAGTGTTCAAATATTTAGTCCATTTAAAAAAACCAGGTTTCATTATTATCGAATTTTGAAAATTATTAAAATATTCCATATACAAGTGCCTAATCAGATACATGATTTGCAGTATGACTTGTTTTCATTCTTTTAATGGTGTCTTTGAAGAGCAGGTTTTAAATCCATTTTATAAATGTTTTACTTTAAGGATCATGACTTTTGTGTCTTATCTTTGAAATCTTCACCTAACCCAAGGTCATAAAAATTTTCTCCTGTTTTCTTCTAGAAGTTTTAAGAGATTTTAGGTTTTACATTTAGATCTGTGATCCATTTTCAGTTAGTTTTTGTATGTGGTCTGAAGTTTATTTATTATTATTATTTCTGCATATTGAAAGTCAGTTGTTCCAACACTATCTTTGAAAAAATTATTATTTCCTCACTGAATTGCCTTTGCACCGTTGTTAAAAACCAGTTGACAACATACGTGTGGATATATTTTTGGTCTGTATTTTATTTCATTGATTCATGTATCTATTTGATAACATTGCTGTATTGCTTTCTCCTGTAGCTTTATAAATAAGTCTTGAATTTAGATATATATTATGATTTTCTTTTTCTTTCATATTTGTTTTGGATGTTCTAGGTTCTTTGTATTTCCATATGAACTTTAGAAAACTTGTCAGCTTCTAGAAAGAAAGCTTGCTGGGCTTTTTATTAGGATCACATTAAATCTATAGATCAGAATGGAGAGAATTGAATTTTTGAGATTGATATTTTGAAGTGTTGAATCTTCCAATCCATGAACAAGTTACATATCTCTATTTATTTAGGCCTTCTTTAATTTCTCTCAGCAATGTTTATAGTTTTCAGTATACAGGTCTTGCCCATCTTTTGTAATGTTAATTTTCCTAAATAGTTTACATTTTTAATGCTATCGTGAATGGCATATCTTTTAAATGTTGACTTCTAAGTGTTCACTGTTAGTATATAGAAATACAACTGCTTTTGTATATTGATATTTTATATATCAATCTTTATCTTATAACCTTGCTGAACTTATTTATTAGTTTTAGTAGTTTTTTTCCTAGATTGTATAGGATTTTCTACATAGATGATCATATCTGCATGTAAAGATACCTTAATTCTTTCTTTCCAATCTGGTTGCTTTTTTGTCTTTTTTTTTTTTTTTTTTTTTTTTTTTTTGCTTGATTGCACTGGTTAGAATCTCCACTACGATGTTGCATAAAAGTGGTGAACGCAGTTATTCAGGTCTTATTCTTGAGCTTAGGGGGAAAGCATTCAGTCGTTTACCATTAAATATAGTATTAGCTGATCTTTTTTTCTTAGGTGCCCTTTACAAGTGGAGGTAATTCTCTTCTACTACTAATTTTCTAGGAGGGTTGTTCTGTTTTGTTTTACAGGAATGGATGCTGGATTTTGTCCAATAACATTTTCTGTATCTGTTGTGGCAATCGTGTGGTTTTTATTTTTTACTGCTAATATATGACTTAAACGGTGATGACTTTGATGAATTAAATGGATCAACAATTTTCAAATGTTAACTCATCCTTGCTGTCCCAGGATAAACTCTCTTGGTTATCATGTATTAACCTTTTTATGTATTCTTGGATCTGATTGGCTAAAATGTGTTAAGAATGTTTGCATCTACATACGTGGGGGCATTGGTGGTGCTTTTCCTTTCTTATGGTGGCTATCTCCTTCTGGTATTCAGGTAATGGTAGTCTCATATATTAGCTAGTAAATGTTTCCACCTCTTTAAATTTCTGGAAAAGTTTATGTAGGATTGGTATTATCTCTCCTTTAAATGTTTAGTGAAGCAATCTGGGTTTGAAGTATTCTTCTGACAGGGTGTTTAACTGCAAATTCAATTTCTTTAATAGATATAGGGCTACTCAGGTTATCTATTTCTTCTTGAGCGAGCTTTGGTAGGTTCTATCTTATAAGAAATTTGTCCTTTACACCTAAGTTGTTGGACTTACTGGCATAAAGTTTATAATATCCCTATATTATATTTTAACTAGAGGCACGAAATTCTTGCACTCAGGGGTGGGGGCCCCTTAGCCTGGCCTGTACCCTCTCACAGACTGATCGCCCTGCAGAGGGAGGCCCTACCCACTTGCTGCAGCACCGCCGGCCAAGTAGCCTGGGCCTCCCTCTGTGGGGTGATGGATCATGGGGCTCCGCGATCCGTCGCCCCACAGAGTTAGTTCCTGCCCACCCAGCCGATCGCTCCACAATCGATCGCCCCAAAGAGGTAGGCCTTCCCACCTGGCTGGGGCCCTGTGATTGATCTCTCCCGCAGAGGGAGGCGCAGGCTACCTGCCACAGCCCTCCGCAGCCCTCCGGTCGATGGCCTGGGCCTCCCTCTTCAGGGCGATCATGGAGCCCCTCCGATTGATCGCCCAGCCGGCCAGTGGCCTGGGCCTCCCTCTGCACCACGATCATGGGGCGATGGTGGGGCCCCAACCAATCGCATCGCACCTGCCTTGGCTGGCCTGGTACCAGTGGGTGTCATAGCGTGGTCGTCCAGATGGTCAGATGGTCGGACTTTCTGCTGTTTGGCCGTTCAGTCAATTTGCATATTATGCTTTTATTATTATAGATATCTGTCAAATGTGTAGTGATGTAACCTCTTTCCATCCTGATATTGCTAATTTGTGTTGTCTCTCTTTTTTTCCTTAACATATCTGGATGGAGGTTTATTAATTTTATTGAACCAGAGTATATCCATTCACCTACTAAAGAACATCTTTCTTATTGTTTTATTTTGTTTTTGTTAATCCTCACCTGAGAATGTATTTTCTATTGCTTTTCAGAGAGAGTGGAAAGGAATGAGGGGGAGAGAGGGCCGAGAGAGAGAGAGAGAGAGAGAGAGAGAGAGAGAGAGAGAGAGAGACATTGACTGGTTGCTTCCTGCACATGCCCCAACCTGGGGTGAGAAGCAAACCCATCACCCAGGTATGTGCCCTTGACCTGGACTCAAACCTGAGACCTTTTGGTGCAAGGGCCAGTGCTCTAAGCACTGAGCAACACCTGCCAGGGCAAGAACATCTGAATTGCTGCCTGGTTTTGCCAGCTATGAATAAAGCTGTTTTAAACATTGAACCGAAGTTTTTAAATCCTTTGGGTAAATTGCTGAATTGTATGATAAGTGTATGTTTAGTTCTGTATGAAACTGCCAAACTGTCTTCAAAAGTGGCTGTACCATTTTGCATCCCCACCAGCAGTGATTGAGAATTTCTGTTGTTCTACTTCCTTAACTCTATTTGGTGTTTTCAGTATCAAAGCACTTTTAATCTTATCAAAATCTTTTAAAAAATTTAAAATGACAATTTTTTTCTGATATAGTATTTTTTGAGATATAATTCACATAATATAAAGTTCATTCTTTTAAAGTATATAATTCAGTGGGGTTTTTTTTGTTTGCTTGTTTTGTTTTGTTTTAGTATATCCACAAAGTGGTGATACTATCACCACTAATTCCAGAACATGTTCATCTCCAAAAAGCAACTCGATACCCATTAGGGTCCACTCTCCATTCCCCCTCCCTCCAGGCAAAGTAGGGAGAATTTAAGAAACAGATCATATTTTGATTTTGACATATAATTAGTATATTTTAATTATGTGCTAACTATACAAACATTGATTTCATTTAATCTCATTTTCTTCGGTAGGTCAGTAAACTGTATAATATAGCATAGATTACTTTGAGTTAAGCAGATGCAGTTGTTTTGCTCTCATAGCTAGAAGTAGAGAAAAGCATGCTGTCCTCTCCCCAGCCCCAGGAAAAGATTCTGTCATTCTCTTTTACAAAAGAGCTTGCTGCCCCGTTTGAGCCTCCTCCTTTGTAAATCACTGGGTTTGAGTGTATAATGGTTTGAAATTGCTCTTTCGTTCATCCTTCATCGCGGCATTCCCCATTTCTAACAAAGTGCTTGTACTCAGGGTGATACATAGATACGTAAGAATTTAATTGCTGATGTGAACTTCAATTGGTCAAAAACAAAACAAAACACAAAAACACAAAACACTCCAGCTTTTAAAAACACTTAGAATGTTCCTTGTTGAATGACTGAGATTTGTTTGCTGTTTTAAGCCTCCCCCTAATCTACAAACACATTTTTCTGTATCCTTTACTGCCAACAGAGACATACCTGTTTACCTCCTGATGGAATACCAGCTTTCTCCTGTTCCTTAAGAGGGTGAGGCAGGCCAGGAAAGGAACAGAAAACTTGGATGGCGAGTGGCAGGATGAGCATGAGAGGACACCAGAATGATATTGAAAGGCACAACCAGGGAGCCTGAGAAAGAAAGTGGGGACCTCCTCTCCTCTCTGTTCTGGCTTCTATTACTCTGACGCTATAACTTCCTTTTATCACCATTGCCTTTCAAGTGCTTTTGCAAGACATCCAAGTTAAGCTTGTTTATATGCATGTTAGAATCCAAAGATTCCTGAGAAGCCAGAGCATAAAAACAAAGGATTTGTCCTCTTACTTTATCTGAATGGCCTCCCGAGGAAGCTAAGAAGGCAAACAGCTGCATTACTGGGGCTGTGCCCAGGCCTTTTTCAGAGAGCAAGCGATTTGTCTTGCCAGAGCCCTGCTAGTCAGTACCTACCACCATTCCACTCTGTGCTGGCACCAGCATCATTCAAAGACACTGACAATGAAGAATTATGTTCTTATCTTCTTTCAGATAGGGAAGGGGAAACCATTGGTTTTGGGTGTATTCTTCCTAAAACTCTTGGAATATGTTAGATTGAAGAGCAATGTGAATATATTTCCTGTATATTTAGACAGGTATGTCTTCACCATGAAGCTTAACTCTGTAGTATAGGGATCAAGGTCAGACCGAGACCTGGGGTTAGGCTCATAATTGGGCAGTCTATAAAATAGAAAAGCATTACGTTAGACCTCACCTTCCTTTGGGAAGCAGGTTATTATTGACAGTTTAGTTTTATTTAAATATTCCTCTTAGTGTGGTAGAGAAGGTGTCTTATGTCACCTCACCCCAAATGACTTAAATATTTTTTCCAATTATATCAGTTAAGAACTATTTTGGCTGCAAGTAACAATAGCAACAACAAAGATTAATTTTTAAAAACAAGAGTTTATTTTCTCACATTTTTGGAAGTACAGAGATAGGCAGCATTTCACATTATTTCTGAAACTTAAGGCTGATAACTGTAATTTTCTTGTTTTTTATCTCATAGTTGCAAGATGGCTGCAGATGCACCAGTCATTTTGTCCACATTTTAATAAAGGAGGAGTAAGAGAAGGGAATAGCACCTATATCAAGAAAAATATGATTTTGCTGAAATCATGGAGAGGAATAGTTCTTATGTGACTTTGGCCAGAATTGTGTCTGATGTCCACATTGGCCTAAGGGAGTTGGGCAAACAAGCCTTGAAAATTATGGTGGGTCAGAGAGGAGTTCTGATTGATCTAGTTTTGTTTATCTCTTTACATTCTAGTCATATGTTAGTGCCCCTGAGATAGTCCAACACCTGTTATAGCCTGATCCTGAATCTAGCTATGAGCATGCTAACAAATATAGCTATCACTTAATCCATGGGTTTACTATATGCAATGCATTTTAAGTATATTAACTCACTTAATCCTTATAATAACTCCATGAAGTATAGTATATGATAAATATATGTATATATATATATTAATTCTCACCTGAGGAATGAGGATATTTTTCCATTGATTTTTAGAGAGAGTGAAAAGGAGGGGGGGTGGGTGGAGAGAAAGAGAAGAGAGAGAGAGAAGAGAAAGAAGCATTGATGTGAAAGAGATACATCGATTGGTTGCATTCCACACACATACTGACAGGGAAAAGGGATTGAAACTGCAACCCAGGTAGATGCCCTTGACCAGGAATCAAACCAGCGACCCTCCAGTGTGAAGGCTGGCACTCTAACCACTGAGCAACGCCAGCAAGGGCTGATTAATATTTCTGTTAGATAGGACAAGGCTCTCAAGGTCTGACCAGTTCTAAATATTATTACTAAATGCTATTCTGGCTAAACATTAAAATATAGCACAGTATTTTGTAGATGCAGATGGAAACAGGAAGCGCTTGACAGGAACTCAACCAAATAAGTGAGTCCACTGCAAAGAAGAAATCAATATGTAATTGACTAAATAGTGTGTATAAGCAAAGGCTAACCCTCCCTTTGAGGAGACAGCTTTGAATGTGTCTCCTTGCTGTAAGTAAATAAAACTGCCTTGCAACAACCACTTTGCATTCGTATTTTATCGATTAAGAAATGGAGGCACAGAGATTCAATAGCATGTTCTAGGTCATAGATCTTGGAAGTGGCAGAGCCTGTATTTAAACCTGGACCGGCTGGCTTCAGAGTTTTCCCTCTAAATCTCCATATTCCTTCTCTGGAATAAAAATATGTATAGCTATATGCAGATATACAAATATCTGAGGGGACTTACGAAATTAAGTAAGATGACTGTGGGGAAGACATTTGGACAACATGGAAAAGGCTTGAATTTAAATCCTGGCTCCTCTATCACTAGGGTCAACTAAAGGTCATTGGCATCAATTCAACACCAATAGGAATCCCCAGTTGGAGTAAGGAAACTTTGTTCAGTGCAACAGCTCAACTGTAACAGAGTAGGGCTGTGAAAACAGCAAGGGTATGGGACAGCTCAATAGTGATACAGCAGGGCTGTGAAAACAGAGCTGCTGTTAGGAGGCCCTGGGGTGAGGCAGCCCTGGGCAAGGTGGCCCTGAGGTCAGGCCCCTCTCCTGCCAGACCCCTCTGCTCTGCCCTGCACTGAGTCTGATCTGCTCTTCTCTGGCCTGCTCTTCCCTGCACTGGTCTATCCAGCTGTGGTTCAGCAAGACATCTTCGGTGTTTTGTCTCCAGCCAGGGCAATGAAGTCTGAAGTCTTTGGTGGGAAGGGAACGTTCACTCTCAAGAGCCAGAGGGGAGCTGACTTATATAGACAGAAATCCCCACCCCTAGACTCCAATTGGTGTGTCCTCATCTAAATGAGGACTCCAAATTCTTCTAGTTTGATTGGTCCAAAAGGCACTGACCTGATTGGTTATAAAGGAGCTTCTCTGATTGTTTGGTGAAAAATCTGATGGGGATATCGCTGCACAGCTCCGATTGGGTAGGGACAGACTCAGTCTAGGATTCCAGGAACTCCTGTTTGAGGGCTGGCTCCAATGGCAGGAACACAGTGCAGGCAGACAGTTTAGTGCAGAGGCAGGTAGTTCAATGCTGGCTTCTCCCTGAAGTGCAGCTTGAATGAGAGGTTCCTCTGTAGAAATGGCTGGTTTTTAAAAATGTGTGCTCAGTTAGCCACCTAGATCTGCAGTAATCATTAAAATATAATACAATTTATTCCTTAAAATACAATTGAGGAAAATACAATAATAAAATGTATTTTTAAATGCCACTTTGAAGTTATGGTAGTTAGCATGAAGTTAAAACCTAATCTTAAACCTAATGGTGTTTTTCCCAAAAATAGTTGCTCTGTAATACATTTGTATTCTGTTTTCATGTAATGTTTTCCTGGAATTGTTATGAAATTAAAAATAATACAAACAGCTGACAAAGCTTAGACTCTATTTATCCTAATATGGTGAGGTATGCAACGCCAAATTGAAGCTCATCGAAGTGTTGGATGAGCCTGAGGATCACAATTACTAGTATGTGATGCTTCAAAAATGGAAGGTCATGGTCTCTACTCCCTGCGACGAAGGAGGAAATATTTGTATCCTTAACTAAGAAAGTGAGAACTCTTCCAAATGTGCTTATCCAAAAAATGCTGTCTGTGTACTTAGCCAAAAAAGAATAGTTGATCATTGCAATTAAAGCCTTCTTTAGGTGGATTGTCTCAGATGAAACCAGCGTGTTACTCAGATGCTCATGATCTGTATTTCATGTCTGTTCCCCCAGCCCTCAGCAGTTTTATGATAACGTCTTCTGCGTACCCTTTGCCTCCTCACCCCAGTAGGATCCCTCTACCTATGCAGGTGGTGATTCAGTTCTCCCTGAACTGTTCAGGGGTCTCTGTGCTGCAGGTTGATGTCCCACTTCCCTAGGTTTCTTTTGTGTGTTTTGTGTGTGTGTGTGTGTGTGTGTGTGTGTGTGTGTGTGTGTGTGTGTGTTTAAAAAAATATACTTTATTGATTTTTTACACAGAGGAAGGGAGAGGGATAGAGAGTTAGAAACATCGGTGAGAGAGAAACATCGATCAGCAGCCTCCTACACACCCCCTAATGGGGATGTGCCCGCAACCAAGGTACATGCCCTTGACCAGTATCGAGCCTAGGACCTTTCAGTCCGCAGGCCAACACTCTAGCCACTGAGCCAAACCGGTTAGGGCTGTTTTTTGTTTTTAATCCTCACCAGAGGATATTTTCCCATTGACTTTTCAGAGAGAGACAGAGAGAGAAACATTGATGTAAGAGAGATACATCAATTGGTTGCCTTCTGCATGTGCCCCCACCAGGGCCAGAGATTGAGCCTGCAACCGAGGTATGTGCCCTTGACCAGAATCGAACCTGAGACTGTTCAGTCCACAGGCTGACACTCTATCCACTGAGCCAAACTGGCTAGGGCAAGGGTTTTCCATTAACTATTATATATTATTTCCTATCACTATCTCATTATCTCAAAAGGCAACATAAAAATTTTTTTCAATTAAAAAATTCTGGTAAAGAACACATGAGATAAAATTTACCATCTTAATTATTTTAAGCTTGTATTAAGTACATTCACATTGTTGCACAACCATCTCCACCATCCAACTCCAGAACTAATTTCATCTTGAGAAAATAAAACTTGGTACTCATTAAGCAACTACCCATCCCCTCCTCCCCGAAGCCCCTGGGAACCACTATTCTACTTTCTGCCTCTATGAATTTGACTACTCTAGGAATCTCATCTAAGTGGAGTTTCTAGTATTATCTTATTGTGCCTGGCTTATTTCACTTAGCATAAAGTCTTCAAGTTTCATTAATGTTGTAGCATGGAGCAGAATTTCTTTCCTTTTTTAAAGCTGAATTATTTGTATTAGATGCCATATTTTGTTTATCCATTCATTCAATGACAGCCATTTGGGCTGTTTATACCTTGTGGTTTTTTTAAAAATATATTTTATTGATTTTTTACAGAGAGGAAGGGAGAGGGAGAGAGAGTTAGAAACATTGATTAGAGAGAAACATCCATCGGCTGCCTCCTGCACACCCTCTACTGGGGATGTGCCCGCAAGCAAGGTACAAGCCCTTGACCGGAATCGAACCTGGGACCATTGAGTCTGCAGGCCGACGCTCTATCCACTGAGCCAAACCGGCCAGGGCATACCTTGTGGTTTTTGCGAATGATGCTGCTATGAACATGGACGTACGAAAACTGTCTTTGAGACCCTGTTTTCAATTCTTTTGTCCTTTTACCCAGAAATAGAATTGCTGGATCATATAGTAATTCTATGTTCAAAATTTTTAGGAGCCTCCATATTGTTTTCTACAACAGCTATACCATTTTACATTCCTACCAACAGTGCACAGGGATTTCAGTTTCTCCACATTCTCATCAACATTGTTGTTTTTGTTTATTTTTTGTGACAACCCTAATAGGTGTGAGCAGTTAACCTTTTACCTCCTCTGTCATCATCTTAGATCCTTTACAGAGACAGACCATGTATGTTTTGACTAATACAAATAACTTTCTACTTTATGAGTATGTGAAAATTTTAAAAGTGTTTTTTATGGTAAGTCCTGATGGCCACAGAGTCATTATGAATTAGAAAAGGTTTTTTTAAAAAGGCCACCACTGAGTGGAGATTTTCCCCTCAAACCCCTCTCTTCCACACTGGCTCCGTTTCTTCACTGATTTTAAACCTGAATTGAATTTTGTGATTTACGACATAAAAGATACTGATTTTAATTCACAGATATTCTTTCCTCAGAAAATCCATTCCTCGCTGCCGTAGAATTAACAGGATGCTCTCCAATGAATCCCTACACTCTCCTGCGTTCAGCCGCACCAACTCACAAGCCTCCGTGGACAGCGCCTCCATGGACAGCGCCTCCATGGAGGATTTCTGGCGGGAAATAGAAAGTATTAAAGAGAACAGCATGGGAAGGCAGGAAGAGCAGGCGCCAGCTGAGGTCAAGCCTGTGGATGGTAAGTGCGAGATTCCTTTTCTTGTCTGCTGACTTACTTTCTTTGTACGCTCTCTCTTGTTCTGTCAGCAGGTAAAACTCATTTCATTAGTAATTTAACAAATGAATTTAGTAGAATTCAGCATATAAGCTACCTGTTCCCACTGATTTATATCTACTGGACTGACTCAAAGTGGCTTCTTTTTTAAAATATATTTTTATTGATTTCAGAGAGGAAGGGAGAAGGAGAGAGATAGAAATATCAATGATGAGAGAGAATCATTGATCAGCTGCCTCCTGCACACCCCACACTGGGGATTGTGCCTGCAACCCAGGCATGTGTCCTGACCAGGAATTGAACCGTGAACTCCTGGTTCATAGGTCGACGTTCAACTCCTGAGCCACACCGGCCAGGCAATTTTCTTTTTAATATGGTTCATCAACAAACTTACTGATGTGGTGGATTAGTACAGAATGCTACAACTTAGGCTCACCTTTGCATTTTCTGTTAAAGGATAGTTTATAAAGCAAATGAGCAATAAAAACAAGAAAGAAAATGAAGGTTTGCCTTGCTAAGAAATTAGAACTGTGAAGCACATTGGAGACTTTGGGTCACATACCAGTGCTGCAATACTGTAAGCATGTCCAAGACTACTAGACTGATACTTGGACAGGCACTTACAAATCAGTCCAATCTGCTCTTTAGACAAACCTAATTCAGGAATGCCTGTTCAGTGTAGTTCCCCAGATTGTATGTGCAGTGGATTTGTTGTTACAAGATGTTGTTATTCTGAATCCTTTATTATTTCTGTACCTCTAATTTACAATAGCGATTGATTCTTATTATGACTAATTTTGCATTTTTTAATTGCCTTCTGAAAAATGGAAAGATTACCTAACGTTCAGAATAAGGAGAAAGTAAGAGAACAAATAACTGTTGAACCACATACTCTGTTCAAGGCTTTTTACCATTTGTCATAATGGTAAAACAATCCTCATAGCCGAGTAAAAATTTTGTTATTATTATCTCTATTTTGTCAATAACACACTGAAGCGAAAAGATACCTTAAAACCTTCCAAATCCATGTATCTAGTAAATAGTAGCATTGGGATTTGAACCTGCCTTTGAGTGATTAAAAGCCCTTTTGGATGCTGTTTAAACCCCTATTTTTCTATTATGGTTTTAGTTTAAATATTCATATTTTTTCCTCTTTTGAATTGATAGTCCAGATATAGCTTATATTTAACTGTCTGGCCAAGAAAAAAACCTTACTCAATCTTCCAATTAACCTTATTGTACTAGAAAATACTTTAAAATTTGACTTATTTAAAAAATACAGTACAAACTTTTCATTCATTTTAATAGGCCTTTTCTATAATTTGGGGGGAAAGGACAGTCTTAATATATTGACTATTGATATTTCTCATTCACAGATATGCACAGACCTACAGATACACACCTCACCCAATCAGACAGAGAATGTGCTAACCTCCTCTTGATCATGTTATTTTTCAGAAGGAGAACTTGAAGCAGAGTGGTTGCAAGATGTGGGTTTATCAACCCTGATCTCAGGTGATGAAGAGGAGGATGGCAAAGCCTTGCTCTCCACATTGACTCGAACCCAAGCAGCTGCAGTGAAAAAGAGATATAATACTTACACTCAAACCATGAGAAAAAAGAACAAGCAGTCTGTCAGGGATGTCAGAGACATCTTTGGAGTCAGCGAATCTCCTGTAAGTACTGAGCATGGCTCCAGAGGTTTGGTTTGGTTGGGGAAAAGATGAAGGAGGGAAACGGAAAACGTATCATCATCTAGGTTTTAAAGACAACTAAAGCAGACAGCACAGTCCAAAATTTTACAAATTTGAAACGTAAGCTATTCCATTCCTTATCCCATTCATCAATCTCCCTCAACATTAAATGTATTCCCTTCTTCACTGAAGTTACAGAATAACGTTTTGGCAACAGAGCAAGTCTTTGTGGATGGGCTACACAGAGCCTTTACTTAAATCTAAGCCCTGAATGGAAACAGGTAAAAGTGGCCCCAGTATTATTAGAAGTCTGGGTGGTTTGTTTTAAATGGAGGTGGAGGTGGAAGAGTAAGTAGGATAGCCTTTATGGTCAAATAAGTTAAAAAGGTAAAAAAATGAAAGGTATGAGCATTAAGTAGGAGACAGATGATTCATAAAAAGCATGAGGGAAGCATGACATGTTTCATGAGGAATGGCTGGTTGAAATTCCACCTTACCTGAGAGTTCCAAGGCCACACACACTTTTACTTCTGAGGCTGTTAATCATGTTCTCCTATTTCTATGTTTGTTTCATTGCAAACTCTGCCTTACAACTCATTCATTCATTCATTGCATCACTGCAATGTTGTATTGCATCATCATTGATGCAAAAAATAGTTATTGAACACATTATCTGTGCAAAGTCCTGTGTTAGGTTCTATAAAGATGAGATTCTTAGAACTTTGAGGGTAATTAGTATAAAGATAAAAGGAAACTTGATATTCTGCTGCAGTTACAAATAAATTTCCCTGGACAAGTTAGTTAATCATCTGACTTAGGTTTTTCACCTGTGTAATTATAATATCAATAATGACATAAATTAAAATTTCAAGGATATTGCGTAGCAAGCATAGTTGAAGCCAGTTTCTGATTTGAGTTACTTTAGGTTGTCTATGTCATATCTTCCCTTAGACATATTAATCACATTGGGTAGTTGCCAGGGAAGCTCACTTATACTTTATTAACCTTTGCATTTGTGCTAAGAATAGCACTATCCTGTAGAACTTGCTATAGTGATAGAAATGATCTATTTCTGTGCTATCCAATATGGTAGCCACATTCACATGTGGCACTAGCATTCAAAATATGGCTGGTGTGACTAAAGAACTGAATTTTTATTTTTATTTTCTCTTTATTGACTTAAATCTAAATAGTTACATGTGGCTGATACCTAATGAATTGAATAGCATGCTTCTAGAATCCTGTATAATAAAAGAAAAACATGTAAATTGTCCGTCCCTTCACTACGCTCACCAGCCAATCAGGAGTGAATATGCAAATTAACTCAACAAAGATGGTGGGTTAATTTGCATACACAGGCACTGGGCAGAGAGCAGAAATGGGAGAGCCGGCAGCTTGGGGGGACGTGGCTCCCTCAGTCGGTTACTCTCAGTGCTGGGAGCACCAGGAATTCTGGAAATAGTAGTTCTGATGGCAGCCCCAGGACTGGAAGCGGAGGCCCAGAGTGCGGGGAGCACCAGGAATGCTGGGAATCGTAGTTCTGGTGGCAGACAGATCTCCTAGACCAGTGGTCGGCAAACTGCGGCTCGCGAGCCACATGCAGCATTTTGGCCCCTTGAGTGTGGCTCTTCCACAAAATACCATGAGCAGGTATGCATGTACAGTGTGATTGAAACTTCGTGGCCCATGCTCAGAAGTCAGTATTTTGTGGAAGAGCCACACTCAAGGGGCCAAAGAGCTGCATGTGGCTCACGAGCTGCAGTTTGCCGACCACTGTCCTAGACACTAGAGCAAAGTGAGCCTGGAGCAAGTTACTGTTATGGTTGGGGATGGAGGGAAAGCAAAGGTGAGAGACATAAGTAAAATCAGAGTGTCTAGGAAAAATTAAAGGGAAGATATCCTAAAACTTCCAGGAAATCTCCACCAATGAAGCAAAGGGGAAAAAAAAGCCTCTATTATTCTGTGAGCAACAAACCAAGCCGGGTTGGGGGTCTCAGACAATTCGCTCATATGATTGCAAAGACAGACAGAAACTCCCGGATTGGGGAGGGCTCCTCTGAGGGCTCCCAGATTGGAGAGGGTGCAGGTCGGGCTGAGGGACCCCCCCACTCTCCCCACTCCCCCACTCTCCCACCCCTGTGCACGAATCTTCGTGCACCAGGCCCCTAGTCTTCTATATAATGATATGCCTTGAAGTAAGTGTGTTTTGAGTTCTGTGATGTTTGAATTTTCAAACTACCTGAAACCTATGTCGTCCGGGATGGTGAGATTTTCTACAGCTATAATTAAATAAATAGAGGTGATGCCCACTACTTAAGGCAAGGGCTCCAGCCACAGGTTCCCAGCCAAGATGTCTATCCAGGAAAAGGTTTACACTGCTGGTTTAAATTTCCTCGGTCATTTTCCAGTTATCTCCCAGATCATTAGGAGAGAGTCCTGAGAATTGGGGTACATGCTTTCCTTTCCACTTCTATTTCCAGCTACCTCAGACAAAGGTTGTTGCTCTTCCCTATAAAACTACAAAATAGCAAAGGGTCTGTAGGCTTCTCCCAAATCCTCCAGTTACTCAAGAAAATGCACAGCTGGTCTATTTAGGGTTCCTAAAACTTTGGACAGATAGTAACAGGATCAGGGAGGGAAAGAGATCTTTTGGGGCTCCTTCTTCTTCTTTCACTTAGATCCTGAAGGGAAACATAAAATAGGCACTTCCCCATTAGGGCTTTAGGTATCAAAATAAATGAGCCTTTTCTTTTTACCTCATGTACAGGTGCATACACTGTTTGGTGTTCTCAACTCCAGAGAGGGCCTAAGACAGTGCGTCTGTGATGGTGGAGGTGGCCAGGGAGGGGTGGCTCTTCCTCCTGTCCTCTTCCTCTTCTCCCTTCCAGTCCTGCTGCAGAAGCCTCAGCCCTAGGTGAACTGAGAATGGGAATGAGGCAGGAGGTGTGGTCGCAGGTAAAAGAAAGGCCAGGTTCTCAAGAAGCAGAGGTCTTGTGCTATCCTGGCAAATGGGCCTCAAAGTCAGTGAAAGCCCAGCATTGTATATGCTGCTTACAAATTCAGTTGTTCTTTGTCAAATTGTAAGCAGCAATATTTTTAAAAATATGTACATTTACAATATATAAAGCCTAATGATCATCACAGATTTCCCCCTTCAGTATCTCTTTCTCCAAGTAAAGAGATGTGCAAGTTTTTTAGGAATGTACCTAAATTTTTCAGTTTCCTATTTGATTTGGCAGCATAAATACCAATTCCTTCCCCTCCTTCTTTTTTTCAAAGTATCTGCCCTGATCTGTCTTTTTGTGTGTCCTCCTCCTCTCCTCCCCTCCTCTTCCTCCTCCTTCTCCTTCTCCTACCCTCTCTCCCTCTCTCCCTCTCATATTCTCTACTACTCTTTATTCTTTTTTTCTGGCATCATTTATCTACATTAATAGATTACCTAAAATTTTCCATTTCACTTTCTTAATGAAACTTTAACATAATTTCCATATGGTAATTTTGCACTAATCTTAGGCATATGAATTTGACCTAACAAACTTACCTAGTGGAGATATAAACTCAATGATTTGACAGATAGATACGTAGATTAGACTAGTTGTTCTCTTCATTTTTTGCACATAGAAGCATATGCTCAAAATAATTTTTCTTCAGAATTTTGAAGATATTTGTCCAATATCTTCTCTCCTGCACCATTGCAGCAATGTATATATCAATCTCATTTCTTTATATGCAGATGTGGAAGCTTTTTAAATTTTATTTTTTATCATTGGAACCTTGAACTTCTACCTGTTTCACCTTTTTGAAAAATTCATCCTGGTCACTACTAACTGAGCTCTTGCAATCTGAGGGCTCATTCATTCTTCAGGTTCTACATATTTTCTTCTAACATTTAAAACAAGTATTGATTCCGTCCATTTTCTCAGTTATCTCCTTTTGGAATTCTGTTAGATGATTGCTGTATTGCTTGGATTGAACCTCTGTTTCTCTTAAATGTTCTCATATATTCCAAGCTTTGTTTGTGTGTATGTTTGATCTGCCTTTTTTGATATCCCTTCAACCTCATTTTTTATGTTAGTAATTTTCCATGGTTGTATGCATACTTCTGCCTTTCACTTATTTAAAAAGATTTAACAGTCATTTTGTTAGTTTATCATAGGCTCTCCTTACCCTTGACTTCCCTAGGGGCTGAGGATCAAACCTGCAACCCAGCCATGTGCCCATGACTGGGAATCGAACCTTTGACCGTTTGCTGTGCAGGCTGTCGCTCTATCCACTGAGCCAGGGCTTTTTTCATTCTTAATATGTGTCTTTTTTCTGGATCAGCATTCACCTTTTGCACATTTTCCTCCTGTGGAAGTTTTGTAGATTTTTAAAAGCTTCCTGTACCTTTTTTCAAGCTGAGGTTTTCCTCTATTCTTATCAAACCATTCTTGCTTGCTTTTTATCTTCCAGGAACATTCAGCAGTTCTCTTCTACTAATGGAAATGTTTAGTGGTTTCTAGATCTACTCTTTGCAAAAGGTATCTCTTTTAACACTTTGAGTGATTTGCAGGGAGACCCGAAAGTGGTATATATAATTCGCTATCTTGATCCAACTCCCCTGTGCTAATTCTTCAGTAGGATTTGTTTCTTTCTAAAAATATTTTTCCTTATTATAAAAGTATTATTAATCTTTACTAGAAGCTTAGAAAATATAGACAAGCAAGGTAAATTATGACTATTTCTATGGATCCAAATAAAATTTTATTATTTCATTAAATATACAATAAATTTTATTTTCAATGGAGTGCTGACCATAAAGGAATAGAATATTTAACCCTTGTTTTGGTACAGCCATTATATACTAAATCACAAATACTAAGTCAACCTCTGGACACATAACACAAGATCTACAGTCTTATTCATCACAAACAGAATTCTAGTGCCTAGATACATTTTTATAATATTCAGAAGATGTGAACCAAATATTTCTTTCAGTAACATTTAATTGAGAAAAATAGTCAGTCTAATTTATTTCCACTTTCATAATTGATAAACAACTGTTAAAGGTGATACTGACTTATAATTGACCGTATAAATGTGGTCATACATTCTGTTTTAAATAACATATATACATATACACATTTGATTGCATCTAACTGAAAATCCAAGAAAGCATGAGTTATAAAAGTATAGATTTGCTTTTCTCTCTTTAAGAAGCTAAAGGTTGATGATTCTTTTTCTTAGCATTGATCTAGCTTCCTTCTACATTTCTATTTGTGTTTCATATGTGGCCTTCATCCTTTTGTTTACAAGTTGGTTTGGCCACACCATGTTAGTGTTCCTGACAGTTCCTGGAACTTAGACCGACTGCTTCTGTCCCTCTGACCTTGCTTTCCTGGAAATCTGATGTGGTAGAATTCCATTTACCACCTGTTGCCCAGAACTGTTATATGATCATCTTTAGTTGCAAGAGAGCCTGGGAAATCAATTTTTTTTTAGTTGGGCAAAAAAGTTCCTGGAAAAAAAATCAGAATTCTGTTAAGGGAGATAACTGCCTAGGTTTGGGGTGGGCAGTTGACAGTATCTGGTTTCCACAGAGACCAGTGTCCATCATCATCCTGGCAGGTACTGGCTGATCGTGGCTAAATGCAATGATCAGTGCAAGGCTGTCATATGTATGTATAGCTCCACAAACATGTAGGAATATACACATATTATGCAAAACACATAACTAAATGCACAATGACACTTGGGAGAATATGCCTGAATAAAAATGCACGCTCATTTTTTTCAATAGCCAGATGATTTTTGTTGTATCCCAACTCCTCTTTTGGATGCGACCCTGGATGAGGAAGGGATATCAGTAATTCCCCCCAGAAATGGTCTACTGGTAACATAAGCAAGGGGATTTAAGAGTAAGCAGTTTAGAAAACAGTAATTATTTCAATGCAATCAGGAACATTTGAGAAAAATGCTTGCTTGTAACAAGAAAAAGAAGACTCTTAAACTCAGGAATGAATAATTAACCAGTTAAAACCACAAATAACTATATGGCCTACCTGCACCTACAACATCAAAAACAGCCACAGCTGCAGCTACAGCCACAGCCATAAAGCAAAATGGGGAGTAGGTCATCAGCTAAAATTTTGTTTTCTTTGCTGAGCGCATAATGGGAAATCTTGCACTACCCTCCATGTAGCTTTCAATATTAATTGGTAGTTCTCACCATAAGACATATTTTGACATTTCAGTTATTTTCTAAATGTAAATATTTGGTATGGGGGGATGGGATTAGCACAATAACATCTTAAACATATTGTACTAAGTGGGGAAAGGTGCAAGGTGCACTCTCTGGCACAGGAGGTAGATAGTTGTCATTGTGTCACAGGGCGGGAGATACTTCATTAGAGCACTCCTTGTTCGTTTTAGTAGAGTTTCAAAGAGAGCTCACCTGAGTTTATAACTGTCAGTAAAGCTATCTCAGTAGAAGGCTTTATTTTTGTGAGATGAATCCATGCCACGATCTGTACCACTTGGCATGAAGCTGGTCCTCCTATTGAAGTGGTGTGCCCCGAGTGGGAAAAGTGGGAGGTCATGGCTTTACTGATATCTTTCTCCACTTGGACTCAGGGCTGCAGAAAATTTGCAGTGGGAGACTTACCTCTTATACGTCAATGTTTTCTTCTCACTAGTTCTGCTTTTCTCCCTTCCTAGCAGAAGAAGGGGGATTCTTTACTATTCTGTGAACAGTCCCTATACCACCTCTGATCTGATGAAGATGGCAATAATGATGCTTAGTCTCTACAGTTTATGTTCATCTTCTGCATATTTTGCATGGGGCACTCACTCATGGTTACTCCTGGTCCCTTCTGAAATTCTGCTGTCGGGTTTGCATGTGGCCAGTTTGTGTTCTGGCTGCCTTCTGTGACGGAGAGTAAGCCAAGGTCTGGAGGTGGAGCCTGGGTGATTGCAGCTGTGAACAACCCTTTTTTGTAGAAGTTGTCTCTGATTTTTTTTTTCTTACTGTATTTCTCATGAGAGTGCTAACTCTTTCTAGTCAGAGGTTTTCCGTTTTCTGTTGGGCTGGAAGAAGGTGTCCTCTGGTTTCATGCTGTGCCCATAGTGCAAGGAGTCCCGGATACCTCACTTCCAACCAGGAACCTGCCTCAGGGTTATTTGTTCTTCTCTGCCTGCTGGTTTTCCTTCACAGCAGCCACTGCCTCTCCCCTCCGCCAGAGAAGGAGCAGGGTAGACACTGATGTGTTTCCAAATAACGGGTTTCTATGAGACTTTACCCCTAACTCTCCCTACATTTTTGATTGTCTCCTCTGCACCTCATAGGTGAGGGAGGGGTTCCTGCCCTGACAATAGGTTAATAGAGGTGGTTGAACACATGACACCTGACACTGGACAGATAAGATGGACAGCATCTTATTAGTCACCTAGTCTCACAGCCTGGGGGAGGAGGACACCACACACCACCCACAGCCACACGTGGAGCACCTGGAGCAGAGTGAACAAGAAAGGCTGCAGGAGGCAGGCTTAGTAGTAACGAGAGTGAGGTGCTGCCTGGTTCCCATGGGAGGGTGTGATTGGCTTGTTTGTATAATTTCTCAGCTGGCAAGGAACTGAAACCCCCGACTCAGGGATAACGAGGAACTATGTCTGGTAACCTGGATAAGGATCTTTGTCTGGCTGGGGTGCCTTATCTGGGGGAGCAGGGTGGGAGGGGAAGTTGTGGTTAGGCCACTTATGGCCTCCCCGAGTTTTCCAGTGGTCAAGACAACACTTAACAGTGGTCCTTGTGTTAGGCCTTAAGCTGCACTGACACCCCCACACCTAGCCATGGACTCTCATGAGTAGTGTGGATTTATTTTATTTCTTTTCTCTTTCATCACTTTTATTTTATCACTTTTATTTCAATTTCTTAAAGATTTTATCCCCTTTTAAAGGTTAATCAAGGGGCCGATGTAGTGCCAAACACATGAAGAAACTTCTCACTGAAATGGAAGAGAACATTTAAGTTTCACTCCAGCCACACCCCGAACTGCTCACAAGTTTATAGAATGAGAAAGCAAGTACAACTGACCCTTGAAGATATAAATGAACCGAGCAGTTCAAACTCCTGTTGTAAAGGGTCAGCTGTTCTGGTCTTTCTCACAGGAGGAGAGCTAGCATCACAGAATGACTACAGAGAATAGTAGAAATGTTAATTTGCATAACCACATATATTACAGAATGTTACATCTTCTTAGCAGATTGTACCGTTTTTTTTTTCGAAATAAGAATCTATTGAATGATAATGCAGTTACAGATATTGCAGCAAGAATAACCAGAGACAGCTAGTAAGAGCACAAAAGTACGGAGTTAATCTCTGTCCTAACATGTGGTCTATCTTTGTAAATGATCCTATTCACTTGAGAAGAATGCGTATTCTGCTGCTTTGGGGTGAAATGTTCTATAAATGTCAATTAAATCCATCTGATGCAGTGTGTCCTTTAGGGTCACTGTTTCCTTGTTAAGTTTTTGTCTGGAAGATCTAGCCATTAAAGCGGGTGTTAAAGTCCCCTACAATGACTGTATTGTTGTCCATCTCTCCATTAAAGCCTTCTATATATATTTATATATTTTATATATTTAGGTGCTCCTATATTGGGTGCATATATGTTTACCAGGGTTATATCCTCTTGTTGGATCTATCTCTTTAGTATTATGCAGTGACCTTTGTTGTCTCTTGTGATGGCCTTAATTTTAAAGTCTATTTTGTCCAATATGAGTATTGCTACTCCAGCTTTTTTTTCTTTTCCATTTGCATGGAACAAATTTTTTCCATCTCTTCACTCTCATTCTATATGTGTCTTTTGTTCTGAGGTGTGTCTCTTGTAGACAGCATATAGTTGGGTCATGTTTTTTTTTATCCATTCAGCTACCCTATGCCTTTTGATTGGAGCATGTAATCTGTTTACATTTAGGTTTATTATTGATAGGTCTTTATTTATTGCCATTTTAATTCTGTATGGCTAGGTTTCTCTCTCTGTTTCTTCTTTTCATTATAGCAGTCTCTTTAGCATTTCTTGTAAATGCTGGCTTGGTGGTGATGTACTCCTTTAGCCTTTTGTGTGTGTGTGTGTGTGTGTGTGTGTCTGTGTGTGTCTGTGTGTGTCTGTGTGTGTCTGGGAAGCTCTTTATTTGACCATCTATTTTGAATGATAGCCTTGCTGAATATGGTAATCTTGCTTTCAGATCCTTGCTTTCCATTACCTTGAGTATTTCATGCCATTTCCTTCTGGCCTGTAGAGTTTCTGATGAGAAATCAGTTGTCAGCCTTATGGGAACTCCTTTGTGCATAACAGTTTGCTTTTCTCTTGATGCCTTTAAGATTCTTTCATTGTCTTTAACTTTTGGCATTTTAATTATGATGTGTCTGGGCATGGGCCTGTTTGGGTTCTTCTTGCTTGGGGTCTCTGTGCCTCCTGAACTTGTGTGACTTTTTCCTTTACCAGGTTAGGGAAGTTTTCAGCCATTATTCCTTCAAACACATTCTCTATCCTTTTCTCCCCTTCTGCCTCTTCTGGCCCACCTGCTATTCGAATATTGTTACATTTCACATTGTCCCATAGCTCCCTTAAGCTGTCCTCCTGTTTTTTAATTGTTTTTTTTTTCTTTTGGATTCTCTGATTGAGTGATTTTTTTTCAACCCTATCTTCTAATTTGCTGATTTGTTCCTCCACTTCCCCTAATCTGCTGTGTATTCCTTCCAATGTATTCTTTCTTTGTGTTATGTCATTCTGTGTCTCAGACTGTTCTTTTGTTACTATATCTTTTTTCATTCTGTTGAGCATCTTTACCATCATTACTCTGAACTCTGTTTCAGATAAATTTTTTTTTATCTCTGCTCCATTTATCTCTTCTTCTGGAGAATTCTCTAGTTCTTTCATTTGGGGATGGTTTCTTTGTCTCCTCATTTTGGCTGTCTTTAAGTTTGTGACTGTGTATTAGGTAGATCCTCTATGCCTCTCAATCTCTAGTGCAGGACAGTGTTAAAGGCTCTTTCTGACTAATTAGATCAGGCAAAGAATCAAAGCCTCCAGAGACCACCTCTGCCTATAGCATTCCACTTGAATTGCCCCCCCAAGCCATCATCCTCACGTGTGTCCAGAGTTTTTTCAACAGGGTAGGGCAGTTGCTTCTGCTTGGAGGCTGTTATTTTCAGTCTCTTAAGTGGCCTCAGGGCAAGATTTTTTCCAATAGGGTGGTCAACTGTCTTCCCCCAAGGCAAGGCAAATGTCTTTGTGGGAAATATGTCCTCCTTTGCTGCATGTGGGAATGACTCAGCCTAGGAAACTGGGGGTGTCTGCCTTCTGAGCTCTAACCCCCAAGTCCCCAATCCTGGCTTTAGTCCACTCTGCCCTCCTCTTCAGAGCAGAAGGTGGGCGGCTCCACAGGGAATTTTGTGTGTTGGCCCTTTAAGAGGGTATCTGAATTTTCAGTTGTCACTCCCTGGCAGACAGCAACCCTGCTGCTTTTCATAGCCAGATGTTATGTGGGTACCATTCTCAGTTGTGGTGCTCTCTGCTGGGGGGCCCAACTTGGGTATTAGATCCCAGAGTTTTCAGTGGCAACCCCCCACAGCTGAGATATTTCTGTGGAACTTCAGTTGCTGTATCTATGCGGTCTCTACTTTAGGTCTCAGGTATTAGGGTTCTCTCCTGAGAGTCTTTGGTTGATGATTATTCTGGAAGTTTTTCTGTATTTTAGTTGTAATTCCAGTTTGTTTCTGAGAGCATGTCCGTGCAGCATTCACTTACTCTGTCGCCATTTCCTCCAGATTGCACCTTTTATTCTTTCAGCATATCTGGCAAGAAATATCTCTGGATACTAAAATTTCATATCTACAAAGCTTAAATCCTAACTTGATGAGTATCAAAATGCTAGGCCTTAAGTCAGTTTCTTTAAGATATTCGTAAATATTAATCTATTTGCTTTTACATATAATGTTACTATTGAGAAGTCTGATGCCTCTCTAAATCTTATTCCAGTGTTTATAGCCTGCTTTCATTTTCAAATTTCTGGAAGTTTTTTAGTTTTATCGTTTTTGTTAGAGACTTGGACTATCATCAGAATATGAAATAATTTTTTTTTCATTCTTATCAGTACTCAGTTTTTTTTTTCCTGAAAAATGTTCCTTTCAGTTCTGAACATTCTATTCCCATCATTTTTCTATTTTATTTTTTTCATTTTCTCTATTTTTCATTTCATTCCTTGCATTAAACTCATATCTCTTAAGATTTATTTTACATTTTACATGTCTTTTTTTTCCTGTTTGTTTTGTATGCTAACAACAAAGATTTTGTCTACATCATTTTGTAGATCCCTAATTCTAATATTTGTCCTGCGTGGTTATAATTTAACTGCTATTAATTTTTAAATTCAATTATTTGTTAATTCAAATGAACTCTTCATTTTTTACTAATTTCCCCTTTATTATTATAGTTAATTCCTGATTAATGGATACAATAGCCTCTCAAATCCCTCTGAAATTTTTAAATCATTATAAGCTGCCTTCTCTTCTCTCCATTATCTCTTTCTCCCAGAGTGTTTATCAGTATATGTCTTTTCAGGATATTAATTTTCTCCATGGCCGACTTATTAATGTTGATTTTCTCCAATGACTGGTGATCTTTGGTGATTAGTTTATATTTATTAATGAACTGGGTTGATTAATTAATGACTTAGGGTATGTCACTGCTATATGATTTCCTGTCATTGTATAGCTATTTTCCCAATTAACTCTTTTTTGAATAATAGGGAAAACTTTGGGTCCTGTATAAGTCAGTCAAGTATGAGAACTGTGCATGAATGGAAGTAAGTTTAACAGCACACATGCATTAGTACACACAGACACACACCGCACACACACATACACATATATACACCTCTCTTGCACACACACACAAACATACATCTTTAGTGCCAAAGGGAGAACAGTGAATGACCTCATTTTCTCTCCTAGACAAAGCTGCTGTTTTCCTTTTATTTTCCCATCCATGTCTTTTGTGGAGGTTCCGAGTGACCTGATTAAATGAAAGTCTTCTTTGGTCCCAGCACTGAACATCTTACCAAGGCAGGTGGCTCACTTCATTCAGAGTGCCTTCCTTGGGTTCATACATAGCTGCGGCCTGCTGTTCAGTATAAAGGGGCTGCTGGGAGGTGAGGCTGGCCCCTCTGTTCAGAAAACACTTTACAGTAAGTTATCCTGGCCATTACCCTGGGCCCCTTACTGCCCTTTAAAATTTTCACCCTGAGCTTTGTTGTTTGTTTGTTTGCTTTTTGTGGATATGTTCTTTCCTTGCCAGCAAGGTTGTCTTATGCTGTTGTTAATCTGAGAATTTCTGTACAGTTATGTAATACATTACTTACTTTTTACTTTCCACTCTCTCTAATTTTGAGTGATCGGGAGTGGTGCACCCTCAGTCCTCCATCCTCACCTAAGTTTTCTTGTAGTGCCTCCTTAGCATTGTTCCCACTTCAATATCGGTATGTGTTTTTGTTATTAATGCAATACATATACTTTTGTAGAAAGAAAATACAGATAAGCAAGATGAAAAATAAAAGTTTCTAAGGTCTCATGTAAAACGTCATGGTTTTATTAATATCTTTTATATTTAATTTTGCAAAAGTTGGCTTTAGTCAGGGAATAGAATATTTTCATATTATTTTGGGGAATGCCATTGTATTGCAAATGCTGTTAAAAATCTTAGAGCATAAGCAAGAGACCTACAAAGCAGCCCATGACTGTCAGAATAGACTCCAAATATGCTTCCTGCTTAATGAAAACCAGAGCATTTCCAGTGTCTGTGCCTGAGGATGAAATATTTGTTTAGGTCATATGTGCTTGTGAGATAATCTAATGCATTTTCAATCTTATAAATGAAAAAACTGCCTATTCTTGCTATTCATTTATAAATCATTGCAAATATAGTCATGATGTCTGATGTTAAAGCAGCATAATTTTATCACTAAGTTGCATGACTTATACCTAAAATTAGAAGTTCATTTTCCTTACAAAATAAGAAATCTGTAGTTCTGAAGTTTCTCAAGGACCTGCCCTTTATTTCATTCATTTTAAACACAAATCGGTGTTTCCTTTCCATCTGAGAACCGTTTTGTCTCTTCAGTTTTTGGACATTGTGTTCTGTTATGTCTTCATTTTCCCCCCATTTTCTGTGTCCCACCCTCTAGAACACAGATTAAATGGTTGTTACTTTGCTTGAATTAGATTTCAATATCCCACAATTTTTTATCATGTTAGTTTATTTGCTTTGTGTTCTAGATTTCTTCTTTATGTTCAAATTAGTAATATTTTTCTTGGTTGTTATTGTATTATTTTTAGCTGGTCTCAAACTTTTTATAAATTTTAGCAAGATTATTCTTATTTCCCAAGAACAACGTTTTTCTCTCTGATGTACTCATTCATATAGGTAGGCATAGGTTCTTAACTCATAGCAGTGATCCATAAATCACCGTGAATTCAGTTATTGTAAGGAATCAAATTATTCTGATGTGTTCTTTTTATTGAGGTATAATTCACAAACAATAACTGCATACACTTTAGGTATATAATTAAGTTGTTTTAGCAATTGTTTGCACCCAAGCAACCACAATCAGCCAAAATATTGAACATTTCTATCCTCCAGAAATTTCCCTCAGACCCTTTCCAGTCTATTGTCCTCCCACTCCTGTAGAGGCGAGCTGGTTGTGATTTCTGATACCTTAAGTTGGTCTCACCTTTCATATAAATGAAATTATTAATATAATAGACACTTTTGCATCTGGATTCTTTTACTCATAATAATTTTTAGATTCATCCATTTGTTGCTTGTATTAGAAGTTTGGTATTATTACTAATAATATTTCATGCATAAATATACTACCTGTTGATGGACATTTGGGTTGTTCCCAGGTTTAAGCTATTATGAGTAATGCTTCCATGAATATTCATGTAATATGAAGGTTTGTATATTCTCATTTCTCTTGGGTAAAGATGCAACATAATTCATATTTTTGGCAAACACTGATACCCACAGCCCCATCACTCATAGCTCTTAAAATCAACAAGGACTAATTTAATAAATAAAAAATAACTAAATTCCATTGTTTTTTAAACAACAAATACTAAGTGGTTTTTTTATGTGTATCCTAAGTGGAGGATGTTCTCAACTAAACTTTGGTCCTTGTGGTTGAGCTCATAAAGAAAAATAACAGACTGCCATGTAAATACTTTTCTCAGCATTTCAGTATCAACTAGATATAAATATTTAGTTTTCTCTCGTTATGTTCCAAATGTAAACATCTGTGTAGGGAACATGTTAGGTTTTGGAATGTTAGGCAGTAAGTGGTGCAAACAGTGAAATGTCTGCCTGCGTGTGGATACCGTCTGGTCAGGGTCGTGTACATGTGTCCTCAGATGGCAGCAAGTATCCTCAGGTTTTAGGATTGGCCTCCAGTGTAGGGAGAACTTCTGATCAAGACTATGGATCCTGGTTGTTTTCTCCTGTTCAGCTCCTAGTCCCTCCCCCATAGCCCTGTGTATCAGAACCCTGTCACTGCAAGAAAGTGAGATGATCCACCAAACACTTCATCCATGAAAACATAGGGTGGAAAG
Organism: Myotis daubentonii; assembly: GCF_963259705.1. NCBI lineage: Eukaryota > Metazoa > Chordata > Mammalia > Chiroptera > Vespertilionidae > Myotis > Myotis daubentonii. Next base: position 61,416,953 of record NC_081847.1, read on the forward strand.
GGCTCTCCAAGGCATAAGATACCAGCACACTTTCAGGCAGAATTACAGCTCTCCAGGCCCCTACCGTTCTCTTCAGAGTTAGTGGTTTATGATTGATTAGTGTAGGAAGGGAGAGGGAGAGAGAGAGAAACATCAATAATGAGAGAGAATCACTGATCAGCTGCCTCCTGCACGCGCCCCTACTGGGGATCAAGCCTGCAACTTGGGCATGTGCCCTGACCAGGAATCGAACTGGTGACCTCCTGGTTCATAGGTTGACACCCAACCACTGAGCCATGCTGGCCTGGCCCATTTTCTCTTTTTTTTCCATTTTATTTTTATCTACAAATTTCTATCAGTTGATATCCTACAGAATTCTTTACTGCTTTAAAGTGCTGTTAAATATCTGTTCCTTTAAAAAATATATGTTTTTGCTCTGGCCAGTGTGGCTTGGTTGGTTGGAGCATCATCCCATGTACCAAAGGGTGCAGGTTAGATTCTCTGTCAGGGCACATACCCAGATTGCATGTTCTATCCATGGTCAGAGTGTGCGTGAGAGGCAACCAATTGATGTTTCTCTTTCACATCAATGTTTCTCTCTCCCTCTCCTTTCTTTTCTTTCTAAAATCAATGAAAACATATCCTTGGGTGAGGACTTAAGCATAGATATATAGTTTTCTATCATTTTTAGTAACTTGAGGTGGGAGGGCATGTAGTGATTGTCAAGTCACCATCTTGACTTGAATTTCTCTTAGAATTGTGCTTTATGTGTGTGTGTTTTTTAAAGTGTCTTGTTCATGTTGTAAAATAATACATACCTTCTATAGAAAATTTAGAAAATACAGTCAGGCAAGATGACTGACAGTTTTTTAAAAAGACAAAACTAAATGTTTTCAAGTATAAATTATATCCAACTTTGTAATAGGAAAGAATATTCAGGTCTTAAATTTCAGCAAAGCCATTGTACATTGAAGCAAAAATTTCTTTGTCCCAGCTTTATAAATTAAAAACAACTTGATACTATTGCTACTGAATTTTAATCTCTGAAAAAGGTTGTTTTAGAGCAGTGATGGCGAACCGATGACACGCGTGTCAGAGGTGACAACGCGAACTCATTTTTTTGGTTGATTTTTCTTTGTTAAATGGCATTTAAATATATAAAATAAATATCAAAAATATAAGTCTTTGTTTTACTATGGTTTCAAATATCAAAAAATTTCTATATGTGACACGGCACCAGAGTTAAGTTAGGGTTTTTCAAAATGCTGACACGCCCAGCTCAAAAGGTTCGTCATCACTGTTTTAGAGTCTGTTAAAAAAAAATAAGATGAGATGAGTTAAGTTTGTGTTTGGCTGCATGTAATAGAAAATGAAGAGTTGTTTCGCCTCACACAAAGAGACCTGGGCCAAGGGTGACAGAGAAGCTACATGATGCCCCTTAGCATGGACCAACCTCAGGTGACCTTCTGGCATTCTTCCCTGTGGCCATTGTCCTTACTCATACAAGATGCTTGGCAGTTCCAGGCTTTCATCCATGTGCTGTCATGAGCGTTCACAAACTGACCTTGCTCTTTTGTTCAGGAAAGCCGTAGCTTTTCTGGAAGCACTCGGTAAATTACCCTTTCACCTCATTGGCCACACTTGTCACATGATCGCTCTCAGCTGCAAAAGAACCTGGTGATCAAGGTCTGTAGTTTAATACTCAAATCCCTGGAACTAAACCAAGATATTGCTAAGGAAAATAGAGCTTGTGGTAGGCAATAGAAGCGTTTGCCACAGAGGCCAGTGTCAGAGCATGTTTAGGTGGCTACAATAATGAACCCTGAAGGGCTGGATGCAATTGTTTGGGCTCAGGCGGTTGTAACTTCATAGATTGCCACACATATCCAGCTATGTACACAGTGGAATGCACAGACATATTGGAAAGTACTTGCCTGAATAAGAATGCACTTTCATTTCTCCATTTAGCCAGATGCTGCTTCTCTCAACAGTACTACCTTGTCAGATGGGTCCCAGGATGAAGAAGGGAAGTTTGCACTTCCCAGGAGTGGCTCTGTGGTAAGTCATCGCATGCCAAGACAATTGCATGTCAGGGTAAAATTGCCAGTTCAAGGCAAAAGGAAGCAGTTTCTTCAAAATGGATAAGGAAAACTGTAAATAAGTTTGCAAGAAAACCACAGCTGCCAGTAGACCCAGGAACCTTGAAATAATTAGGAGGAAGGAGACTCAAAACTGAGGAGTGAATATATTTCAGTTTAAAAGAGGACTTCATAAATTAATATTACTGCAGCCAGAAACCAAAGGGTGTTCTTTACATCTGTCAAGCATGAAGGAATTTTATTAACTTTGGTCCTTTTAGCTGAATTCACACACATGATCTAGCTTAATTCTGCCATCTTGATACAGAAGTCCCTTTAATTGCAGAATAAGGTAAAACTCCTTATCCTTGTTGAAGTTTTTCCACTGTTGCCTCCCTTTCCAGCCTTAGCTCTCAGGACTCACCCATGCAAACCCTCTACTCCATACACACTCACTCACTTGGCCTTGAGTAACAGAACCTCTACTTTTCTTTGTTAAAACTCTCATCACTTACCCTCTCCCCCTTCACTGGTGTCTCCGTGCAGATGCTCTGGCGGGGGTGATACAATGGACCAGAAGGAGTGAGAGCTCCTGGTAGAGGAGGCAGTGGTTCTCTGATGGACAGAAATAGCACTTCAGACAGACGGAGATGGCACATTCAGACGCCCCTGCGGGACAATAGTTTCTCCTCTGTTGACCATTTTGAGACACCGTATGGTTGACATTCACATGCATGACACACTCCCAGTCCATCCCATTGTTCAGGGAGATAAATGTATTATCCCCATGAAAATTAGCTTTTCTGTTGTGTTTTCAGATCTTCGGTTATGGAGTTGTTTTGTTTCATTGTACAGTGATCACATAAGAAACATAAAATAATGTGAGTGACTTTTGTCTAATAAGTTGTCAGTGACACTACAGGTGTTGGCATAGATAGACTAAGAATGACCCATACTGTCTGAACAACTGGCTATAAATTCAGCCCTTACTTTCCCATTTAAGACCATGTTGGAATGCAAATGAGTATGTCTCATAAAATGAACTCCAGTCCACCGTACTTATTAAAACAAAGTAAGCCATTCACAAACTCTGGTAAGTACCAGAAGTAAGTAGTTGCCTATACTATGCCTTAATACAGTTGTGCTGTGCCCCTGTGACTGGGGAGTCCTACTTTAGGTTCTTGCCCACCATCCTTTATTCTCTGCCTCAGCTGGTGATAGCCAGGTGCCCAAGATCCAGATGTTAGTCTCAGAATCACCTATCCTCTCCCCCTCTACATGCCCATCACCGAGACCTGTGGATTTTAGCATTTTAAGTAGTTCTAGAGTATTTCTACTCCCCTCTTTTCCTACAACTACTTCCTTAGTTCAGAAACTTATCATTATCTTTCTCTATTGCTGAAATATCTCCTTAAGTCATCTCCTGGATGTTTGTTTATACACCTCAAATTCACCTTTCCAACAGCTTGCACGTCTTGCTTAAAGCCCACCATTCTTCCCCCGACCTTCTAGTTAATATGAAAGCTCCTGGCATAGTCTGACCCCTCATCTGCCTCCCTAGCTGACTCTGCCACCCAAGACGTTTTGTATGAGCCTCAACAAAGCATTGCCTGTGGTTCCAGGCACACAACAAGCAGAAATTGAAGTGGGGTGTTTGCACAATTGAGTTGCTAAGAAAGTTGGTTGGAAAGGCCTTGTTTCTGAGGCTTTTCCATGGCAGTTCCATGACCAAAATTTTACTTGAAATCGGACTAATGCTAGTCATGTTCTTTCATTTCTTTATTCTTTTCTGATAGCTTCTCCATATCATTGGTTGCTTCATTCATTCATTCATTCTTTCACTATTTTAAAAATCCTTACTGAGTACATATTTTCTGCAAATAGGATTCTTGAAAATTTGAGAGTGTAAAAGAAATAAATGATTTTTATTGGAATCATAGAGCTTCCTGGGGTAGATGACTTAGATTTTGGTTTTATTTTCATTTTGTTTTCTAAAAACTGATTTGATGCTGATAATGACATAAATAAAAGTTTAAGAAAAAAAATCTCTTTGGCACCAGTCTCCAATGTGACTGACTTTGACTTTGGTTTGTTACTCAAAATATCTTTACTAAGAAATGTCCAAAAATTGGGTATTTGCTAGAGCAGCCCGCAGAGGCCAACTTAACTCTTAATGCACCTGTATTGAAAATCATTCTAGAACATCTTACCAAGAGGTAAATACATTTCGCTTCCCCTGTTTTTGGTTATGGAAGCTATAGGCACTCTAGTTGGGTTCCCCAGTTTTTAGCTGGTGAGATTTCCAGTGATTCAGTGAAGTGGTGGCATGGGCTCCAGGGGTCCTGGCATGACGCCGGTGAAGGTAATCTCACCTGCCTACATAAGTTCCCCGGGACATTTTACTGTCATCTACAAGACTACCGAGACTCCTGATAAATTGCCACATTGAAATTTATGTTCTGGAATGGTGTAAAGCAGGTATCCTAACTTTATCTTTTCCAAAGGGATAACCTTGGCTTGACCAATATTTTTTTTAATCTTTCATTTTTTCTACACATCTGAAATGAACCTTTATGATACATGAAATATCTATAAATACAGTGTTTATTTTGATTACTATGACTTTATAGTTTTTTTAATCTAGGTTCAATCTCATTATTCTGCATCAAAATTTTCTTTGCTCCTCTTAGAAATGTTTTCTTTCAGATGAACTTAGAATAAGACTATTACTTCCCATTAAAAAAAGAAATCTTGTTAGGACTTGACTGAGAATTTTATTGAATTTAAAGATTAATGTCATGGAAAGAATTCACATCTTAAAATATTGTTTCTTATTGAGAAACAATGATTCGGTCTTTCCATTTATTTATGTCATCAAAAAAACTTCATAATTTTCTATCTTACATTTTTTTTCTTACACATCTTTTCACTGTTTAATTACTAGGAATTTAATAGTTTTCTTTCATATTTTAAATGGTAGGGTTTTTATGATATCTTCTAGTTTGTTTTTGCAGACATATAAGGAAATTATTTATTTTGTTCTTTTACAAAAGTATCTCGTATAGCTTCCTTTCTGAAATTTATTTTTAATTATAAATTTTCATTTGATTTTATAATTTGTGTAGATATCATCTGAAATACTTAAAATTTTATTTACCCAATTTATTTTTTCTTTTCCTTGTCTGACTGACTGACCACAGTCACTTATAACATTGAATAATAATTATGGAGATCTTTAGGTAAGTTTTTATTTTCTCGTGACATTCTACTAAGTTTCATCATTAACTAGAATATTTATTCTAGGTATCTTGCTTTTTATCAGGAATGGAGGTTGAATTATATAAAATGATTATTCATCATCTATTAAAATGAATATATTATTTTTCTTATTTAAGCAATTCAGGAAATTACAGTGATAGGTTTTTCTAATGAACTATAATTTTGTTGCTTAAATAAATCCTACTTATATGTTATATTATTCTTTTATTATACTACAGAATATGCTTTGCTACTACTTTAGCATTTTTAACCACTAGTCTAATATGTGGGGTTAGTATGTGTGCATGTGTATGTGTGTGTGTGTAATTTTTTGTTATTGTTACCAGAGCTATGCTAATCTTGATACAAATAGGTTGTGAATTTCTAATGTTTTTCAATATTTGGTATTTATCACTCTATTTTATAGTGAAAGAATTAATATGTTAATGTATTAATAGTAGCTAACTCTTATATAGTGCTATCTACCAGATACTGTTTCATGTAATTTTATATAGGATAAGCCTTTTACAATTCATAATACCTCTTTGAAATATGTTCTGCTAACATCTTCATTTTACAGATTAGGAGATTAAGCAATAGGGAGTTCTAGTAACTTGCTTAAAGTCACACAGTAAGTGGCAAAGCCAGAATTAAAATTCAAGCAGTCTGGCTCTAGCATCACTTTTAATAACACCTAGCTATGTCATGATTAGAGTTTATGAACAAAATGTATGACCAAGTACATCAAGAATAACAAATGTTGCTCAATGGTTATTGTTGGCCCAATGTACCAAAGGGTCTCAAGTTCAACTCCTGGTTAAGGGCACATACCTGGGTTGCAGGCTTAATCCTCAGCCTGGTCTGGGCACATGTGGGAGGCAACCAATCGATGTGTCTCTCTCACATTGATTTTCTCTCTCTCTCTATCTCTCTCTCACACTCTTTCTCTTTCTCTCTCCCAGCCTCCCTCCCTCCTCCCCTTCTTTCCCCCCTCCCTTCCACTCTCTCTAAAAATCAATGGAAAAATAACCTCTGGTGAGGATTAATAACAACAACAACAAAAAAAGAATAACAAATACGGTGTCCTGGCCAGTGTGGCTCAATTGATTGGAGCATCGTCCCATAGACCAAAAGGTGACTGGTTTCAATTCCCAGTCAGGGCACATAGGTTGCGAGTTCAATATCCTGTTGTCGTGTGTGTGTGGGGAGGCAACTGATTGATGTTTGTCTATCACATCGATGTTTCTCTTTCTCTCTCCCTTCCTCTCTCTAAAATCAATTTTAAAAATACTATATTTGTCAAACTCTGTGACATCAAGAATGTAATATCTATGTGTTAGGAAAGCTATGAGCAATAAATATTTAAGAGCTAAGAAGCTGCACTTATTTTAACCTTGACCTAGTTCTCTTTTGAGTAATTGTGTGGGCCGTACAGGTCTGAACTGAATGAAGAAACAAAGGAAATTAGATGCCGGCCCAAGAATTTCTTTTAATTCTCTTATACTACAGAACATGAATCAGATTGAAATGTAGGGTAGACTGTATTGACGGCAAATGCTTTGTGTTCATCTTCTTTGTTTCCCAGTCTATCCTCGAGACTATTCCAGATATACCAGTTCATTCCAATGGATCGGCCAGCCCTGGACAGTCAGTTCAGAATTCCGTGAGTGGTGAGTGACACGGCCTCCTGCTGAAATTAAGCTATGTCTTCTCATTTTTGTGCTGGTGTTCCATAGAGTTAGCAGTGAATTTCTTAAAGGGAAATGTAGGTGTTATTCTCCCCATGTTGACTCTATCACTCCAGCATGCACTCCTTCCACCTCCAAACACCCTGTTCAGCCCCACCAGACAAAAGTAATAAAGCCAAACTGGGAGCAGAATCTTTTCCTCCTTTGCCACCACCATATCATTTAGAAACCACTCGCTTGGGTAGTGTTTGTTTTGGGGCCCCTTTCACAAGTAATCTGGATCTCTTAACAGTTGCAAACAAGCCGGAAGTAGGCCACTCTAAATACGCTTCCCCAATAGCAGCAACATTAGGTCTAGATGGACTTAATTTTAATATCATAATAATATATAAAATATGCCATGTTTGGACTTCCTCTAGTTATCCGCAAGGCCTTTCATGAGACAAACATCCAAAATTGAAAACATCAATTAAATAGAAAATTTGTTTAGATGATGATTATAGACATTTATTCATATGGAAGTCTGAGGATACTACGTTACTGGGTCTGACACCTTTCCCTGAACGTAAACATTCTAACATGCTGATGGATTAACTTGTAAATAGTTTGTGCTTATTTTAAAGTAAGTGGCATATTAAATATTCTGTATCATTTTTTCTTAGATGATGTTTATCAGGTAAAGAACATTCCACCTGAAGCTGAAGAGCTGTCCTTTGAAGTATCTTACTCAGAAATGGTTACAGAGGCTCCAAAAAGAAATAAATGTAAGAAGTCAGATTTTAAGAAAGAAGACTATGTTTTTACTGTAAGTAAAAGCTTTTATCATTATTCCACTAGCTGCCTGTGACTTCTACATGGCACAAACTAGAATTTTTAAAAACTTCATTGGGTGTGCACAGAGATAGGGAGAGGCCAAGCATCATAAACTCAGGGCGTTATTTGCTGTGCAGAGAAACCTGCCTGGCTGTTGCTGGCAGCGCTGGGGTGAGGAAGAGTTGTGAGGGTGTGTGTGCTTGAATATTGTTGTAGAGATGAAATTTCCACCTGGCGGTGTGTTTTCATGCACTTTGTGTCCTTACTTATAGGTTAATGCAGATTCTAACAGTATACCTACTTGTGCCTCTAGACCCACCTATCACATGGGAGCATTGCAAAAAGTCATAGTCATAACAACAAGACATGAAGCTTATAGGACAGACACTAAAAATTAATCAAAAAACAAAGTCAAGAATTTATAGTTTTATTATGGATGAGCAAGAAGTGCTCTATACTTCATTATCCTGAAAGCCCCATTATGTCTAGGATATTATATCCTGATAGCCCAATACAGGAACTATGTTACATTGATCTGCTTGCTATTCAATAAATGCATTTGAGAAGAGTTCATGATATGGAGCCCTGAATTTCTGTGATAACAAGGGCAGGCAGCATGGTGAGCAGGGCTCAGGTAGTTTCAGAACTAAAGGAGGGAGTCATCTAGAAACAGGTGGTCTGCCCCAGGAGGCCTGGATCTTTCCCAGACAAGCATCCCATGATGGAGAGGAAGAAGCAAGCAGGGCAAAAACTGTAAGACTTGCTGAGTGCCTTCCAGGGGCTTGACATTGCACTAGGTATTCAGCTGTAAGCATTCCTGTGATTTGTCCCATTTTTCAGCTGAGGAAACTGAGGCCCAAAGAAACTAAGTAGCCCATATCTAGTAGATTGCAGAAACAGGATTTGAACCTATGTGTATTAAACTCCCAAAGCCCTCTTGGTCTCTAAGCAGCCTCTATGGTGAAGGGCACAGGGGCATTCTAGAGCAAGAGAGGGAGTCCAGTGGGACTCTGGTTTCGTGGGGAGTCCCTCAGAATCTTTAGAGAGAGCTAGCTGCCCAAGGGAGGACGCTTGCCCCTAGTCCTCTCATCCAAGTGTGTGTCTCCTCCTGAAGTTTTGCACACCCAGGGTACAGGCCAGCCTCCCTCCCATGAGGAACTTTGCATAGGGTTTAAAATGCAATAATTGCTCAATAAGTGATTATGGTTCTTGTCTATATTGTTGTTGTTATGTGTTGTTATATGGGGCCTTGGTCTCAGAAAGAAGATAAAATAACTAAACATTTAATAGCACAAGTTATACCCCAAAACACATCCTACATTTTGTTGTTTAACTTTTAAATACTTGGAGTTCCAATGAATAATTGGTGATTGATTGAATGAATGAATGAATGAATTGGATGGATTTAAAACCCCAAGGAAGCTCTAATTTAAGGAACCCCTATGAAGACTGTGTACCTAAAGCTTTGTAATTTAAATAACTATGGTATTTTTCTACTTTAACTTTTTTCCCCAATACTAGGTTTTCTGAGAGAAAAGTATTTGTTATATACTATATATATATATATATATATATATATATATATATATATATAAAATACTTATATAATTATATGTTAATTATGTATTTATTATTTAATACTTATATTTTATTATTATTTATTATATAATATTTATAGCAATACTTATATATTAATAAGAACAGCCTTTTGCTTTTTAAAGGTCTCATAGTCTTTACAATATTTCTGGATTGTTGAAGGGTTTTTTTTTTGTTTTAGTATATTTTTCTTTCTAATATGGAAATAGAGACTATAACAATAATACTGTCTTCAAAGTGATAGTAGGATTATTTGGCACTTTCTTTGCGTTTTTCTCTTTTAAGACTATTTGGAATCACCTAAATTTTATTTTGAAGGTAAAATAACTACTCTTTCAGCAGCATGTGCGATCAGTTTCAATTTGGAAATTTCAGTATTTTAAACTATGCAGAAGAGAACAGATGATGCCTGATTTAAGCACTGATAGTTCAAAATAAAAAATATATTGAAAGCTCTCCGGGGAGTACCTAGATGATGGCTGTATGCCTGTCTCACATGTGCCCTTGGTGTGTACATTTCATGCGATGCCTGGGATGTCTGCTGTTGACCATCTAGGAGGGTCCTTAGAAGAAGGCAGTTTTTACGGTTGGCATGACAATGTTGTAGTATTTTCAGACCACTGTTTTGCTTCACATTTAGCATAGTAGTAACCTGCAGATGTTCTGAAAATTATATTCATCATCTTTTTATAATGCAGTATGCTCCTCAGAGATTTTTTTTTTTTTTTTGCAAATAGCATATATATTTAGAATGTCCAGGTAGCATTTGAGTGAAAGCATAGTAATTTTTCTTTGCAATAAAAAATAAATATCCTTAATATATATTTTAGAAATTTATTGTTCAGAAAACCAGATTTGGCTTAACTGAAGCAGGAGATCTGTCTGCTGAAGACATGAAGAAAATCCGCCACCTCTCTCTGATTGAATTGACGGCCTTTTTTGATGCCTTTGGAATTCCACTGAAGAGAAACAAAACAGAGAAAGTAAAAGGAAGAGGTAATTAAGAAAACTGGTTTCTTCTGATTTTAACGCTTTGACACTTTGGAATAAGATAGTGTTTTTCTGATTCTTTTTTCTTTCTCAACTATTTTCCAATGAAGACAATGGGATTTTTGGAGTTCCACTTACAGCCCTGCTGGAAAGTGACCGAAAGAAGGACCCTGCAGTGAAAGTGCCCCTTGTGTTACAAAAAGTGAGTGGAATATAGAGGAATGGGGATTGATAGAGCCTCATGCTTGTTGTTTGCTAGTTGTAAACCTGCTAATGGATTTCCCTTTAGAGTTAAGGACATAAAGCTAAGCCCTGTTAGGACTCAGGCCCAGCCCATTTTCAGCTTCCTTCCATGAAGCCCCTGTCATCCCACAAGTACTTGGACCAGTTTGCCTTGCGGTGAACTTCTGGAGCCTGTTGAGCATAAAGCATCAGGTGGTGGACACGGATGCTCTGTCACATGGCTTACTCTGGTTATATCTGGTTTATTCAATATTTTAAAAGATATTATTTGTGTGTATGTATGTCTTTATGTGTATTTGATTATTCTGTCTGAGATAAAATATGACAATTATCAGCAATCTATTTACTGATCATACACATATTTGCTGAACAGTATCATAGGTTGGGCATTTCAAAATGTGTATTTGTAATCATTTAGATGAATTTTTCCAAACAAAGCTTCATAAAATCTAAAAATCAGCTTGTTATGATAGTTTTTTAGGTATAACTGGGAAGATTTGATACAATTAAACAAAGAGGAATTTTTATTTGGGAAGTTTTAGAAGTGATATGATTTTAACTATCCTATGCTAATATCTCCCTATCATTGGTGAATGGCACATTTGCTTTTAAGTCATGTTTTTTTTATACCCAACAATTTACACCAGTTTACCTAAGTATGCATTTATTTAACAGTGACATCCAGTGCCATAATTAAAATTCCAAGCCCTAAACATAAGTCTTATTGAATTTTAAATTGAGGTTTTACTAGAAATGATATGTGAAAATATTGATTGAGGAAACATATGTTTGCATTATTCACAGTTATAACTCTCCATCTCTTACTATCTTTCTAAATTTTGTTGCCACTAATTAAAGTTGAACTACTCCTCAAATTGGGTGATTAGTTAGCTGCCAGTGGGAGCAGGGAGGATGGCAGAGGATGCCAGCAACCTGCCAGTGTGCATGGGGGCCATCTGTAGGGTGCCTCTCCTGCGGGGGGCTGTGCCAGTGCCTTCCATATCCGGTCACATCTCCTCAGCACTGAACAGCCAGAGGAGGTTGGTGTCATCGTGTCCCTTCTACTGATAAAGCAACTGAGGCAATAGTAGGGCAGGGTAATTTAACCATGAACACAAGCTAGCAAGAGGTAGATAGGAAAAGGAGTTCAGTAGATATCCAAGGCCACGGTCCATGGTGACTCTAAGATTTTTCTTTCCTTCCTGAATTAGAACCAGAATGATGTCCTTTGTCCTCTCTGTACACGACAGAGTTTTAAGAAAAATGCATAAAAATCTAAGACTGAGAATATTCAGTACATGAACTTATATTATTATGTAAGTGCAGAAACCTAGCACAGGACATAGCAAATGGATGGTGAACAATAAATGCTAGTTAAACTAAGTCCGGATTTATATTGTATTAGCAACTCAACAAATGTCAGCTGTTATTCCTACTGGTGTGAAGTGTTCCTCATTTAAGACAGTTTGAGGTATTACCTTTCCACTTCTATGGGAGAGTCTTTTCTTGTGAATGTGTTTCTTCCCCTTAAACATCTATTTCTCTCCACTACAAGTAAGAGCTACCTTAGTTCCAGGCATTATGTCTTAAAGGAAAAATAGCAAGAGACTCTTGCGTGAAGTTGGGCAAGTATTCATCCTTACCATACCATTCACCCTCAGCCTTATTGTGAGGATTTAAATGAGCTGATAGATGTAAAGTACTGAGAATGGCATCTAACACACAAGAAGTACACACTCACTTGTTAATAGTTATGATGATGATACTGATTTTAACACCATCACCATGAGAGGTCATGAGAGCTATAACCCTTTATAATTTCTCCCTCCTTGGTTATATTTCTTGAGTTCCTATAATTCCTTAGCCAGCGTGGTTGTAACTAATGATAGTGAATTTAGAATATTTTCTTACTGGCCAATCTGCAGAAAGAGGTGTAATAATCAGACCTTAAAGTAGTGAGGTGCCAGCATATTTAAGTGGCGAAGAGCACAAGTTGAGAGTGTCAGTGCCATTTGATGGTTAATCTTGGGAAAGATATAACAGCTCTAAGTCTCCATTTCCTCATTTGCAAATCAGAGGCTAATGTTGACCTCATAGGGTGATTGTGAAAACTTAACAAGGCATTCAAGTACCAGGCACATATGTATGCTTGGTAATTTATCATTTGTTGTCATCAACAGTGTTATTTCAGATGTTTGCAGGCATATTGGAGGTATTTATTTTTGTAATGTATCATTGTTTTCTAGTTTTTTGAGAAGGTTGAGGAATCTGGTTTGGAATCTGAAGGAATTTTTCGACTTTCAGGATGCACTGCCAAAGTCAAGGTAACAACCATTATTTTTCTCTTCCTAGTTAGAGATCTAAGGTAGCTAGACCCAGGTCACACAAGCATCAGGTATCAAGTCCTTTGTTGTTTTGATACTATCACTTGGCCTTACCTAGTTTTCCTCCTTACCTATGATTAGATGTTGTTTATAGTCCTAAGTTGTGTATTCTCTTAAATTAAAACAATTAAAACCAACAACAGTGAAATGACACCTCAGTTCACCATCAGCACTGCTGTTTGTCTTCAGTTTGGAAAGCTGAAATGTCCCATCACTGTTCTTGGTGTTGAACGCTTTAATTTGCTGTGTCCCTCTCACTCATGGGATTCATTAAGCCAATTATTACACGAGTCCTTATTTCCATTACCAGTTGCTTTAGATTGAGAAATATTCTTTGGCTCTCTTTTTAATGAATGTCCTTATAAGAATTTGAGAGCTTGTTTGGAGGTTCTAGCAGGGGAGCGCAGCTACTCGTATACCCTTGACCGAAGACCGGTCCTCTCCTCGGGGGGGCGGGGGGGGGTGGGTAAGGTCGTCCTCTTCGACCGAGCGCGCAGCTTCGGGAGGGACACACATGGATCGGTGAGGGAGGAGGGGGACACCCGCCTAGCCAGCCAGATCAGCCGAATCAACCCTGGCGATCAATGGGGTGACAGATGTTGCAGCCAGATCGCCCTCACATCTAAGAATTTGTAGGAATGACCATAACCACTACAATACTCAGTAGTTCTAAAGCCCAATTCCACTTAAAGTAATGTTAATTTCTACATATAAAAACACCCGTGTGCCCAGCCGGTGTGGCTAAGTAGGTGAGCGTCGATCTATGAACCAGGAGGTCATGGTTCGATTCCTGGTCTGGGCACATGCCCAGGTTTTGCAGGCTCGATCCCCAGTGTGATACATGCAGGAGACAGCTGATCAGTGATTCTCTCTCATCATTGACGTTTCTGTCTCTCTCTCCCTCTCCCTGCCTCTCTGAAATCAATAAAAAATTATCCTATCTAATAAAAGAGAAAAATGGTAATTGGCGTACGACGATACCCTTTTCATTGGCTAATCAGGGCTATATGCAAATTAACTGCCAACTAAGATTGGCAGTTAACTGCCAACAAGATAGAGGTTAATTTGCATATGTAGGCACAATGCAGGGAGGCAAAAGGGAAAGCAGGAAGAAGCTCCCTGCCACTGACAGTGATCAGAAACCCAGGGGGGAGCTAAGAGCTGGGGGGCAGGGCAAAGGCGGCCCTGGGGCTGCCTTTGCCCTGCCCCCCAGCCATGATCAGAGAATCAGGTGCCTTTTCCACCCTGGCCAGTGATAGCAGGAAGTAGGGGTGGAGCCAGCGATGGGAGCTGGGCACGGTCGAAGCTGGCAGTCCCGGGAGCTAGGGGTCCCTTACCTGGGCCTAAAGCGAAGCCCACGATCGCGGGGCCGCTGCAGCTGCAGGTTCCCGCTGCCCGAGCCGGACGCCTAGGCCAGAGGTGTCCTGCAGGGGCAGGGGCAGAGCCTGCAACCGCGGGGAGCTGGGGGTACCCTGCCCAGGCCTGACACCTCTGCCGGAGGCCTCAGGCCTGGTCAAGGGGCCAATCCGGTGATTGGTGATCGGAGGGTGATGAGGGTCAACTCCTCTGGCCGAGGCCTCAGGCCTGGGTGGGGGCCAGAGCCAGTGATCGGGGGGAGATGGGGGTCCCCTGTCCAAGCCTGACACCTCTGGCGGAGGCGTCAGGCCTGGGCAAGGGGCAGGGCCAGCAATCCGAGGGATCTGGGGGTCCTCTGCCCAGGCCTGACGCCTAGGCCAGAGGCATCAGGCCTGGGCTGGGGGCAGAACCAGTGATGGGGGGAAATGAGGGTCCCCTGCCCAGGCCTGACGCCTCTGGCCCAGGCGTCAGGCTGGGCAAGGGGCTGATCCTACGATTGGAAAGTGATGGGGGTCAACGCCTGAGGGCTCCCAGTATGTGAGAGGGGGCAGGCTGGGCTGAGGGACACCCCCCCCCCACACACACACCCAGTGCACGAATTTCGTGCACCGGGCCCCTAGTAAATAAATAAAAAATAAAAGCACCCATGCAATGTGAGTCCTTTACTTCACTTTCTTACTTCTGTATGGTGCAAACTCTACCATTCAGTAAAGAAAAGAATCATTAGAAAAGAAAATCTTTTTTTCATAAATTTCCAGGAGGATATGCCACTTTATCTACTGGTGGGCATACACAATGAAGAATTCCTTCCTGCCTGCGGACCTCTCTCTAGCTGGTGGACATAGAAACATGCGCAGTTTAAATGATGAGTCCCTCAGAAAAATGTCCAGGGAGAGGGAAAAGTGAACCCTATTCTGTTTAAAACTATTAAAAGGAAATGCATAGAGGCAGAAAAGCATCTCTTCATTTTTCTATCAGAAGTTTCCGAGCTTTTATATAGAAATCTGAGAAGATGTTTTTCTAAGTGGAAACTAGAAAATAGGCTGTGTCTGTTGGAAGCTCCAGAAAGCAGATGCTGGGATGAAGTGAGAAGAGCGTTATTGGGGGTAGCGCTTCTGCAAGAAAAGGGGATGGAGGCAGGATTGGGCAGGCTGAGCCTCAGACCACAGTTTAGGTCTGACAGTTCCTTCTGTCCCATGAATCAGCCCTGCACTGAGCAGATGGGCCAGGCCCTAGCCCCGACACCACACTCAATCACGGCTAGGGCTTTCTGTGGAGGAGGGGCTGGGCAGACCAGAATGTCCTAAGAGCTGGGCAGTCAACTACCTGGATTTTTGCAGATGATCAGCAAGTTCTTTTCTGAAGGGAGATCTGAGAAGGGCACCATACTTTGTCAGTGGCAGAAGGGAGAAGGGCATTTGGGGGAGTTGTGACTTCCCTGCCAGTAGAGATTCCTAAATTCTGGCACAAGTTCATGTGAAAGGCAGGGGAATCCCTAGTGGCTCCTTCAGGTATATACTTTCTAAATTGAATCTGCTTTCATCTCAGGTTTTATAGGTATGGTGGTTATATACTGCTGAGCAAACATATCCTCAGGCCAAGGGTGAAGGCTATCACTACTTTTGGTTAAACCTTTGCTTATATTTGGCTAATCTTTTTTAAAAATATATTTTTATTTATTTCAAAGAGGAAGGGAGAGGGAGAGATAGAAACATCAATGATGAGAGAGAATCATTGATTGGCTGCCTCCTGTATGCCCCACACTGGGGATTGAACTTGCAACCTCAGCATGTGTCCTAACCTGGAATCCAACCATGACTTCCTGATTCATAGATTGATGCTCAACCACTGAGCCATGCTGGCCAGGCTATTTGGCTAATCTTTGACTGGAAAATGCTTATCATTGGCTTATTAATTCCTTGAAAGTGTCTCATGGCACATGCATCTCTGAATCACATTGGGTAGAAGTCCCTTTTCTCCCCTAATCAGTTTTATGTCGTTTCAGCCTACTTATTCCACCTCTTATTAGTCCAAAAAATGGAATCCAGATGTTTCCATTGTTTGAGCTCCAGGAAAGCCAATGTGAAAAAATCTGGGCCAGTGAACAAAAACAGGGAACATGCAGTTAGAAAGGCCTTGCAACCTGATATAGTAAAGGGGTCTTTATTTCTCTCCTCGTTCAAACTTTAAACTATTTTTTTTGGTAATTTCATCTGTTAGACTATTTTTTTTTCTAGGAATATGCTTGAGGAAAGACCATTTCAAAAAACTACATTATAATTATCTTCTCATTGTGCCAAGAGGATGACACTAACACTGATGTCTCAGTTACACTCAGGCCCAGTCTTGTGCTTTTGAGGCCTGGTGAGGCCGACAGGAATGTGGTGCTGAGGGAAGCTGCTGGTGTTACCCACTCAGGCCCACAGCTGCGGAGCCCATTCCTGCATTTAAGGCCTCAGATCATTTGGAGCCAATTTAATACTTTGGTGTTTTCAATAATCCCCACCCCCCTCCAAATGACAGACATTTGAGTCAAGCACTGGGGAAGAAGGAAAACTATTTGATATGTGAGGTTTTCTTTTCTGAATTATTCTGGGGCTCCTCTAAATGTTTCATAATTGGTACCTGGCCTGCTGGTTTCCCTTCCTGCACTGGTTTTTTGAAGCTGAAGGCAGGTTCTTTGCACTGTTTTACTATCTCAGAAGTGGAAGCAGGCTGTCTATTTGCCAGAGATTTAAGGACGTGGTTCTAACCCTGGCGTGGTGTTCTCATTAACATTGGACAGAAAACATGATTCTCTTTGGCAAGGTCAATTCAACACCTGATTTCTATGGTTTCACATTTAGGGCCACAGAAATACTAGCTCTGCTCCTATACTCCTCTGTTGGCTCTGCCTAAATCCAACAGAGGGCATTCTTTCTTGCTCTGTTTTGTTTGACACTGGCCATGAGACAAAATGAAGTGATATTATTACCCAAATATCCACAACCACATATGCATGTGTTTCCCTTGGTGACAACACTAATGGTTATAACAAAGAGACGGGGACATAGCTAGCAGCTGGAATTTATTGAGCACTTACTGAGTGACAGGTCCTGCCTCCTGAGCTTTACATTGTATCACCTGATTTCATCTCTTTGAGGTCACTTCAATATCCCTGTGAAACAGTGGGAACTAGTTAGGCACAAGCCATACAACTAGTTAGCTGTGGAATTGGGATAAAAACCTAAAGAATCAGGTTATAGAGCCTGCTCTTAACACTAGAGCCATATTGCTTTTTAGGTGACAGGGATCACTGTTAGAATGATGACCACATTAGTGTTCAGGTGGCTTCCTATGGCAGAGGTATGTAGGAAATGAATTTGAATTATTTTGTCCTCGCTGGTGCTTCCTGCCCTCTTGAACACCATTTCCCTTTTGCTTTACAGCAGTGGTTCCAAACAATGGATGAAAAACATTTTTCTTCTCCTATATTTACTAGTAATTATCTGTTCATATTTTTCATTTCATCATGATTCAGAATTGGTATATTGTATGTTTCTAAGAATTTATTTCTTCTAGGTCGTACAATTTGATGGCATGTAATTGTTCATAGTAGTACCTTATGATCCTTTGTATTTCTGAGGTATCAGTTATAACCTCTCCTATTTCAATTCTGATTTTATTTGAGTTCTCTCTTTTTTTCTTGGTGAATCTAGGTAAAGTCTTCTCAATTTTGTGTATTTTTACAAATAAAAAGTTTTTAGTTTCATTGATCTTCTCTATTGTCTTTTTAATCTCTATTTTAATTTATTTCTGCTCTAATATTCACTATTAACTTCCTTCTGATAACTTTGGGCTTTTTTTTTTTTCTTTCTTTAGTTACTTGAAGTATAAAGTTAGGTTGTTTATTTGAGATTTTTTTGTTTGTTTTAAAAGGTAAGCATTTAATCACTATGAACTTCCCTCCTAAAACTGCTTTTGTTGCATCTTACAAAGTTTGGTATGTAGGAATATAACATTTTTGTTTGCCTCAAGGTATTTTTTTTATTTTTCCTTTGATTTCTGTTTTGATCCATTGATTTTTCAATAGCACATTATTTAATCTCCACATATTCGTCAGTTTTCCAATAACTGATTTCCTTGCCTCCTGCTCTTCTTTTTGTTAATCCTCAACAATGGTAGTTTAATTGATTTTTAAAGAGAGTGGAAGGGAGGGAGGGAAGAGAGAAAGAGGGAGAGAGAGAGAGATGGGAGAAAGACCATCAATTGGTTGCCTTCTGTACAACCCCCAACCAGAGCCAGGGAATGAACCCACAACCAAGGTACGTACCCTTGACCAGGAATTGAACCCGAGACCCTTCAGTGTGTGGGCTGACACTCTAACCACTTAACGTCGGCCAGGTTTAGCCTGCTCTTTAACTAGTGCCAAGCACCACATTCCTCCAAATCACTTTTGCATCGGGCTGTAAGAAAAGATAAATGTTACCATGTCCTTCTCTTGGAGATGGTCCATGTTGCCTCATTGCCTGCAGAATGAAGTCTAGTCACCTCTGGTCTATTCCTCAGCCTCATCTTTCTCTTTATTCACCTCCTTGCCTGTGATGCACCAGCAACACTGAACTAATTGGAGTTCCCCAGACCCCCTGGCCCTCCTTGGATTTGTATCACTACTTGAGCAGTTTCTTCTGTCCATGACACCCTTCTATTTCCTGTTCTGGCAAGCTCCTTACTAGCCTTCATGACTTTGCTCTAGCAGAGTTTGATTCTTTCATGAATTCATAGCATTCAATACGTGACCTTTCTTAGAGTTTTTAACACCCTAAGTTAGCATTATGAGTACATGAAATAGTTGTATCCACTGAACTACAAGATGCCTAAAGGCAAAGAATCTACCTCATGCATCCTCCTCTTCTTAGATCCCAGTCTACACTCTCTTTTATTCGGCAAGAGTTTTATATGTATGCTTCAGTGCTTTACTAAGTGAATTTATCAGCAGAGGTTGATTTATTAGCTATATATTGAGAGCTTCTCAAGGAAAATAAGAAAAATCTCTCGATGTCTTCAAAAGGTGGCTTGAAATCATGTCTGTGTCTATTAAAGACGTGTCCTGCCAGGGCACCCATGTTTTGCAGGCTCTGGGAGCCATGAGGGCATTTATTTCTGGGGTGGTTAATGAGCTGCTCCTTGGGAGGAAAAAGTCTGATTTAAAAACTGACTCTGGCTATGCATGTCTAAGACTGGAAGGATTAGGCTCCTCATAGGAATAAAGCAGGGATCTTAAAGAAATTGAGAGTTTTCAAAGTTACATTGTAAGTATCCTTTTTGGAACTGTTAGGGTCAACAAGGGAATTGACTTCACTATCTGCTATTAATAGTAACATCTGTAGTTGAAGGAAGCAGTAGAAAGTGAGTTTGACTTTGAAAAAGAAACATGAAGAATTGGTGGCACTGATCAAGTGAATTGATAATGTAAAAAGTATCACCCAAGTAGAATTTAAGCAGGCTTAGTGTTTTGTTTCTTAAAGTATTTGCACAATGTTCCAAACCTTCTGAAGGATTGGGCAAGCATGCACACATGTGGGAGACATGTGTATGTCTTGGCTTAAAACTTTGCCATAACTGCTCCAGGAAGATGTCATTGGTTTGTAGGTTGAATGAGATCAGAGTTTCTTTATTCTGGATGTGAATTAACTGAGAGGCATACATTCATGATCTAATTTAGAAATTCTAGATGGCCAGGATAGAAAAGAAATGGAGTCTTTGTCAAAATCTAACAATATAACTGCATTATCATGTAGGGATAGGTGGCATTCTGCCAAAACCACATAAATGAAATTATGACCTGAGGAAAAAATTCTTATATTTGTGTAGAATTAGCAAATGATTTCAAGATTAACATTGTTCAAAAAGATTCTAGAAAACCATTTTAAAAATTAATTCAGGGCCCTAACCAGTTTGGCTCAGTGGATTAGAGCGTCGGCCTGCGGACTGAAGGGGTCCCAGGTTCGATTCCAGTCAAGGGCATGTACCTTGGTTGCGGGCACATCCCAGTAGGGGGTGTGCAGGAGACAGCTGATCGATGTTTCTCTCTCATCGATGTTTCTCTCTCATCGATGTTTCGAACTCTCTGTCCCTCTCCCTTCCTCTCTGTAAAAAATCAATAAAATATATTTAAAAAATTAATTCAGAAATGACTATTTCAGTTCTTTAATCATTTTGGGAAAAGTTAGGCTTTTTAATAGTTTGTGTGTGAACAGCTTTCAAAGTGGGGTGGAGGGCATCAGGTGGTAAAAGCTCATTAAATATTGACTGTTTTCCTTGATTTTCAGCAATACCGTGAAGAACTGGATGCCAAGTTTAATACTGACAAATTTAAATGGGACAAAATGTGCCATAGAGAAGCGGCAGTGATGTTGAAAGCCTTTTTCAGAGAATTACCCACTTCTCTCTTCCCTGTGGAATATATACCTGCCTTCATCACTCTAATGGAAAGTAGGTGGAAGATGTTAAGTGTGAATGGACTAAGATATAAGGTCAATAAAGTGAATTAGAGTAGAAGAAAGATACAAAATAAAATGTGATCCGAAGTGTGTGTTTGCTCTTTCCTGGCAATGCTTGGTGAAATATTGTGTTTGCTGGTAAGCAGTCATCTCTTTACATAATTAGTCTGATAGATATGATTGAGAGAGTTTTATAATCATTAAAAGGTAGAGGGGTTTGCAGAAGAAATATACTCTCGAGATTTAAATTCCTGCTCAACCGATTGTTAGCCATGCAATGAACCGTTCTGGGCTTCATTAGTGTGCCTATCAATTGCAGTTGATAGTTATGTGTCAGCGTTGTTGTGGCTATTGAGTGAAAACATCTAGAATAGTGTCTGGTGTGTAATAGTCCTTAAAAAATGTAAGTCCTCTCTATTCTTTGAATCTAAAATCCTACCCTCATGATGTAACACATAATACACGTTATACAGAATGTGTCTTCTCTTTGAAAATTATATCACAAAGTACTTCTGAAAATTACAAAGACACATAGATTAGGCCTTAAGTGAGTACTGTGGTAAAAGTATAGCAATGGAAAGTATGTGTTGTATTTGGCAATGAGGGAATGATTTGTCATGGCTTCAGCCTGAGGGTTGAATATTTCAGAGGGTGTGACAAGAGAGAAATTTAGAAAAGTAGAATGGAGCTAGATAGTGGGGCTTTCACTACTAATCTGAGGAGTTCAGGGATCACAGACCTAAATATGTACAGTAAATCCTCACTTGTCATTGATAGATTCTGCAACTATAAGTGAAACAATTATGAGGAAACCATAGGCTAATTGATATAAACAAGAGTTAAGTCATGATGAAACAATGTTGAATGCGATGATGTTATTCGAGGACTTACTGTACAAGGCTGTTAAGTAAATGGTGATTCTACATGGACAGAAAAGGACTGTGGGCAGACTGAGAGGACACGCCCCAAGTAATGAGGCAGCCACTGCTCAGCTCTGCTCTTCCCTATCTGTCTGCAGCCAGTACACTTCATTTAAGGGAGAGAATCTGGAAAGTATCCTGAAAAGGTCCACAGAGGAGTCCATAGTTCTTTGTGTGGTTTTGAAAGTGAAAAATACTACATTACAGTGAGTGATTTGAAACCAGCCAACCCCACAGGGAAGCCCAAAGGTCAGGGCTACTACCAGCAGGGAATACAGCCTTTTTGCCAGGTAGAGTAAACTTTAGTTGTAATGAGATTTTCTGAAATGAAGAATTTATAGACGTGCGTATGTGTGTTAACTCTGCCCCTCTTCATACTCTGAAACATAGAGGATATAGAGTCACTTCCACTAGGGTAATTACTTTATATTTTCAAACTTGGAACAAATATTGTCCATAAAATTAAAGGACTAATAGTTCATCAATCAAACCTGAGATATTTGCATGAAAACGTTGATAGCTTACTAAGGAAATAATGACCTCAGGACAAAAGAGACTTAACTAGGATGCAGTAAATGAATTAAGTACCAAACCATTAAACACGAAACAGAGTAGGGCCAGGTTTCCTAAATAAAATGAAAATGGATTATTTGCCAGTGTAGATTTTTAATCTTAACAGGAACTTTATAATTTATCTGAAATTGACGGAGATACAGTCTGCATCTATTTCTCCCCCATAGAAGTTTTTGGGGTTTACATTGGAAGATTATAGACAGCCCTTAGCCTGCTGTGTACTTGTTAAAATAATGCTTTCTCTGTCCCTAAATACTTGTACTGAGATGTGCTCTTGATAGTCCTGTTATTCAGTCAAACTCGTGTCAGCATGCATTAGCTGTTTTCAGAAATATCCTGCACCTGTGTCATTTTTGTTTACAAATTTGACATACATTTCTAGAAATCCACATGGGGATTGTGCTGAGAAAATATGACACAATCCCCTAAATACTCCTTCCAACTGTTCCTTCATTATGTGGTTATTTGTATTTGTCATCTACTCCTAACTTGGGTGCACACAACCTCTTGTAGCAAGTACCTGGTCACAGGAGTGTTGCCAGTATTGTGAAGCTAAGTGACTAGAAGCAGCTGACTGCCTTTCATCCATTGACTATACATAGATAGATTTTTCATCAACTTGAGAACTCCCCAGGGATTCTAGAACATAATGCTTTCTGCCAGGAACTCCCCACTAAGAGGCCATTTTGAGGAGAATACAGAGAGACAAAGCAAAACCTGGCTGCTGTAGTAAACTCCACATTTTTTCAGCACAGCTGGTTGTAGATTAACCAGTTGTGGACGGAATTGCTAAAATTCCTTCCCTGAAACGGGAAGAGTTGGCATTGAGAACAAAAGCATAAATGCCAAACGTCTAGCGCCATCTTCTGTCATTGTCAAGGAATAAAATATCAACAATCTCCAGAGATCCAAATAGAATCACCTTCCCTAAATGTCCATTTAAGATCTAGAATACGTGTCGTTAATCAGAACAAGAGAAAACACACATAGAGGTAATGACTTAGAGGCACTGAGGTGAACACTGTACACATATTAACTTATTTAATCTTTCTTTTTTAATGCCGGGCATTCTGTTTACAGAAGCTACCTTGTTTGAAGTTTTAAGTTATCATCTTTGCTGATAATATGCCTTAGAAATGGCTCGTGATTGAAGCTTTGTTGGATTCCCCAGAAGCAGCATCTCATAGTGTGTATGGAACATTTATTAGGGTGTACACATGGGTTCCACACTTCTGAAAGGGAAGGGTAAGGAAGCAGAATTGGGCAGAGGATAAGGCTGGGCAGTGGTGCAGTCTCAGCCAAGCCCTCATGCTACCCTCTGGAGAGCTCTGAAGGTGGGTGGCCTTTCAGAATGGTTTCTCAGTGCAGGGAGAAAGGTGGGTATTTTTATTCTGAATCAGGCTGTGAGTGGATATAGACTGAACCTCAGAAGACAGCATGACCTTAGGCAAAACAGCCTGGGAGAGCCATTTCTAGGAAGGCTGCCAGCTGAGGGGCTAGATCCTTCAGTCCTGAAGCGAGGATGCAGGCCGGCATCATGTTCCCTGTCCCACTACAGGCATGACGTGAAAACAAAGAGACTTTCTAAGTTCCTGAGACACCCCCACATGAAGAAGAAACAAGTGAATTTTTAGAGGCAGTCCAACATACAAAGGAAATCTTCGCTATGAAATAAAGCCCACATTTATTTTTTCTTTATTTCTTTTTTTAATTTAATACTTTATTGTTTAAAGTATTACATGTGTCTCCTCCCCCCCCCCCCATTGATCTCTCCCTGGCCGCTCCCACCCCCCAGCACATGCCGTCACTCTCGCAGTCTTGGACCTCTTAGAGGATGTCCACCCGCTGGCTTAGGCCCGCTCCCTGGGGGATCGGGCCAAAGCTGGCAGTCAGACATCCCTCAGGCAGCCCAGCAGCCCTTGGGGGATGTCCACTTGCCAGCAGGGAGCAGGCCTAAGCTTCAGTCGGACATCCTTAGCAGTGCTGAGAAGGTGGGAGAGGCTCCCACCACCACCGCTGTACTGGCAGCCGGCAGCCTGGCTTGTGGCTGAGCAGAGCTCCCCTTGTGGGAGTGCAGTGACTACCAGGGGACAGCTTCTGCATTGAGCGTCTGCCCCCTGGTGGTCAGTTGTGTCATAGTGACCAGTCATTCCCAGTTGTTCTGCTATTAGGGTCAGTTTGCATATTACCCTTTTATTATATAGGATAGAGGCCTGGTGCATGGGTGGGGGCTGGCGGTTTGCCCTGAAGGGTGTCCCGGATCAGGGTGGGGGTCCCGCTGGGGTGCCTGGCCAGCCTGGGTGAGGGGCTGATGGGTGTTTGCAGCTGGTCACACCCCCTTCAGGGTGGGGGTCACCGCTGGGGTGCTTGGCCAGCCTGGGTGAGGGGCTGATGGCTGTTTTCAGGCCGACTGAAGCTCTCAACTGCTCCTTTTTTTCTTTTTCTTTTATTCTGGGCCAGCTTTAGCTCTGGCCCCAGCTCTGAGGCCTCTGCTGCTGAAAGCAGGTATCTGGTTTGTTTGGGTTCTATAATCGAAACAATGTATAACTCCAGCTCTGAGATCCTGGCTCGCTGAAAGCAGGTTTCTGGGGTTTTGTTTAGCTTCTATATTTGTTACAATGTTTCTTAAACTGCAGGCGCAGAGGCCGGCAAGGCAGGCAGGGAACGTTAGAGTCCTCCATCACTGAAGCAAGCAAGCCTCATGTTAGTTTCAAGCTGCCTGGCTGCTGGCCGCCATCTTGGCTGGCAGTTAATTTGCATATCACCCTGATTAGCCAATGGGAAGGGTAGCGGTCATACGCTAATTACCATGTTTCTCTTTTATTAGATAGGATTGGACACTTGGGTTGTTTCCATATTCTGACTAATGTAAATAATGCTGCAGTGAACACTGGGATGCATATGTCTTTTCCAGTTAGTGTTTTCATTTTCTTAGGATAGATACCCAGAAGTGAATTGTTGGATCATATGAAAAATTTGTTTTAATTTTTTGAGGCACCTCCATACTATTTTCCATAGTGGCTGTACCAATTTACATTCCCACCAACTGTACACAAGGGTTCCCTTTTCTCCATATCCCTGCCAACATCTGTTATTGTCTTTTTTATAATAGCCATTCTAACAGGTGTGAGGTAATATTTCATTGTGGTTTGATTTGCATTTCACTGATGATTAATCATGGTGAGCATCTTTTCTTGTACCTGTTGGCCACCTAAATGACTTTGGAAAAATGACTGTTCTTCTGCCCATTTTTAAATCACATTGTTTGGGGTTTTTTGCTATTGAGTTGTATTAGTTCTTGATGTTTTGGATATTTGCCCCTTAATATATAATGATTCACAGATGTAATGATTTGCAAATGTTTCTGACATTCAGCAGGTTGCCTTTTCATTTTGTGGATGGTATCCTTTCCTGTATAAATGCTGTTGAGTTTGATATAGTCCTTCTTGTTAATTTTTCTTTCTGCTGCTTTTGCTTTTGGTGTCAGATTCAGAAATTCATCACCGAGACCTGTGTCGAAGACCCACTGCCAATGCTTTCTTCTAGGAGTTTTATGGTTCCAGGTCCTTCGTATAAGTCTTTACTCCATTTTGAGTTTTAAGTCATTTAACTTTTATAACAGCCAGCGAGGGAGGTGTAAAGACTACTTCCATTTTGCAAATGATAAAATAGAAGCAACAAGGGGTTAAATAACCTGCCCAAGGTCCCTCAGTGACTAAGCAGTACCTGCAGGATTGGAAGCTGCTTATGTGGCCCATGTTCCTAATAATTGTATTTTGCTGCTTCTTTATGTGGAAACAAGATTTATTTTCTCTTGAATTGAACTTCAAGCTTTCTGTTTATAGCATAAAAGTAAAGTAAAGCCTATGAAAGCACTTTGAAATGGGAAATGTTTTATAAATCCAGAATTATTTTGAGGATCTTGGCCACTTGCCTCTACAATGGCATCACGGGGTGTGAGAGGGGAGCTGATAGACTGTCCACGTGAACAAATTTAATTGTTGGGCACAAACACTGAGTCCTTACCACCGAGAGCTGTCAGGAGCCCTCCTCTGCCAGCAGACGTAGCGAGGAATGCTGTCAGAATATATCAGTGGTGTTCCAAATAAGTGGTTATTTCTGTTTTCTTGTTAGGAGGGCCTCACATCAGAGTACAGTTTCAAGCCTTACACCTCATGGTCATGGCACTGCCTGATGCCAACAGGGACACAGCTCAGGTATGTTGTATTGACCTCATGTTTTATCATTGGCTCTTGTTGGTCAGAAGAAATGGCTCAGATGGAAAAGCGAAAAACAAGCTGAGCATGCTGTAAACCTGTTCCCTTCCATGCTCCCATTGCTCTTCTCCGGAGGAAGACAGGAAAGAATATAAATCTTGGAGTCTTCCTTGACCATTTCAGTGTCATTCATTCAATCTGTTAGATAGTGAATGTCTACCATGTGCCAGGCCCTGGGCGAGGGTTAGGATTAGGAAAAGCAAACATGGACGACTTAAGTAGAATCATGTCAGAAATAAACAAGAATATTATGTAAGTTGTAAAATATAAAACTCTATAATTGCTGGTCCTCAGCTGCCCACCTCAGTCTAGTGGCAAAAGATCTGAGGAGTGTACTTGGGAAGGAATTTTAAAATCAGTGATTTAATTTTTTTAAATATTCATGCCTTAACATTTGCAAATTCAAATTAAAGAATTCTACAATCTCTGAATTTTAGAGGTTACAAGCTAGGAACTTGTCATTGTATGGATTAGGAAAATTAAACTCAGAAAAGTGATTTCTCCATTAACATATGATGGAACATTTAATAGAATCCTGTTCCATAGTTCTTCATCCCAAATATCCCTCCTTTCATTTCAAATTCATTCTGTTGCTGTATGATGGTAAAAAATCAAAGTTTCTCTTGCTATTTTGATAGTGATTCTGTATACGATAGGGCATTTGTTATAAGTATGATAGGTGTTGAGAATCTTTGAACT
Source organism: Myotis daubentonii (assembly GCF_963259705.1). Classification (NCBI taxonomy): domain Eukaryota; kingdom Metazoa; phylum Chordata; class Mammalia; order Chiroptera; family Vespertilionidae; genus Myotis; species Myotis daubentonii. Next base: position 61,444,289 of record NC_081847.1, read on the forward strand.
GAGGTTAGATGAGTTAGAAAGAGCTAGTAATTTTGAGGCCAGTAAAAATAATGCTTAAAAAAATATGATTCTTTTTAAAAAATATTTTATTGATTTTTTTACAGAGAGGGGTAAAGAGTTAGAAACATCGACCAGCTGCCTCCTGCACATCCCCTAATGGGGATGTGCCGGAAACCAAGATACATGCCCTTGACTGCTGGGGTCCAACCCCAGCAGGTCCAGGGGTTCCCCAAAGGTGTGGACGGAGTCGGCGAAGAAGGAATGACACAGAGACAGCGTTCGGTTGATCAGCAGCCTAGCCAGGATCTCTAGCCAAGTTCTGGTCTGGATCTTCAGAGAGGTTCTGCTTAGGATCTCCAGAGAGGTTCTGTCCAGGTTCGCCAGTCAGGTTCTGTAGCCAGGTTCTAGTCAGGCTCTCCTGCCAATCTCCGCAGTCAGGTTCAGTCCAGGATCCCCTGCCATGCTCTCTCGCCAGGCTCCGCCTCCAGGCTCCGAGGCCAGTCCCTGTCCAGGATCCTCCAGCATGCTCTCTCCAGCGAAGTTCTTCTGTCTCTAGAGAACGTTCTGTGTAGGTTCTGTGCCTAGGCTCTGTCTCTCTTGGTCCTGTCTTCCAAGCCCTGTGTCCTTAGTTCTGTGTTCTGAGTTCTGTGTCTTTCTGTCTTGTTACAACTGTATTTATACCAGTTGATTCAATCCTATCAATCTCTATTACAAAGGTTAGGGCGTTTCTTATCTCCATTCCAGGGAGTAAAGATTATGTAGCTTAAGCATGATTGTTCATAGTTAAAGTGATTAATTACCCGCCTGGCACTTAGTTGAGGGGTTTTATTCCCTCCCTGACTTCAGGGAAAAATCCCTACCTGGGGAAACAACCTTTCTCGGAGAGGTGACCTTGGTTAAAACACACAGTGCTAAGGGGAGCAAACATATTAAGAACAGTATGCCATATATGCCAGGTCCCTTGAAACAGCAAGGATGGACCGGCTCCCGGCACTTGACTGGTATCGAACCTGGGACCCTTCAGTCCGCAGGCTGACCCTCTCTCTATCCACTGAGCCAAACTGGTCAGGGCTAAATATGATTCTTAATGCTGCCTCTTATCAGACATTTTAATTTAATGAGGACCCTTCCTCCCACATAGTGAAAATACCTATGTTAATTATATGTTAATTATATTCTCAATCCAAAGGTGGGGGTTGACTATGACATAAGAACCTTTCTCTAATACAATTTGGTAATTTTTCAAAAGCTGGAATTTATTAGTTTTTTACTTTGTCTAAGCAATGATCTTTTATCCAAAAAAATGCATCAGCTATCAGATATCTCAGTCAAAATATTATCTATCCTTTCATATAATTGAGGATGTAGTAATTATCAGGAAATTCATTACATTTCTAACAAAAGATCTTCAAAAAACATTGTGGAACTTGTGAAGAATCAATCTCTCTCTCTCTCTCTCTCCCTCTCTCTCGGCCTCCCTCCCCTCTCCCCTTTTCTCCCCATCCTTTCCTCTCTCCCATTCTAAATTGTGACTGGAACTAGATTGACATTGGTGTGGTGTACATAGAAATCAAGAGCTCTGGCTCAAGAATCAGATGTCTTCAGTTCAAATCCTGGCTTTGCTACTTAATGAACTGATGCTTGACAAGGCTATCAATTCTTCTCCACCTTAGTTTCTCATCTATAAAACTATATTAATATTGGTACCTACCACACAAGATTTTGAAATATGATAAAATCAGTGGATATACATAAAGTACTGAGAATAATGCCTGGCTCATAATAAACCCTCAGATAAATGTTAACTATTATTATTCTTATGTGCTGTCCATTTTCTCATTACAAATACTATAGCAGAATTCAAACTTGAGAAACTAAAATGCATCTCCCTTCAGGATTTCAGTCCTCTTGGTGAATTTCAGAAGGTCTGATAAACATTTATACTTTGTTGGCTTAGCCAAACTGTTATTAAGCTTTCTCAAAGCTTAAAAAAAAAATTTTAAAACAGCTGCATGTAAGCATTTCCCTTTGGTCTACTGAAGATTCCAAAATTGAAAAACAATGGAAAAATGATATCCACTAAGTAAAATTTAAATTTTTTTTCAATTGTGTTTACATTTGGCCTGAGGAATGAGATACTCACTTTTTTTAAAAAATGAATCTTCCTTTCCCAAGAAAACAGTAGTTTTTAACAGTGAGGCTTTAAATTAAGAGTTGTTTTTTTAATTACTTTTCTTCAAAATGAAATTACATGTTATTTATCTTTTTTGAGATACAGTATTTTCTAGTCCTAGTTTACTATTTATTTTTAGTATTTGTCAAAAGGATAAAAGAAAAGAAAATGCAAACTATTATTTATAGAGATTCCACTATAATAAACTCCATAAAAACTATTCACATTTCTCATCAGCACTTTTAAGCAAGTAAAGGGGAGCATGACATTGAGCCATTCTGTACTTCTGAGAATAATCTGACAGTTTTCCCGAGGCACAGTAAATGGGTGCAGAAATGGATGAAGATGATCATTGGTGCCTTTTGATAATTTACATTAGTGTGACACGATGCTGTATCTTCTCAGGCCCTCATGACATTCTTCAATAAAGTGATTGCCAATGAATCAAAGAACCGAATGAGCATATGGAACATTTCTACCATAATGGCACCAAACCTTTTCTTCAGCAGAAGCAAGCATTCTGACTATGAAGAATTACGCTTAGCAAACACTGCAGCTCACATCATCCGCCTAATGCTTAACTACCAGAAAATTCTATGGAAGGTGAGTAGTAGTGTGATAACCTTAATGGACTCCTTTCAAGTCTACCAGCACCCAGGAAACAATGGCTCCATGAGGAAGCAATGCCCTTAGTCACAGGGAAGAAATATGAGAATATAATCCCAGGTTACCTGTAGCATCGTTATGCATTCTTTGAGGGCTGCTCCTGAACTTGGCTTCTCTTTTTAAATATGAATTCTAATAGTTTTTTCTAATTTTTACAAGGACAAATGCCACAGTATACTGAGTGGCTATGAATTACTGTAACTGAAGACAGAATCTACTGGGAAGGTTTAATTCAAGTGTTTTCCTTCAGGTCAAGCTATTTTTCTTCTCCAGGTCCCATCTTTCTTAATCAATCAAGTCCGAAGAATGAATGAAGCCACCATGTTGTTAAAGAAGCAGCTCCCAAGTGTCAAAAAATTGCTACGGAGGAAGACCATAGAACGAGAGGTAATAATAAACATGGATGCAAATGTTAGAACCCAGATTTTTATTTCTCAGAATGAGGCACAAAGTAGCTTCTCATTTAGAACCAGAAATTTTATATTCTCACCAAATGCCAGTCTTGTGACTATAAACTTTGTGGAAATTGTGTCCGTGGCAAAATATTGTGATCTTTTCGTTTTGCTATGCATTTTGGTTGACGTTTTTGAAATACCTTTCTCATGCTTACTGTTTTATTCTGTCAAGTACTTTAGGCTAAAATGGTTCTCACAAAAACTGAAAGTTGGCCGAAACCGGTTTGGCTCAGTGGATAGAGCGTTGGCCTGCGGACTGAAAGGTCCTAGGTTCGATTCCGGTCAAGGGCATGTACCTGGGTTGCGGGCACATCCCCAGTAGGAGATGTGCAGGAGGCGGCTGATCGATGTTTCTCTCTCATCGATGTTTCTAACTCTCTATCTCTCTCCCTTCCTCTCTGTAAAAAATCAATAAAATATATTAAAAAAAAAACAAAACTGAAAGTTGATGTTTTAGTCCCTATGAATTAGATTTAAGAATTTAAAATATCTGATACATAGAGAAGGAAACTTCTTTAGTGATTGAATTCTGAAAGAATATCTTAGCCTCAGGTTGTTTTGTGTAAATTCATTGCATTCTGAAGAATATTTGCATTAGCACAGTTTGTATAGAGGCGAATAATGGAAAGAGGTGCAAAATATCCTCACACTAGGATATTTTTCCATTGTTTTCAGACAGAGTGGAAGGGAGGGAGGCGGGGAAAGCGGGGAGAGAGAGAAAGAAAAACATCAATGTGAGAGAGACACAATGATTGGTTGCCTCCTGCAGGTGCCCTGACCAACCCAGCAGGGCTAGGGATCTAACCCGAGGCACATGCCCTTGACCAGGAATGCAACCCCAACTCTTTGGACTGCAGGCCAGTGCTCTAATCATCGAGCCAAACCGGTGAGGGCTAGAAGAATTATCTTTATTGCTTTAATTTAACTTGAGGATGATTATGAGTGTCAGGCATAGCGTTTTACCTTGAGGAGGATAGAGAGATACATGAAACTCACTTTGCCCCTTAAAGGAATTTACACCTAATGTGGGAGACAGGTGTGTAGAGAGCTAGGGATATGCATTAGGTGCCAGATCAACTGTGCCCACAATGTGTAAGGACCATGCAGAGGAGAAAGAAATGTGCTCCAACACGGGAAATCGTGAACAGCTTTGTGGAAAAAGTGTAACTCGAGCTGCATGTTGAAGGATGGATAGCATTTTGAAGGGAGAAAAGACGGGAAAGCTCATCCAGGGAGAGGAATGGTAAATGCCAAGGTGGTGAGTGCTGCTGGTTGACTTATCACAATCATAATGAATGGTTGTATTCCCTTATTGGTAATAGGCAAAGTGACTTTAGATCAAGTAGAACCAAGACATTTATATATTTTAAAAAATTGTTTTGACAAAAATTCACATAATAGAAAATTCACCATTTTAATTATTTTGAAATGTACAATTCATTGGTTTGGATGTATTCACAATGTCATGCAACTATCACCATCATCAGATTCCATAATATTTTCATCATCCCTAAAAGAAACCCCGTGCCAATTAAGCACTCATTCTTCATTACTCCCTCTCCACAGCCCCTGAAAAACATTAATCTACTTTTTGTTCTGAGTTGACCTATTTTGGACATTTCATATACATGGAATCATACAATATATGGTCTTTTGTGTCTGACATCTTTCACTTAGCAAAATGTTTTCAAGGTTCATCATATTGTAGCATATATTACTACTTCAGCTCATATAAGCATCTTTTCATGTGCTTATTGGCCATTTGTATATCTTCCTTGGAGAAATATCTACCCAGATATTTTCTCATTTTTGTTTGGGTTATTTGAATTTTTATTATGTTGTAAAACTTCATATATTCTATATACAAAGTCCCTTATCAGATGCCCTGCATCTTGGTGATGATTCCACACCAGCCCACAAAGCCTTCGCCTCTGCTTCTTCTGCACGACATTCCACAGGCACATCATAATCTATTTAAGCTACCCCATATTATGAACAGTTAGATGGTGTCCAGGCTTTTGAAGAGTTTTATATCAGTGAATAAACTTGTTTTATGTCATTTTTCAAAAATGAAATATAGTTGTAGGATAAATTTGTAGATTTGGAATTGCTGGATTAAAGTACATATTTATTTTATAATTTGGTAAATATTCCAAAATATTTTCCATAAAGATTGTACCAGTTTGTACTTCCAACAGCAGCAATGTTTGTCTTTCCAACATTAATCCTAAAAACTAAATGTGTTTTATTTAGGTTACAAGCCCCAAGACTTCAAAGGTACTACAAAAATCACCCTCTTTAAGAAGAATGGTAAGAAAACAAATAATTTCCTTTCCTCCCTAATTATTAGCTTCCTACATAGTATTCCCTGGCTACATCCAGGATATCTGTGTATAATTTTGGTCATGGTATATCCTTCAAACTTGACATTTTTATTGTGACACAACTAAATGATGATTCAAAATGTGTGGTTAGGCATCTCTACACAAGCAGAAATTAGAAGGAAATGTGATTTTTATGATCACAGGTTCGATAATGTCAGGGGTAGGGAATTTATCTTACAGAGGCTTCTGGAAAGATGGGAGGGGAAGGATATGAAATGAACAAGGGTAGCTCAAGAATACAGTCTTGGCTGCAATGAAGCAGGGGCACTCTGCCCCATTCCAAGTCTACATCCTGTCTGTATATTTCCCACCGTTCTCTCCTGGTTCTGCTGGGAATAGTAGAATAGTCCTATAAGAATCAACCCTATTTTAAAATATTTTGTATTCGTTTTCTAGTGCCGCCATAACAAAGTACCACAGACTGGATTACTTAAAACAATAGAAATTCACTCCCCATAGTTTTGGAGGCTAAAAGTCCAAAATCAAGGAATTGGTTTGGTTGATTTCTTCTGAGGGCCATGAAAGCAGAACCTATTCTTGACTTCATTTCTAGATTTCCATAATGCCATCAATATTTACATTCCTTAGCTTGTCAGTGCATTCCAATCACTGCCTCTGTCTCTATATGCATTCACTCTGTGTATGTGTCCCCGTCTCTTCTCCTCTTTTAAGGACACCAGTCACACTGGATTAAGGGCCTTCCCTACCTGGGATGAGCTTATCTTAGCTATTATATCTGCAATGACCCTATAAATAAAGTCATATTCTCAGATATTGGGGGTGAGGACTTCAACATACCTATTGTGGGGAACACAATTCAACACATAACATTCTTTCTAGGGTAGATATTAAATCACTTCACATAAACCTACATCAACAATTTCATCTTTTGAGAATATACAGATTTATAATGATTACCTGAAGAGTAGCCAGACCCTCAAACAAATAGAAACTTGTTTCTATTCACCTATAGTTAGAGAATTAATCATTAAAGCACTCAAAATTTTGAAACAAAGGAATTTTCCAATCAATCTTGACAAAACAGAAATTTCTATTAATTAGAAAGCAACATTTTTTAAAATATTTTTTTATTTTTTAAAATACATTTTATTGATTTTTTTTCAGAGAGGAAGGGATAGGGATAGAGAGTTAGAAACATCGATGAGAAACATTGATTAGCTGCCTCCTGCACACCCGTCACCGGAGATGTGCCCGCAACCAAGGTACATGCTCTTGACCAGAATCAAACCTGGAATCCTTCAGTCCGCAGGTTGATGCTCTATCCACTGAGCCAAACCGGTCAGGGCAACATTTGTTAATATGTCATTTAGATGGGAGTTCCAGAGTCCCCAAGCCAATTATGTTACATAATAGCAGAGACATTCTCTTTCCCAATAGCAGTCCATGTCTGCCCTTCACAGTGTTATTAGCACACATGGAGGGATAAGTCTCAAGTGTCCATCTGGAGTTCACTTTGGGCTGACTAAAGAAAAGGGATATTTAAAAAGTCATATTTTCTAATTGATTTTTTACTTTTTCAGGTTGATATTAAAATATATTGAAATATAGAACTCTGCTTACAGTAGGCTTATTTAGAATACTAGAGGCCCAGTGCACGAGATTTGTGCACTCAGGAGGGAGGGGTGGCCCGCAGCCCAGCCTGTGCCCTCTCGCAGTCTGGGAGCCCTTGGGGGGGTGTCCGATTAATGGCTTAGGCCCGCTCCCCCAGGGAGCATCAGTGTGACATCCTATTTGCTGCTGCAGAGGCCACCACCGCAGCCCTCGCCAGCCTTTAGCAGTGGGCCTGGCTTCTGGTTGAGCAGCGCTCCCCATGTCGGAGCTCACTGACCACCAGGGGGCAGCTCCTGCATTGAGTGTCTGCCCCCGGGTGGTCAGTGTGCACCATAGCCACCGGTTCGATTTGCATATTACCCTTTTATTACATAGGATTGTTCAAGGAAATGCAGTAATAGAAACTTTAGTTGTTTTATTATAACCCAGGCCTACTCCTCTCATGATTTGAAGGCATTAATATACAACCTAAGTTTGTGGTGACAGTAAAATTCCAGGTTAAGTTTTGTCGAATCTCCCATTAAAAAGAAAGCAGTGTTTCATTCTGGTTAAATATTAGTCATGTTTACATGTTTTCCTAGTTCAGAGTGCCACTGGTTTGTATATCTCTTAAATGCAAACATTGAACTGATTGATGTTCATCCTAGTTTGACAGAATGTACTGAATTTTTCCTCATTGTCAGTCTGATGTGCCAGAAGGAGTCATAAGAGTCCATGCTCCACGTCTCTCGAAGGTTTCCATGGCCATTCAGCTCAGTAGTCAAACCAAAGCCAAAGACATACTGGCAAAATTTCAATATGAGAACAGGTGAGTAAACGTGAATAAAGGTCTCTGTACAAAGATGATGAACTTTTTTCAGAGAGTAACTTTCCAGGAATTTACAGATTTGGCCTTTTTGAAAAATTAGAACCAGTTACTTTGGAAACTTTACCAATAAGTGAAAAGTCAAAAGTAGAGTAAGAAGTTAGTAGGCCAGAAAATTGTCAGTAACAGAAGTTTTGGTTTATTTAAAGGAACTTCTACAAGTGGGATTCTTTATTTTCTTTTTTTTAATTGAGGTATAATTAACATATAACATTCATTTCTCGCATACAGCATAATAATTTGAGAGTTGTATATATTGCAAAATTATCACCACAGTAAGTCTAGTTCATATTTGTCACTGTACAGTTACATTTCTTTCTTGTGATGAAAACTTTCAAGATCTACTCTCTTAGCAACTTTCAAATATACCATCACATTGTACATTATATCACCATGACTTATTTATTTTATAATTGGAAATTTGTACCCCCTTCACTCATTCCCCCAATTCCACCCCCTTACCTTGGCAATTGCCAATCTTTTCTCTGTATCTGTGAGACTGTTTTTTGGTTGTGGTGGTGGTTTTGTATTTTTAGATTCCACATATGAGATTATGTGCTATTTGTCTTTCTCTGTAGGACTTATTTCACTTAGCACCATGCCCTGAAGCTCCATCCATGTTTTTATTGCAAATAGCAAGGTATCATTTTGATGATTGAATAATATTCCATCATATATATCACATTTTCTTTATCCATTTATCCATCAATGGACACTTAGGTTGTTTCCATATTTTGGCTATTGTAAATAATGCTGAAAAGTTCCTTTTTTAGATATGGAAGCTGGTTATATGATGTGTACACTTTTTGCATGATTACTACTATATAAGTTCATACATATAAAGCTTTCATAAAAAAAAAAAGAAGGGTAGACAGAGGCCAACAGGAGTCTCACACATTTACTCCTTTTCTGCCGCTGGCCCTGATACCTACAACACTGTAAATAGTTACCCTTGGGCAGTAATAGAGGGACCTGAAATTCCATTTGAGGGATTTGGGCATCCAATAGATTTCTACTTACAAAGTTGTTTCTATATGCTCATGTATACCTTTTGTAGAAAGAAATTTTGGACATTCATGAGCCAAAAAAAAACCCACCCAGAAATGACCTTGATCTAAACCTCACATTTTATACAAAAATTAACCCAAAATGGATAATAGAATTAAGTGTAAAACATAACTTTTGGAAAATTGCTTACAACAAAACTTTTGTGATATAAGGCTAATGAAGAATTCTTAGACTTAACATTGAAAGCATGATCCATAAGAGATAAACATTTATAAATTAGACTTTATCAAAATTGAAATATACACTGAAATAACCAATAAAAATGATGAAAAGACAAGCTAAAGACTTGAAAGAAAATATTTACAAACCACACATTCAAAAAAGGTCTAGCCCTAACCGGTTTGGCTCAATGGATAGAGCATTGGCCTATGGACTGAAGGATCCCAGGTTCGATTCCAGTCAAGGGCATGTACCTTGGTTGCGGGTACATCCCCGGTGGGGGCTGTGCAGGAGACAGCTGATCGATGTTTCTAACTCTCTATCCCTCTCTCTTCCTCTCTGTAAAATATCAATAAAATATATATATTTTTAAAAAGGTCTAGTATCTAGAATATGTAAAGAACACTCAAAACTCAACAATAAAAACAAATAACAAAAATCAATACAAATTGATTTTTGTTGTTGTTCCTTTTTGTCACCAGAAAGGATATGCAGATGACAAATATGCACATGAAGAAATATTCAGCATCTTTAATCATTAGACACCTATAAGAATAGCTAAAATAAAAAAAATAATGATAAGTTCAAATAATGACAAAAACATAGAGAAACTTGATCACTGGTGCATTGCTGATGGGAATGTGAAATGGTACAGTCATTCTGTAAACCAGTTTGATAGTTTCTTATACCACTAAATATGCAGTTATCATGTGAACCCAGCATTTACACTCCTAGGCATGTATCTCAAAGAAATTAAGACCCATGTTCCCACAAAATGCTGTGCACAAATGCTTACAGCAGCTTTATCTATAATAATAAAAACTGGAAAAAACCCAGGTGTTCTCTAACAGGCAGATGACTAAACAAACTACAGTATGTCCATACCATGGTATACTATTCAGCAATAAAATTTAGCAAATTGAATGAATATCCAGGGAATTTATACTGGTGGGGGAAAAAAACAATACAAAAGAATTTCATACTGTATGTTTCCATTTCCATTTCCATAACATTTTCAAATGACAAATTTATAGAAATGTAGATAAGGGCTAGAGGATGGGGGTATGGATAGGGACAGGGAGAGAAGGTGGGGGTGACTATAAAGGGGAAAGGAGGGATCTCGTGGTGATGAAAATGTACTGTCTCTTTTTTGTTGTTCATCCTCACCCGAGGATATTTTTTCCATTAATTTTTAGAGAGAGTAAAAAGGAGGGAGAGGGAGAGAGAGAAAGAGAGAAACATCAATGTTAGAGAGACACTTGGAATTGTTGCCTCCTACCCTGACTAGGGATTGAACCTGCAACCCATATACGTGCTCTTGACCGGGAATTGAACCTGTGACCTTTAGGTGTGTGGGCTGATGCTCTAACCGCTGAGAAACACGGTCCAGGGCATGTTCCATATCTTGACTGAATCATTTAGCATGATGGTTGTAATATTGCACTAGTGTTTAAAGACTTTTCTATTAGAGGAAATTGGGTAAAGGGCATACAGGATCTGTCTGTATTATTTCTTACAACTACATTCAAATTTACAGTTATTTCAAAAAGTTTAATTTAAAAAAAAACAAAGGAGAGCGTACATATTCTTCCTCACGATAGTGAGAAAAATCTTTTTGAAGAAATCAAGCTGAAAGTCATTCCTGAAGTGGGATAGAGATCAGAAATGGTCTTTTCAGACTCTTCTACCCCAGCATTCTAGTCTGGGGTAGAAAAATTTCATGGGGCAATCATTTCTCTGACTGACTTTTACTATAGGGCAAAGTCATGGAATGAAAGCAATGTTAGACAGTAGCAAAGCATTAATTAGTCAAGCTTAGAAATGTGACATGGGCTGAGGAGAGAATCCCATTCAGTTTTGGGAAAATATGGAAATGAAACCTGACTTTTTTGAACTAAGAGTGATGCGACCAATGACCAGGCATAATGAAGCACCCAGCTGCTCCTTGGCCAGTGTGATATGTCAGTAGCAGTTACCTCTCTAAGTGGAGCTGACAGTTGTGGATAAATGGGCCCCAGTTGCCGTGGAAGTCTGTGTCAAACAAAAAGCTTTTATCATAACTTCAGTCATAATGATTTGTGGGTATATTTCACTCAAGGTAGAATGAATTGTGTGTTGCCATGGTTATTTAATCTACAGATTAACCTCCGATTATGAAAGGGTTAAACTTATGTTGCTTTCTCTTTTTTTCAGTCATGGTTCTTCAGAATGCATTAAAATTCAGAACCAAAGGTTATATGAAATTGGAGGAAATATAGGTAAGGATTCTTTAACATTTTTACTCGTAAATTCTCTGGTTACTGTAAAAGAAATATGATATTATTATAAAAGTATATTTTATAAGTTTCTTAGATATAAACTCAAAATCAGTGAATTTTTTATTTTTTAACCTCATGTAAAAACAGTATGACTTTCCTAAAATATTTTCAGAATTTAAATGTGAATGTTTTAGTTTATATAGAGTAGACTTTTGGATCTTTTAAATGTGCCTCAAAGTTGGAAAATCTCTTTCTGGAGATTCTTGCAAAACAAAGGAAAGAACATCATGGAACGTTTAGTTAACTTCCCTATTTTCACTAGTAGCCCAACTTCATTCTTCCTATTTCCCTGACGGTGAAAAAGGAATCCAGAGCCTAACCAGTTTGGCTCAGTGGATAGAGCGTCAGCCTGTGGCCTGAGGGGTCCCGGGTTCGATTCTGGTCAAGGGCATGTACTTGCGGCTGATCGATGTTTCTCTCTCATCAATGTTTCTAACTCTCTATTCCTCTCCCTTCCTCTCTGTAAAAAATCAATAAACTATATTTTAAAAAAGAAAAAGGAATCCAAAGAAAATTCCCTCTACTTTCTTCTGTGTCTGTGTCTTCTGCTTGCCTTCCTCACAGTCCAGAGGAAATATCTGTGCTCCTATTTAAGACCAACTCTTCCACTCAAGTCTCACTTTATGTCCCCCCTGCCCAGTTAGGACCTTGATACAGGTATTCCCCCATTCTCTCTTGTATCATCAGCTTTCCCTCCAACTGCATCATTTCTATCTGCATAAAAATTTGGTAATTTCTCTCATTTTTAAATTTGTTTTTTATTGATTTGAGAGACAGAGGAAGGGAGAGAGGGAGAGAGAGAGAAACATGAATGAGAAGGAAACATCATGGATGGGCTGCTTCCTGCATACCTCCTTTCTGGGGATCAAGCCCACAATCCAGGCATGTGCCCTGACCAGGAATAGAACCGCCAACCTTTCAGTGCATGCCCTGAACCACACCAGCCAGGACATGTCTCTCATTTTTACAAAATTCTCTCTTGACCCCCTTCCAGTCAACACCCATTTTTGTTCTGCTTTACAGCAAAAACTCTGAGAATCAGTTGTCTAAACTTCCATTTCTTCCTCTTGTTCGCTCTTAAAACCACTCCAGTCAAGCTTTAGCTTCAACACTTAATCAAAATTGCTCTCTTGTCTAGGTCACCGGAGAACTCTTACCTTGTGAAATCCAACAATTCAGCCTGTCTTTATAACTACCTGAGTTGATCTTTCCCTTCTTTGAAAAACACTTTCTTCATCTGGTCTCAAGGACAACCTAAGCTCTGGCTTCCCTCCCGCTACGCTGGCTACTCATGGGTGTCTTTTGCCCATTACTTATCCTCTCACCCTCTTAAGATTGGAGAGCTGTAGGGTTCAGTCCTTCCACCTCTTCTTTATCTACATTTAACTTCCTTGGGGAGCTCAGTTTATCTCCTTGCTTTGGATACACCTGTATGTTGATGCCTCTCACATTTACACCCTGACTTTCCCTCAAACACCAACCTTGTGTATTCAATCACTGGGCACACTCTGCTTTGGGTCTTTGCATTTGCTGACTTTTGCCTAGAACTCTCTCTCTTTTAGATTGGTCATTCCTCGCTCCCTCTTGCAGGCCTTTGATGAATATCACCTTCTCAATAAACCTTCCTGGATTATATCTTCTCTATGTTCCTTCCATGCTTGGTTGTTCTCTGATGTTCTCATCATTATCGGACTTTGCTTTACATTATACTAGCTTATTTCCCAGTTGCCTTTTCCACTTTTAGAATGTGAGTACCCATAGGGCAAGTACTTTTGACTGTCTGATGCATTGCTGTAGCCCCAGCCCCTAGAATCGTTCCTGGAACATGATAACTCTCAATAAGTAGTTGATAAATGAATGACTCAAGCGAGCAGTCAGATCTTGGTAGTTTTGCTTGAGACTTTAATATGAATTTCAAACACACTGTATATAAAATACACTGTATGTATTTTATCACATAGAATGATCTTTTGTTGTTATTTCCAGATCTTCTGCCTATGGTCATTGTATCCATCGTAAAGAAATTAAAATGAACTTGCTTTTAATCTTCTCTAGTCCTGGTCAAGTTACTATCTGTAAAACCATTAGAGGACATGTATTACTTTATAAATGATCATTTTATACCTGAAACAAGTCCTTGCCATATTTTTTCTAATAAGTGTGGCGAGTCTAGGAAACAATTTGCCTGTGGTTGATACGTATTTTCCACAATTTCACATGGGATTTATTTTAAGTACTTGACAGCCAGGAAGAAACAAAGAAAGAAAGGAGGGAAGGAAGGAAGACAGGCAAGCTTTGATAAGAATCTTTAAGATGTATCTACAGTCATGTTTTTGGTCAACAATTGACTGTATATATGACAGTGGCCCCATTAGATTATATTGGAGCAGAAAAATTCCTATTGCCTAGTGACATTGTAACTGTCATATATAGCAGAACACATTAGTCACATATTTGTGGTGATGCCAGTGTAAACAAGCCTACTCTGTTGCCAGTCATATAAAAATATAGCACACATAATTATAGTAGCAGGCTGTACCTTCTAGATTTGTGTAAGTACACTGTGACATTAGTCATCTAAATTTTTTGTGTCATTATATATTTTAATTGTTTATTGTTTGTTCAATCATCAGTAAAGGCATGGAAATATTTAATAACTAAAGTACTCTAAAAATAATAAGGAAAGTGCTTACTGTACTTACTTTTGGCTAAGAGAACTACAGTGGCCTTATCGAAACCTTACAAACTCACACATACTTGCACACACACACTCAGATGTGTTCACTCTTAAAAACATACTCTGATTTTCTCTTTCCTTAGGACAGCATTGCTTGGATCCAGATGCTTACATATTGGATGTATATCATGTAAATCCTCAAGCAGAATGGGTCATTAAACCCCAATCAAGTTTTTGAAATACCCTCAAGATGGCAGCTATTATGTTTAATATGCCAAGAAAATTCCACATTAACTAGGGGGGAAAAAAAGGCTGCTTTTGACATGTTTGTTCCTATAACCCTAGTGGTGTTTCTCAGCTCAAGCGGTGTCTCCCAGCATTGTCAGCATGAACTATGGAAGAGGATATGGTTAATCATTTGAACTAAAGCTTTCTCGTGACAGTTCCTTGATAAGAGTGAAAGAAAGAGGTCATAATCCTTCTGAAGAGAGACCAATTGAGAACAGGAATTCTGATCATTTCTAGTACGTTGGCTACAGCAGAAATGAACTTGATCCTTATCTAGGGATAAGAAACACTTCTCTATGTAGCAAATGCTACCAAACACAAGAGGTGGATAAAAGACTTTTTGTACTTATGCTATATATACATATATTGTCCTGTTTAAGCAAGAATGCCAGAAATATCAGTAACTTCCACTCTATAAAACAATTCAGCTCTACTTTCTAGTGGAATCAGTTTCTAAAGTTACACATACACTATTTATGCTCTGACTTCCTCCTGAATTGAAGGAGAAACTTCTGTTTAAAGACACTGTACTATTATGTACGTTGTACTGTATCATGATAAGCAGCATTCTGGTGCAAATGAACATTTCTTTTTCTTGGACTGGTGAAAATTTACAGTTATAAAGCTTATTCCCTTATGAGCACAGGGCCTCCTAGGCAAGCTTAGTTCAACAAAGGGTATTCTTATGTTTTCATAACCTTCTGTGTAGTCAGAAGTCACAGAACCTCTATTTTTCTCATCATGATTATGGTGCTCAATGAACAGCTTTCCATGTGCCAGGCATTGATTTCCTTTTCTGACCAAACATATCACTTTTTATATTTTACAACTGTAGATAGTCATTTCTGCAACCCCAGTTTAAAAATACAGAACTGCCTTTATCCACGAGTGCTTAAAAATACCGTTACATTCAGATTTTGCATGCTGTAAAAGCAGGTTTTGTTTCTGTTCATCAATCATAGTCATGGCCAAGCACTGGGGATTAGCATCAGGTTTTAAAATCAGATGCATATTTTGTAAGCGGAAAACTGTCTCGCTATCAAGATCCTGTGGAGCCATTTTCAGACCTGAAATTGATAAGAACACACAGTCCCCATGATTGTAATTGAAAGCAAATCTAAAATATGCAGAAGGGTCAGACAGCTCTGCCTTTCATCTTGAGAATGCAGATATAGTCCTTTTGGGGTGAGCTAGAAATGGGGCCGCCATCTCATTTATCCCACATGCTTTGGATTAGAATCCACAGATTGGTATTTTGTTGACTTTATATCAGTTTTAATGAACTTTGACACTCAAACGACTCTCTTGCAGTTCAAACAAGAGACAAGATTACTCACAATTGCAGAAAACATATCTGCTTACCAAGTCTCAAAACATGTGATAATTAAAGACCACATATACAAGAAATTTTTATATGCTGCATTATGCCTTGATGTCTATAAAAACATTACTTATATTCAACATGTTGATAATTCAGTTTCTGATCATTAAGATTTTGCTATATTTTTGTAGAAAACTCAAATATCTATTCATTTTATTTGTTTGAGAATTCTCATTTCCTTTTCCTGAAAACGCATTAGGAAAGAAACATGTTCTGTAAGTTTAGACTTACGTTTCATTAGCTTTCGGTATGTGGGTAATTGATGACATATGAGTTTACATTATGAGTTTCAAGAGTCTGAAAAAATGCTTTTATCATTTTTGCAATTTAAACAACAGGAATAAACATTTCACTTTATGTTGTTACTATGTTCCAAGACATAAGATGGCAGTAATATATGCCTATACACATGGAAGAAACTCTTCAAAATAACTACCTTACACTTCTATGTATATATGAAAATAATGATTGATTTATCTCACTGTATTTCTTATCATTTAGAATAAATTGTTAATATAGAAAATTCATGAATCTAGTCATTCAATTTTTTATTTAGGAGTTTTCATTTCTTTTGATTGAAAATACATTAGAACCTATACATAAGTTCTAAGGATTTCAAGATTTACCTCACTTGTCATCAGTTTTAAATAAATTGCTAGCAGATGACAGGTAAAAACAATAAGTTTCTGAATTTCTTAGCCACTTCGTGTGTTTTCATAGGTCAGAGACTTAACTGAGTCAATGAATTTACTCACTTTAATGTATTCAAGGATGTGTGACAACTTTCAAATAACTGTATTATATAGAAGGCCATGTCAATACCAATAGCATTATCCACTGATAACTTTTATTCTTAGTCATAGGGTTAACTGATTAGAGAAGAATTTTCAGTAGACACAGACTAATTTTATGTAAATAAAAAGGGGTTTGGGGTTTTTTTTACTAATTTTATCTTTAAAAAATAAACAAACCCTTACAATTGAAATTTAAAAATGCATGCCACCTAAGTATTGAAAAACTATCTTTGCCTTATCAAGAGTTGTTTTAAAATAGTTATGGCAATCTGTAAAGATGAATAGTATATTTGCAAACAAAAGCAGTCAGACTGGGCTTTTAAATTCTGTTTTTAATACCTTCACACCCCACTCACCCCTACTGCCCTTGGTGTACAGTTAGGAAAATAATATCCAGAAAAGAACTAGAGAAAATTAACATTTTAGGAACACTTACTCATTTAAAAAAACAACAACCTAGAACTGGCTCACTTTTTTATTCTGCAAAAGAGAATCCCTTTGCTAAGCAGCTCACTTGGGGATATAATTTTTGGAGTGAATGACCTTCGAACAAACTGGAATGTTAATTTCTTTATAATGTATACACAGTATCAACTACCTCACTTGCCTTTCTTGGGGAAAAATTAATGGACTTTAACAACTTTTGTTACAAACTGTCCCTGAGTCTTATTTGTCACTTCAGTTAGCTTTCAGTGTACACTTAATAATATACATTTAATAATGTAAAATATTTTTAGCAAAAGCTTGAAGCCAAAAATACTCTGTAACTGTTATCTGTGGTATGCTTTGAGAGAGTTCCTGTGCCTTGGTCATTGTCTTGTGTGTTTAACCATACTGAGATGCAGGTTTTCAAGTGTAGGGATTAATAGTCATCTCTTCTTGCAGGCATTTTTCAACTGCTTTTCCTCTATTGCAAGTGACTGAAAAGTAGGATTAGATTAACATGACCCTTCTTTTATCAAGCATATTTCAACTACTTTTCACAAATGTATCACATGCCTGAAAATCCCAATTGTGGGATTGAATAGTTCCTAGTTTCTGATAGGCATTTTCAATTCTTTTCCATAAATATATCACTTAATAAAAAATTATATAACATGGGTTGAAATGTTTCTGTCCAGCATTTTCAGTAGGTTTACATACACGTGCGCCTTAACTTTAAAATAACATGTTTTCTTTTAGGCATTTTTCAACTCTCTTCTAAAACTGTGATTTAATTGAAAAATTGTATGTCACGAGGAATGCCAATGTTTTATGTTGTCTCCCACCCTAAAAGTTAATGATTCTTTTGTCCCATTAGCTTTTATTGTTCAGTATAATATGTATGTTGCATTTTATTGATGAAAATAAAAATAAAAAATAAAAGCATTGCTATGAGAATTCTTATATTTAACTACTCTGTGGCCACCATGGTGCTGATGAAAGAGCAGGAGCTTGAACATCGGGGGGTTTGTGTCTGAGCCCTGTAAGTCTCTGTCACTTACTAGCCAGATGGTGGTCTTGTGCAGAATCCACTTTGACACCTCTGTCATGGTGGGTGGTTGTGGGTAGGGAAAAGATTGAGTAAGTAAACACTATTTCCCAAATTTGGTGTTCTTTCTGGACAAGCTTTTAGTAGGAGCTTAAATTTTTCTGAAAATAGATATAGAAAAGACATTTGACAAAGTTCAATACCCATTTGTGAATTTTTTTATAAAATTCAACATTTTACCATATATCTATGCAAAAGGCAAGAAAAAACATAAAGATTAGAAAATAAGAAATTGCCCAGCTGGTATAGCTCAGTGGTTGATCATTGACCCAGGAGTTAAGAAGTCATGGTTCAATTCCAGGTCAGGGTGCATACCTGGGTTTCGGGCTCTCCCCAGTAAGGGTCATGAAGGAGGTAGCTGATCAATGATGTTTCTGTCATCAATGTTTCTATCTCTCTATCTCTCTCCTTTTCTAAAATAATAAAAATATTTTTAAAAAGGAAAAAAAATGGACGTTTGCAAATTATATGGTTATTGATATAGAAAAGCCTCAGGTATCCTCAGCTATTAAAATAAGAATTTGCAAGGTTATGACAAGATTATTACATAAAAATCAATTATATTTTTCTTAACAGCAAACAATTGGAAAATGAAATTTTAACTGCCACTTCCTATAGCATCAAGAAACAAAATACTCATGAGTACATTTAACAAAATATATGCAAAACATATGCTAAAAACTACAAAATATTTTTGGTAATAATTAAAGAATAGCTAATAAATGTGTAGATATACAATATTGCTGGATAATAAGATATGGGTGGATGAGAATTGGCAAGATGTCAGTTTTCCACAAATCTATAGATTCAATGTAATTCCAATCGTAATACCAGTAGGCTTTTTAGGTAGAAATTGATAATTATAAAATTTATATAGAAATATAAAGACTCTAGAATATCTAAAGTAATCTTACCAAAGAAAAGAACAATATTAAATTAGAATGAATGGTGCCAAAATATCCTATGTGGAAAGGAAACTGAACAGATAGTACTAGAACAATTGGGATGTCCATATAAAAAAAAAAAGTTGACCCCCTCACAGGATACACAAAAATTCAGCCAAAATGGATCATAAGGCTAATTTAAAAACCTAAAACAAGGCCTTCAGAAGAAAAAGGGGAATAGCTTTGTGACTTGGAAATGGGCAACTGATTTCTTAGAAACAGCAATGCTTAGAAAATAAATGATAAATTAGACCAACAAATTTTAAAATGGCTGTGTATCCAGAGATCATTCAGAAATCAGCCGAAACCGGTTTGGCTCGGTGGATAGAGCGTCAACCTGCGGACTGAGAGGTCCCGGGTTCGATTCCGGTCAAGGGCATGTGCCTGGGTTGCGGGCACATCCCTGGTGGGGGATGTGCAGGAGGCAGCTGATCGATGTTTCTCTCTCGTCGATGTTTCTAACTCTATCTCTCTCCCTTCCTCTCTGTGAAAAATCAATAAAATATATTAAAAAAAAAAGAAATCAAATAAGCAAACCACAGATCAGGAAAAAATGTATATTTGTAAAGCACATATTTGACAAAAGACAGATTCAGGATATATAAAGGAACTCATTCCCTTCTGGCCTGGTGTGTTTCTGTTGCGAAATCAGTTGATAGTCTAATGGGAGATCCCTTGTAAGTAACTTTTTCTTTCTGGCAGCCTTTAAGATTCTTACTTTGTCATTGATGTTTGATGTTTGCCAATTTAATTATGATGTGCCTTGGTGTTGGTCTTTTTGGGTTTATTTTGTTTGGCACTCTGTGTTTCTTGGACTTGCGTATTTTTTTTCTTGCCAATATCAGGGAAGTTTTCTGTCATTATTTCTTCAAACAGGTTTTTTATTCCTTGCTTTGCTTTCTCTCCTTCTGGTACCCCTATTATGCAGATGTTTCATTTTGTGTTGTCCCAAAGCTCCCTTAGGCTCTCCTCTTGCTTTTTAAGTTTCTTTCCAGTCGCTGCTGTGTTTGTTTTTTCCTACTTTGTCTTCTAATTCACTGATGTGGTCCTCAGCCTCTTCTGTTCTACTGTTAAGCCTTCCATTGTGTTCTTTATTGAAGCTATGTTGTTCTTCATTTCCTTTTCATGTTGGTGACATTCTCATTCAGCTCCTTATAATTCTCATTGAGTTGTGCATATTTGTCATCCAGCCATTTGAGCATCCTATAACCATTACTCTGAACTCTTTCTCTGACATATTACTTGCCTCCATTTAATTTAATTCTCTGGTGGTTTCTCTTTTTCTTTCCTTTGGGGATTGCTTTTTTGTCTCCCCATGTTTTGCTGTAACGTTTCAATTGTTTCTGTGCCCTAGATCCAACTGCTTTGCTACCCAGGTTCTTTTGAGGGTGGTGCTACTGATGTGATCCCTCAGGTCTCCTGGGCTTGGTAATCTATCGGAGCTCTCTACTTGAGCTATTTGGGTTCTCTTGATGTAGTTGGATCTTGAATGTTAGTTTCTTATTCGTGGATGAAGTCTCGTCATGGGTTAGCAATGTGACTTACCTCCAGCTTCGTTGTGAAAGCCAGAGTCCATGGCCTGGGAGGACGGAGTCTTGGGAATTGAGGCTCAGGAACTGTGACTTTGGCCAGTGTGGTGTGACTCTTGCTGGATTAGCATCACTCTGCAACTCACTACGAGGGGCCCGGAGCCTGTGACAGTGGGAGGCGGGTGTCTCGTAGTCTGTGATTAAGGCAGTGGGACTCTGGCCAAAGTGATTTTTCTCTCTGAATCATGAAAGGGGTTAAGGATCCAGCAGCAGGCTGTCCATAGGTAAGTAGCCAGGAGGGGGATGTCATGGGTCCTCCTGAGGGAGCTGTGCACCCTTGGTTGGAGAGGCACATGCCCACTGGCAGCACACAGAGGGGCCCAGGAGCTGTCTGCCAGGGGTGTGCTTGTGGGGCCCACACACTGGATCGGAGTGATTGTGGCGTGCCACCGGCCCCGTGGAGGGAGAAGTCCCAGTTCCTGCTTTGGGGGATGTGCGCCTTGGTTGCATATGGATGCCCAATGGCTGCTTACAGAGCTGCCCAGGAGCCATCTGCTGAGGCAGTGGGCTCAGGAGGCCCTTGTGCTGGAGCAGTGCTACTGCAGGGACTGGATGCCAGCAGCCAGGGTTGTGCCTTGTGGTGGCTCAGAGAAGCACCCAGGGGGCGCCTGCTGGGGCAGTGGGTTCAAGAGGCTTGCACGCTGGATTGGTGCAACTGCAGTGACCGGAGGTCACCAGCTGAGGAGGAGGAGGAGGAAGCGGAGAAGGATATACAAGTTTCTGCTGCCAGGGCCTTGAGTCCTTGATTGGATATGAGTGCGCCTAGTGGCAGCTCACAGAGGCACCCGGGGGTTGCCTGCTGGGGTGGTGGCCTCAGGGGGCCTGCGTGCTGAAACCATGCAGCCACGGTGTCTGTGGGTAGGCAGCCAGGAAGGGGAAAGTCCAAATTTCTACTGCCGGGGCCGTGCTCCCTTATTAGGATATGAACATGCTCAGCCGGGGCTCAAGGAGGCACCCAGGAGCCGCCTATAGGGGCAGCGGGTTCAGTAGGCCTGCATGATGGAAAGGTATAACTGCGGTGTCCAGAAGTCAGCAGCCAGGGAGGGGGATGTCCAATTTTTGCTGCCTTGTGCCCTTGTTTGAAATCGCATGTGCACAGCGGGCGCTTACAGCAGCACCCAAGAGCTGCCTGTGGAGCGGTGGGCTCAGGAGTCCTGCGCGCTGGAAAAGTACCACTGTGGTGTCCAGAGGTCTGCAGCTGTGGGGTGGGAAGACTCAGTTTTTGCTGCTGCATCTGTGGTTGGATACACGTGCACCCTGTGGCGGCTCACAGAAGCACCCGCGGTGCGTTTGCCAGCGCAGCGCACTGACACACTCTGAGGGGCCCTGGCACTGAAGCCACGTGACCCAGGTGTCTGTGGGCAGGCAGCCAGGAAGAGGGAATTCAGAATTTCTACTGCCAGGGAAGTGCGTCCTTGTTTGTATAAAAGCACACCCAGCAGGGGCTTACAGTGGCACCCCAGAGCTTCCTGTGGAGCCCTGGGCTCAGGAGGCCTGTGTGCTGAAAATATGCGACTGTGGAGTCCAGGGTCTGCCACTGGAGAGGGGGGATGTCGCACTTACTGCTGTGGGAGCTGTGCACCTTTAGGTCGGCAGGTCTGTGGGTGGGGCAGCAGGGTTTTGGCTGGAGTGGCTGCCAGGTCGTGGGTAGTGTCCAAGGCCTGTCTGGGTGGTGGTGTTGATGAGTTCCTAGAAGAGGCCACTCTCTCCAAGATGGCGTAGGCTTCATGCCAGAGTCCCACAGCCTGGGGAGAGTCCGCAGTGGTGTTAGGTGCTCCCTATCCAGGAGAGCCTGGTCTGCCAGCCCTTACTATTCCTGCCATATTTTCTGGAGTTTTACTTTTTATGATATTGTTTACAATCTGGTCAATCTCAAGCCCTGGTCATTGCCCTGATGAAAATTTATTTGGACTATTCATTGTCTTTTATTATTCCCTAATTGGGGGGAAACTTTTGGAAGTCATTAGAATACCTTCAGTTCCTCCACTACCACCTCTTTTTGGGATGTTATTGGCTGGTTTTACCATTAGGAATGCTCCATATATCACTGAGCGCATCCATACTAGTTACAAGTGGTCTTCAACTTTAAGAAATACTGCCTTTACCCTTATCCTAATAAAAGCTGGGCTTGGACTCTATCCACAGGCTTTGAAGCATTTGAAGAGAGTTTAAGATTGCCTAGGAGTCCATGCCTCATGGAGGCATGTTTGACTGCTGTTATTTCCCTCTTCCTTATGAATTTTCCCTGGGAATGGGGATTTCTTTTAGGTTTTGTGGTAGGTGCTGTCTCTCCTGCTATTGTCCTTTCTATGCTACATTTGCAAGGAAAAGGATATGGTATTGAGAAAGGCATTCCAACCTTACTAATAGCTGCTAGTAGTTTGGATGACATCGTGGCTATCACTGGATTCGGTACATTCATAAGCATAGTCTTCTCCACAGGTGGCATACTTCATAATCTCCTAACTTCTTGTAAGAATGTAATTATTGGTGTGCTGCTAGGAACATTTTGGGGAATTTTTCTTCAATATTTTCCAAGTGAAGAACAGACAAATATTCCAATAAAGAAAGCATGCCTGATTTTGAGTTTGTTTCTGCCATCTTAGTCAGTAATAGCATCAATATATATGGAGCTGGAGAATTATTCACACTAATGTTGACTTTCACTGGAGGAGTGAATTGGACCATAGATAAGATTGGAGTCCAAAAAATTATTTCATTTGCATGGGATATTTTTCAACCCCTTCTTTTTTATTTGGTTGGATTGGAAGTATCTGTTGCAGCTCTTAAGTCAGATGCTATTGGTATTTCTATTGCTTGTATGAGTTTGGCATTATTGGTTTGAATTTCTGTTACATTTTTCTTTATGTCTTTTGTTGGTTTTAATTTTTAAGGAGAAAATATGTATTGCTCTCTCATGGATACCCAAAGCTACAATCCAGGCTGTGTTAGGTCCTCTGGCTTTAGAAACTGCAAGAATCAGCTCACCCGCCTTGGAACCATATTTGAAGGATGTGATAACAATAGCATTTTTAGCCATCTTGATCACAGTTCCAAATGGATCTCTGCTTATTAAGATACTAGGATCTGTGCTCCTTCACAGTATTTAACATAGTCCTAGATTCCTCAAGCTAACAACTTCAAAGCTGGTTTAAAAGAGAAATATGTTATTTTAACAATATTGCTTCAGCATGTATTGTCACAGTCATTGGAATTACAGGTACCAGATTATAGTTAACTCTGGACAGTCGTGACAACAGAAATAATTGTAAGAGACTTATAGATTCCTTAGACACACGGTCTGTTAGGACATGTGGAGGGGGAGAGGGAAAGAGGGCTTTACTTTAGCCTTCCCTGGGGTTCCAGATGAATGTGTTTCTCTTATGAACTAAAAATGGATCTGAAGTCACAACTTTGACATTAAGAATGAATTACCAAAGCCAGTCTTAAATGATTTAAGGTGGGAATGAAACTTGAAGCAATAAACAGAAAGAACCCTTATGTGATATACACTGCAACTATTGCTGGTATTGAAGGAGATAAAGTTTAAATCACATTTGATGGCTAGAGAAGAGCTCTCCTACATTTCAACTTGTGTAAAGTTGCTAGACAGAGCCGCTGGCCTTCCATTTGGTCAAGGATGGCATTGCTGAGCCAACCACCAGTGATGTCTGCAGCCTGTGTCCTGGAAGCAAACAGGGAGGCTCTAGTGCTCACTGGGATCAGAAGAGAGCCCCACAGCTGCCCACACTTGCTGATGGGACCTCAGGGGTGGGGCGCACTGGCAGGCCACACACACCGTGTGGATTGTGCCCTCCAAGATGGACTGTTTATGGATTCCTCCATAGAAAAGACGTGGCTGCGGCCTCCTCTGGTGGGAACATACTCTGTCCATCTGCCTTCAGTGAAAAACATTTTTTTCAAGATAAAAATGACAAAAATAAATCATCAAAAGACACACATCAGGAAACAGAAGTGTCCAATGACATTCTCAGAAGCCTCCACCTTATGTTATTCCTCTGTCCCCTGAGCACTCACAATAGAGCTATTCCCATCAGATGCAGAACTGCTGTTTCAGGAGGAAATGGCATCCCTCACGCCTGAGAGCAAAGGCTTTTGGTAAAAACTGCTTATTCAACCAACTACCTCTCCAGGCTGGGCCTGGAGAAATTCCATAAACTTTTACCTTTACCAAAGGAATTATTTTCAGCCTGTGTCAACTACATCAAGCTCATCACCACTGCTGAATATACTGCCATTGATTTCTACCATGGACAGTTTTCCATTCAGTCAAGAAGTGTTACAGAGAAAAGTCTGCCTCTTCTCTCCCCATTGCTGGTGGGAGTGGGATTCTTGGGGGACCACTGGAATAAGCATTTCCAGAGGCCCCTGTGGGAGAATGAGATGTGCTAGAAAGCTTGATTTCTGTGGAATCACATCTCTGGGTTTCCGAAGTCCTATTTCCCTTAGTCCACATATAGAAGAAGTGTAGCTGGGGTTTCAGTAAAGCTAAAACTAGAGTCCGTGTGGAGCTTCCATTCCATGTTGGAGCTGGGTCCAGTAATCAGGCAAGTTGCAGTCCATTGGGCCATTGTGTGTGGGGGGGTCCACATGGTCATGGGTCACATGAGAGAATGCCAGGAAGCCAAATGTGAAGCACAAGCTAAGCATGCCAATAGGAGCCAAGCGCATAAGAGCATAGCCTTCTTTGTTGAGGGGATTATATATCCCAAATTTCTGTGTGCTGGCAGTGGACACATCCATTCTGCCCAGCCATCTCTGTCCCCAGGTGTGATTGACAGGCAAGTACTTTCCCTATGTCATTCCAACCTTGCCAGGCATGTGTCTGTCTTCCCATGTCCAGTCCCCTTTCCCCAATGTTTTGCAGGAAACATGCCTATGATGTCTGACTTCCCTTTGCTCCTTTCTTGTTATTTATAACTAATTTAAAAAGTATTAGAAGGACAATCAAGACTGTCTCCTTTGCACAGCATCTTCCTGTGCTCCTTTCACACAGTCCAGGAAGCCTCTAGCTAACAACTTCAAAGTTGATTTGAAAGGGAAGCATGTTACCTTTACTGTGTTGCTTCAGCATGTATTGCCACAGCCATTGGAATTTCAGGTGCTAGATCGCAGTTAACACTGGACAGCAGTGACAATAGAAATGATTTTAGGAGACTTATAGGTTCCGCAGACACACAGCCTGTTAGCACATGTGAAGCGGGGGGTGCTGTGCTTCAGCTTCCCTGCGATTCCAGATGAATGCGTCGTCATTGCCAATGTTTCTCTTATGAACTATAGGTGGATTTGAGGTCACAACTTTGACATTCTTTGAGGAGGAATTCCCAAAAACAGTCTTAAATGATTTAAGGTGGGAATGAAACTTGAAGCAATAAACAGAAAGAACCCTTATGTGATATACACTGCAACTATTGCTGGTATTGAAGGAGATAAAGTTTAAATCACATTTGATGGCTAGAGAAGAGCTCTCCTACATCTCAACTTGTGTAAAGTTACTAGACAGAGCCGCTGGCCTTCCATTTGGTCAAGGATGGTATTGCTGAGCCAACCACCACAGTGATGTCTGCAGCCTGTGTCTCTGGAAGCAAACAGGGAGGCTCTAGTGCTCACTGGGATCAGAAGAGAGCCCCACAGCTGCCCACACTTGCTGATAGGACCCCCGGGGTGGGGCGCACTGGCAGGCCACAAACACCCGTTTATGGATTCCTCCATGGAGAAGACATGGCTGCGGCCTCCTCTGGTGGGAACATACTCTGTCCATCTGCCTTCAGTGAAAAACATTTTTTCAAGTTAAAAATGTCAAAAATACATCATCAAAAGACACACATCAGGAAACAGAAGTGTCCAATGACATTCTCAGAAGCCTCCACCTTATGTTATTCCTCTGTCCCCTGAGCACTCACAATAGAGCTATTCCCATCAGATGCAGAACTGCTGTTTCAGGAGGAAATGGCATCCCTCACGCCTGAGAGCAAAGGCTTTTGGTAAAACCTGCTTATTCAACCAACTACCTCTCCAGGCCCAGCCTGGAGAAATTCCATAAACTTTTACCTTTACCAAAGGAATTGTTTTCAGCCTGTGTCAACTACATCGAGCTCATCACCACTGCTGAATACACTGCCATTGATTTCTACCATGGACAGTTTTCCATTCAGTCAAGAAGTGTTTACAGGGTAAAGAATGCCTCTTCTCTCCCATTGCTGGTGGGAGTGGGGTTCTTGGGGGACCACTGGAATAAGCATTTCCAGAGGCCCCTGTGGCAGGATGAGATGTGCTAGAAAGCTTGATTTCTGTGGAATCACATCTCTGGGTTTCCGAAGTCCTATTTCCCTTAGTCCACATATAGAAGAAGTGTAGCTGGGGTTTCAGTAAAACTAAAATTAGAGCCAGTGTCCAGGGTTTCCATTCCATGTTGGAGCTGGTCCAGTACAGCATCAGGCAAGTTGCACACAGCCTGTTAGCACATGTGAAAGGGGGGAGGGCTCTTCTTCAGCCGTCCCTGGGATTCTCTCTGAGGAGAAGTAAAGTCCCAGTTTAAGACTGGAGCTGGCCTCAGAGTACTGAAGCAAGGTTCCACCACAGCCTCCACATTGGTCTGTGGGGAAAGTTATACAATTTGTGACGAAGGCAGCTCCTCAGACTTTGGCACCACCTGAAAACTCTTCAGTAGGTATGAAACTGATGCAAACTCTGCTGTGACTGAGTGTTTGATATGATGATGAAATATATGAGACGGAAGCTAACGCTAGCATTTACTGCAGGGCACCACATCAAAAGACAATAATAACTTGGTGTCCATTCAGACTGTATGCACTATTCAGGTGTTACTGATGCCTTCTTAATTGAAAAGTGTGTTTCCTGAACAGTCTTCTTTTAGCAGAATGTTCACCTAAAAATTGTAAAACGAACATTACAATCTACTTCTCTAAAAACTGCTAAAAGTATGAGTATCAGCCTACTCAATTGGTAGTTCTTCGCATCTAATATTTTATTACACAGGATACTAATAGACTTTATTCAGGAAACTGGAAATGTTTCATTGATTTTGGTAAGTACTTACATATAGTAAATACCCGGGATTAGCAATTTCTATAAATATATCCATGAAGATGTTACCTTAGAAAACTTAAAGCTATAACTAAACCATGGTTTCTCAACCTGACACTACTGAGATATGGGGCCAGGGAAGTCTATGTTGCGGGGACTGCCTGGGTATGGTAGGATGTTTGGCAGCATCCCTGGCCTCTACCCAGTAGATGCCGGTAGCACTTCCCCTTTCTCTCAGTTGTGACAACCAAAAATGTTTCCAGACAAATGTCCACGGGGGGACACATGGCACAAGCTGTGTACTTGTTGGGCATAGCAGGACTCCCTTCAAATGTGTATCTTTGTAGGTTTGGCAGCTATAACCCAACATGGTATAATCTGTATGCATTTATGATTCACTGATAATTTGTTTTTAAAATCTTTTTTTTTTGACTTTTAATTAACTTTTAATATAAATACACACATATTTAGTAGCTACATTAGGCAAGTAATTTGTATGGCACAGTGATAAAACCATAGTGTAGTTTATGGAAAAGCACTGACTATTGAAGTCATTAATTCAACTGGTTCTTAAGTGAGGTTTACTTATCAAATTCAAAACAAAAAATAATTGAGAGTTTTGAATAAAGAGGCAGATGGAAGCAGGTGTTTGGTATTACATACATAAATATGAACACTTTTGGGGGTTTGATTTAGGATTGTTCTTTAGGTTGTTAAGACTAAAAAGCCATTTATAATTGCTGAGTCAAAAGACTGCATTGGGGAAGTTTGCTTAGAAATGGGTGAAACCCAGAATTCAAGTACCACTTTCCAATCTGATGTGTTTTGGAACTGGCTACTAAGATATAAGCCCAACTCATAGACTATAAAGCTGCTCATTTTTCACTGCAACTTGACAACTGCACAGATATTGTTACAAATGACGATTTTTTAGTATTATGTAATTTGAACAGGATATATATTGAAAAGATACATATTTTTCCAAATTTATTATTAACAAACACAACTAGCTCTGAACTGAATAAAACTATGAAGGATTGATTACATTGTGACAACTTTAGAATTTAAGTTTTGAGTAGAAGTTTGTTCTGTTGGCACAACTGTGTGAGAAGAAAACATTTTGGGTTCACAGATTGAGAGCTTGCAACTAACTAGAATCAATTTACAACTTTCTTCATGAAGAAAAGACTTGCTATGAAATATGTCAGCAGAACTAACAAGTATGCTTAGTGACTCAGCAAAACCTAATGTGGTAAATTTAAGATTATTCCTTTGTTATGTAATAATATGGAAGTTGAATCATAACTGGTACTGCATGCTGTGTTAGGATCTTTATGGGGTGGAAAAGTTGTGTAAGAATGTTTGAACTATAACATAAATTCTTCATGTTTCTACAAAACAAGAAACTAGCTTGGTTTTAATATTTTTAAGTGTAAACTGGATAGTCAGTCTTGCTCATTTTTCTGTTATCTTCAATATCCTTAAAGATGCTTATGCTTCCATACAAGGAAGTATGGCAACATGTTTTGCCAAGGAATATATGACTAAAGGTCAAAACACAAGTTAGGAGCTTGGAAGAATTGCTATACAGATTTTTGACATGTTCCACATTTTAACAATGACTATCATTGAAGTAGGTGATTATCTTATTACTAGAGGCCCAGTGCATGAATTTCGTGCACGCGGCGGGGGGGGGGGGGGGGGGGGCGGGCGGTCCCTCAGACCAACCTGCACCCTCTCCAATCTGGGAGCCCTCGGCAGATGTCCAACTGCCCTGCGGGATCGGGCCTAAACTGGCAGTTGCACATCCTTCTCACAATCCGGGACTCTGGCTCCTAACCACCCATCTGCCTGCCTGCCCTAACCATTCTGCCTGCCTGCCTGATCCCCCTACCTACCCTCCCCTGCTGGCCTGATCTCCCTAATTGCCCTCCCCTACCGGCCTGGTCACCCCTATTAACTTTTTTAAAAAATCTTATCCCCTTCACACAGGATTGTATTTGACTTTCTTATTGGCTTCTCCTTGTCACACAATTTTTCTCTCCTTTATGTAACACTTTTTCCTACTGACTCATCATTTATAAACTTTTCTTTCCTACTTCTGTTCCATCATCCTTCTTCCCATCTTTCCCCTATCCTCCCTCCCTCCCCACATCCCTTCTTTCCTTTATCTTTGCCCCTCTCCTCCCTCCCCTTTTCCATCCTTCCCACCTTAATTTTTTTCTTCACTTCCTCCCCCGGACCTGCTTTGCTCCCTCCCCCATTTCTCCCTTCTTCTCATTCTTTTAAGCTCTACCTGCTCCCTTTAAAACTTTCCTTCCCACCCTCTTTATCTCTCATCCACATCCTTCTCTACTTACTTCCACTGTTTTAATATCTACCTGCCTAATTATTCATTATCATTCATCTTTTTTCTTTTCTGACTCCTACTTTTAAAATCTGTCCCCAGTACAGTTCACTCACACATCCTCTTTCCTTCTTTAACTCTGCTCTCTACTGACTCCTTTATAAAGTTCTTCCCTCCCTCTTTCCCTTCTTAAAGCTTCTGTTGCGGGGAGGGGGGGTGGTAATGCCAGCCCAGGGCTCAGCCCTGGCCAGGTGTTCGCTGCCCCCCACTTCCCCAGTCTCCCCGCCATTGTCCTGCTCCCATTCCCTGCCTGGGACGCCTGGCCCAGCGAGGGTGGCCAAGGCCCGCGTGGCCCCGGCACTGCCTCCGCTCAGAAGGCCTCAGACCTTCCTCCACTCCATCCTGGACCCGAGGGTGCCTCCCTGCCAAAGGCTGCCACCGCCCTTCTCCTGCGTCTGGGCTGAGCTCCCCACTCCACACTGCCTGTGCCTCGCCCCTCCCCAGGCCCACCTGCTCCACCCCTCTCGGTCGTGCCACCCCCTTCCACTCCTATCATATCCTATCCTACCCTGGGCCTTGCAGCTGCCTGAGCAGAGGGTGGGGATACAGCCTGTTGATCCAGTCATGACATGACACTGTAATGGACAAATTTGCATATTCCTCTATCATTAGATTAGATTGACAAACTGAAAAGTTGTAAATATCTTACGAATTTGACAGATTATTTAAAGTTTTGGGTTTTTTTTCATTTATAGAAGATCCATAGGTTGGAAAATCATGGCTCTGTATTCATTGAAAGGTAATTTAATTGAAATGTAACTATAACTTTATAAGATAAATTGTGGAACAGGTACTGATGGACTGAAAATGAATTTTGAAAATATAGCATCACCTGTTTTATTTTGGGTCAAACTTAAAAACGAATTAACTTGAACTTGCTGGAGCTATTTTAAAATCTCCTCTTACAATGGCAATCATCAACAAATCAACAAACGACAAGTGCTGTAGAGGATGCGGAGAAAAGGGAACACTCATGCACTGCTGGTGGGAATGCAGACTGGTGCAGCCACTATGGAAGACAGTATGGAGTTTCCTCAAAAAGTTAAAAAGGAACTCCCATTTGACCCAGTGATCCCACTTCTAGGAATATATCCCAAGAAACCAGAAACACAAATCAGAAAGTATATATGCATCCCTATGTTCATAGCAGCACAATTTACAATAGTTAAGATTTAGAATCGGCCTAAGTGCCCATCAGCAGATGAATGGATTAGAAAACTGTGGTACATCTACACGATGGAATACTATGCTGCTGTAAAAAAGAAGGAACTCTTACCATTTGCAACAGCATGGATGGAACTGGAGAGCATTATTCTAAGTGAAATAAGCCAGTCAATGAAAGATAAATATCACATGCTCTCACTCATTTATGGATAATAAAGACCATTATAAACTGATGAACAAAAATAGATACAGAGGCAGAGCAGCATCAAACAGACTGTCAAACTACAGCGGGAAGGCTGGGGAGGGTTGGGGGGCGAGAGGGGGAGGGTGAGAGATCAACTGAAGGACTTGTATGCATGCATATAAGCATAACCAATGGACACAAGACACTGGGGGGTAGAGGAGGCCGGGGGGATGTCAAGGGGGGGGGGGAAGGAGACATATGTAATACTCTTTGTATTATTTTAAGCAATTAAAAAAAATCTCCTCTTACACTACAATTAACAACTCTGTGAGACTAGTTTCT
Source organism: Myotis daubentonii (assembly GCF_963259705.1). Lineage (NCBI taxonomy): Eukaryota > Metazoa > Chordata > Mammalia > Chiroptera > Vespertilionidae > Myotis > Myotis daubentonii. The sequence continues at coordinate 61,476,318 of NC_081847.1, forward strand.
CTGAGTTTTTTTAAAAAAATATAAAAGTCATTTTGATATAATTTACCCCCTAGAAGGCATGTCATAAACCTTAAAAGATATTAGATAAATTAAGAAGCACAATTGTGCAATGGCAAAATGTATAATAGGAATTCTCTATATCGCCTATATACTTATTTTCATAATGTGTACTAATTTAAAATTCTTTTATCTTGTCCCTGTTATATTTATTCTAATAATCTATAATAATAAAAGCTTAATATGCTAATTAGACCAGACATGGTTCCGAAGGACCTTCCAAACGAAGCCGGGGCTGCGAGGGAAGCCCGGTTCCCAGGTGCCTGTGGGCAGCCGGGGGAAGGAAGGCTTACTCTTGCATGAATTTCGTGCATTGGGCCTTTAGTACTTAATAAAATGCAGTTTATTGTGCCATCTTTAATTTTAAAAACTGGGTTTGTATTATGTCTGCTTTTTCATGTCATTTTCCTAGTAAATCATTTTCTTAATGTTTTACAAAAATATCAGCCCACGATAGGAAATTTTTGATAAACCAAAACTAGTCCTTCACTGTAGACAACTCAGAATCACTAGTTGAGAGGCAAATTGTTCAGTATCACCTCCTCGCCAGCTCTCCATGTCTCTTTACTTAGGTCTGCCTTTGTTACCAGGCACCTGGTCTGAATCTTCTGACCATCCCAAGGGATATTTGCCTATTGATAGGCTTCTCTTACAGGTAAAAAGACTATTGCTGGTTCAGAGAAATTAAACTATAACCATGTAGGTAGAGTTGCTAGAATCAGCAAATCTTACTGCTGGAATGAGAAGAAATGTAGTTCAGTGTCTTGCCCAAATTTGGAGTTGGTGCTGCAATATGCCGAGAGCAGCTCACTGCTGAGAGCAGACTCTGGAGTCAGTGTGCATCAACTCGAGCTTGTTCTGCAGCTACTAAACCACAGCAGCCAGATCTCCATTTGTCAAGGGAGGATAATATATGCACCACCAAGAGCTGATGTGAGGATTGGAGGAGTTGCCGATAAGAAGCCCCTTAGAGGACTGGGATGGAGTCAGCCCTTGTTAGTTCTTGTCATCACTACTGTGTAAAGCACATTCACGGGTTGCTCTCAAATTTAACCTCAGCCACAGTTTGAGGTAGCAAGAATGTTCTCAGCGACATTTTAGAAATGAGGACATGTAGGCTCAGAGAGTTAAGTGACCAACTCAGACCCATAAGCAGAGAGACTCCCATTTCCAAAGCCAAGCTCTTCCCACCCACCGTAAGTGCAGCCTTTGTGGCACAGGATCCCCTGATTGCAGGAATGGGGTGCTCACTACCCTGGGCAGCTGCATCCTTACCTTCAGTCACATCTAAATTGCCCTCCCGTAGCTTCCATCTGCTGGGTGCTGCCCAGCCCTCTAAGCCAGAGAATGAAAAGGTATATGACACCCTCCGTTCTAGAAGAGAGCCCGCCGGAGCCAAGGCCACATTCATGGCTGGAGCTTGCCCCAGAGGGCGCACAGCCCAGGCCCCACCCTTCTCAGCTGCTTTCGCCTGAGGCTCCCACACCACAGCTTCCTTTTGCCGCCCACAGCCTCTCCCCGCGACCCCCCAGTCTCAGAGGAACTCCAGGGACATCACCACGGACCCACCATCGCCCCATGCAGGGCTGCCTTCACGGACAGCTCCCCTTATCCTGTCCGCTTGTTGCCCCAGTCCACTCTGGATAAAGGTTAGTCTGCTCTCCAGCTTTCTAAAAGATCGTACAAGGCTGACACGTGGCTTCACTGGAAACACCCGCTGGACCCCCCCTCCCATCACTTTCTGAACGTCCAGGGGACCCCCGTCCTTTCCAGCCCCCCCGCCCCACACACACACCTCTCCCCTCTCCCGCTGGTGCCCAGATCTATGCAGGATGCGCGGGGGGCCATGCTCCTGGCAGTCGGCAGCCCCGGTGGCTGTGGGTCTCCGCCGCCTGCAGAGCTGCACAACGCCGTCAGGTGAATGGCTACGCCCCTGGTTCCGAGCCCACACCGCCCACACCTTCCAACGGCCACCAACGGCCACCAATTGCCACCAACGGCCACCAAAGGCTAAACCCAAGCCGCAGGGCGGCCCCACTCCCCCATCCTCAGGGCTCCCTGACTCCGCCCCTCCGCCGGCCAGCCCCGCCCACCGGGCCCTCCGCGCTCTCAGGTCCCGCCCCGCCCCTGCCTTTCCCGGGGGTGGCGGGGAGGCCGTGGAGCCGTGGCCAGCCTGGCCGCAGTGACAGCCTCCTGGGCCGGAGCGACTCCGCATCCCGGGCCCGGGCCCCCTTCCCGCGCCCCGCCACGCTGACCCAGAGGACGTGGCCGGGAGGAACTTGGCACTGTGTTCCCTGCCTGTCGGCTGGAGAAGTGGGGACCGGCTGAGAGAGCCAGGCAGCTGCTGCCCCGCAGGGGAGAGTCTTAAAGAGGCCAAGAAAGCGGCCGTGGGGACCCGGGAGGGCAGACGCTGACTCCTGTGACCGGAGACCCACGATCCGGGGTTAGTTGCGCGGGCAGACGGGTCAGAAGCGCCTGGGTCTGGCTCTGAGCAGAGACAACGCGCCCCGAGGCGGGAGCCAGTCCCAGGCCAGCGGCCACTCCCAGCACCCTTATCCTGGCTGCCAGCTGGGCCAGCTGTACTCCGTGCCCCACCCGCTCCTCCCCCAATTTGTGTACCATTTCTATCGGAAGTAGACCAATGCCCACGTCCATCCATAAAGATGACCGGAGTCCTGTCCAGAGATCCTGGCTGGGCGGAGGTCGGGGTGGGGGGTCAGGAAACACAGAGTCTGAATGGGGCTGAGGATCTGAGATAAAGGAGGCACAGGCAGCAGAGGTTTCAGGCGAGATTCCAGGCCAGGGAATCAAACTAGGGTGGAGGCAGGGGCTGCTTCCTGGGCTGAGGGCCGCTCCCGGCTGTTATGGCCTGGGAGTCAAGGAAAGCGCTCAGGAAGAGCCACGGGTGCAGTAGGACCTGGTAGATGTGATCCTGTCACCTGCTCAGGGAAAAGTGGGTGAGGCATCAACAGCATCTGCTCCAGCCTGGTAGCTGCTTGCTCGGGAGTGGCGGGAGGGTGATAGAGAAGTGACCACCATGGCCTCTGCTGGTGGGAAAAGGCAAGGCAGGGCTGGATTACAGGATGGTTAAGGTTACGTGCTCTCTTGACAGTGGTGGCTGCGGCTTATTTCAAAACTAGATGCACAGAAACAATGGATAGGGCTTGCTTAAGGCAAAGATAAACCTTTCACTAAGAAATTATATACCTGGGGTATGACTACCCACCATGACCCTGCCCAATTAAGAATTTGTGATCGGATCACCCCCTGAGGTTACTTTTCATAGAACCCCTTTTTTCCTCCACATTATAATGGGATCTCTACCATCTAACACAGTGGCTAGCACGTGATAGTTGTTCAATATAAATTGAGTAAATGAATGTTGTCTTTAATAGCTTGGAAGTAAAAGACCTTGCGATTGATTTCTTATTCTCCACTGTTCATTATCTGTGAGAGTCATTTATGTAATAAGTAAAAACCCATAAGGATTATCTTGATTAATAGCTTGGTCTAAAAATACTCCCCTATGGATTATTTTTAGTCTAAATAGTCCAAAAATAACTTCACTTGTGAGGTCAGTACTACCATTTGGGAAGTAGGCAGCTGTTTCCAAAAGTTTTAGACCAGTATTCAGATTACTTGGGCTCCCTGTTATTTATTAGATGTGATATATTGTATATAGGATATTGACACTCCTCCTCTGTAAAATGAAGAAACTCATTTCTGCCTGCTGCCTAATCATTGTTAAAATGAGATCATTTCTGTAAGAGCACTTTGAAAATTCGAGGACTCTTTCTAGAATTGTTGGAACTTAGTTATTTTTGTTATTTCTTTTCAGTAATTGATCCAGGCCCAACCACTACTCTACCTTATGGTTTGTTTACAGTTCACAATACCCACATGGAATGATGACAATACCCTCCCTTGCTCTCCCCCATTTTGAACTTGATTTCTTCTTAAAGACTAGAGGCCCAGTGCACAACATTTGTGCACTGGAGGGGTGGAGGCGTTTGGAGAGGTCCCTCAACCCAGCCAGCGCCCCTTGCAGTCTGGGATCCCTCGGGGGATGTCCGCCTTCTCCTCCCGAGGGGTCCTTAGCACTGCAGCAGAGGAGGGAGAGGCTTCGCCACCACTGCTGCGCTGGCCAGCCCTGAGCCCAGCTTCTGGCTGAGTGGCACTCCCCCTGTGGGAGCACATTGACCACCAGGGGCAGCTCCTGCATTGAGCGTCTGCCCTCTGGTGGTCAGTGTGCATCATAGCGACCAGTCATTCTGCCGTTCAGTCGATTTGCATATTAGGGTTTTATTATATAGAATATTTGGTTTCTTTAATGTTTCTTCTTAAAGGTATTTACAGATGCAATTAATCCTTTTATTGTCTGTGCAGGAGTAAGCTCTCTAATGTTTTATTTGCATCCTGTATTAGATACAATGCCACACACATTTCCTTTGTCCAGTTACTTCTTGATGGCAAGAAAACTATTTGTGGATTGAAATATTAGGTATAAAATGTGCCATTCTTCACTATCAAACAATCTAAAAGCACATGAAACTTGAAGTGATTCTGCAGAATAATGACTAATGCTCACCTGACAAAATCCCAAACTCTGTTTTAGCTCTATTAATAAGTGGGCAGGGAGAGTAGGAAGGAGGAAGAGGGAAGAGGGAGGGAGGGGCACAAAGTCTGCGGCAACTCTACAGTCTGCTCTGTCCCCTGGCTTGAATCACTTCTTCACCCAAGGTGCTAAACTGAGGTCTAGAATGGCCAAGCTGTCATCTCCTGCTGTGGATGGTTTCCATAGGAACATGAACAGAAAGGCCACCCACAGTTCCCTGAGGGCCCCCTTGTGCATTTTCACTGCTAAGATGCAAATGCTCCTTTCCTAACCCAGCGGCCCAGGTGGCTGCCTTTAGGCTGCAGGAGTGTGCATTCTTAAGTTGCCAGGTGCTACAGAACTCAGACTTCCCAATTGGCTGCTACCTTTCTCTAATATCTTCATGCAGAGACTTAACTGGGAAGGATGTGCAGATGGCCACAGGAGTTCAGAAACATGAGCAAGGCACAGAAGATGGATATAGAGAACATGACCACAGTTGCCTTTCTTGTTTATCAAATTAAAATCTCTCACAGAAATAGAAATTGAATTTATCATCCTCCAGATTGGAAAAGTAGGTCACTGCTAAGAGAGGTAGAGACCTCTTCTCCAAGTAAGCATTTGAAAAATGAAATCAGTTTTCTAAAGATTATGGAATAACAATCATTTTGACCCCAGCCATGGCCACAGAGCAAAACTAAATATATTTGGAGGGAATCAAATAAGACTTCAGAAATCTGGGTTTAAAACTGCTTAGTTCATTGAAAAGAATGTATGTGTGGCTTTTAAATTTTCCTTCTTTTGAAACTGTACACATTCTCCCAGAGAAAGTAACTGATTAAGGAAAACTGTCTCATTCCAAGGGGTGAAAATAAAAAGACAATGAAGGAAGAGCAAACTAGTTGCAATGCCTTTTGTCCTGAAAAGTGCTGTTATGTCCTGGCTCAACAACGATACATCTAAAGGAGGTCCCAGCTCTTTTCTTTGCTCCCTGTACCCCCTGACCCCCTGAAGCCTATCTTAATGCTTATGTGGCAAACAGCTGGTGCCCTCTGCTGGAGAATAACCAATAGCACTGCTTCCCTGTTGTAGAAATCAGAACTTAAAAATTTTGGTAAAGACAGGAAAGTATTCATTTTCTGCTCTAATCTATTATAGTCTATAATGATATTTTATTTTCTAAAATCTTACAAATAAAACTGTGAAATTCTGTCAAGTAATTAACAGAATTATTCAATGTTTACAAAGATTCATTAAAAGAACTTGAATGGCCGAAACCGGTTTGGCTCGGTGGATAGAGCGTCGGCCTGCGGACTGAAAGGTCCCAGGTTCGATTCCGGTCAAGGGCATGTACCTGGGTTGTGGGCACATCCCCAGTGGGAGATGTGCAGGAGGCAGCTGATCGATGTTTCTCTCTCATCGATGTTTCTAACTCTCTATCTCTCTCCCTTCCTCTCTGAAAAAAATCAATAAAATTTTTTTTTTTTAAAAAAAGAACTTGAATGAAGCCAATGAATTCAGTGTACATTTTAAACTATTTAATAGAGGTATTTGTTGTACATGTGGTTTTAGTTTAACATAAACACAAACTTTCTCTATGAAAACACTTAACCTGAGTTGGAAATGAAATCTGAAGAAATTTTAATTCACAAAAATAACTATTCAAAATATAAGCAATGATTGATCCGAACTGAGGAGTTTCCCTGAAGTTCAGGGCTCAGACCCAGGACAGGAATGAGGGAAAACTCCTTGTATTTCAAAAGCTCTGCTGAAGTCATAGGATTGCACTTGCGGGCCCTTAATGAGAGTGAGCTTTCTCAAACAGCCCCGGAAGGAGGCCTTGCTGCTCAGGCAGTTTTGCTTTACATCAGCTGTTTGGGAAAGAAGAGAAGTCCTGGTTAATTTTGTTAAAATGACATGCACAACACAATACGAATAAAAATAAACTCAACTGGCTTTTATATCAAAATTAGAATAATATTCTTCCACACATGTGGCTTCTGTGATATGTCAATGAAAACTTTAAGTATGTAATAACTTAAAGGCATAGTTGTGACTTAAAATGTCATAAGAGGTGTTTATTTTATCATTTGTAACAGTTACTTGGAACATCTGAAAATGCATAATTCTAACCCAAAACCAATGTGGGAGGATAAGATATGTATTTGTCTTCTAAAATGATTATCCACCCAAAAATGATTCCTTATACTGGGACTCACCTACGGTGACTTGCCTCAGTAAACTCCCCCAGCTTCTTTTGCATCACACCCAATATTCTCTGAGTCTTACCTAATCATCAATTTACATGTGTATTTTATTTTAATTTCCCAAGAATTCCTAGGTATTTGAAATAGCCTTTCTAAAACAGTAAAGGATTTGTTACCCAAACAATGTATTTTTCTTAATCCCTATTCTGTATCCACCTGAATTAAGGCTTCCCCTAGCAACAATGCCCTGAAAAGTGAAAGAGCAGAGCTGACACCCATACGTACCAGGATAGCCACCAACATAAATGGGATTGTTGGTGTCCACTGAGGTGGACTGGATGTGTGGACTTTCAGCATGAACGGCGTTCCCATCCACGACCAGCACCACGCAGTGCTTGCTTTTGTTTGCTTGCAGTGTGTGCCATTTTCCATCACAGAGAGTGTGGGGAGCTTTGGGCTCGTACGCGGCTGTTATCCTACCAGCACCATTGTTAACATGAAATAAGAGCTAAACAAACAACAGACACAAGCAAACATCTTAGTGAAGTTTTCCGTATATAAGGAGCACAGTCCATTTCTATAAATCACTTTAAGTGGATAAAATACTAGCCTTTTGCCAAAAGGGGGAGCAAACTAAAAAGTAAACACTCGTTTTTAAAAATAGCCTCTTAAGGAATTCAGATGCTATCTTATCCCTGAAATTTCAGAAAGGGCAATGGCCACCTCCATGGGAACACGGCTGAGCCACCACCTAACTTAGCATTGTGTCCTCAAGTCGATTCCCCCTTTTCAGGACAACAGGAGCTGATGGCTTTACTGTGGGTGTCAGTTCCTAGCAGCTGCTAGCACCTATGGAGCAACATTTACTAACTCCCTTCTGACAAACTATCGATGCTCCACCACAACCACATGGGAGGGGAGAATTATAAGTATACTCTTGTAGGGTTCTTATGTTATGTGTGAAGCTACTCAGTATTATTTCAAGGTAGATTGTGACAAATTAAAGATGTATATTGTAAACCCTGGGGCAACCGCTAAAAATGTTTTAAAAGAACAATAAAATAAGCCAGTAATAGTGGTAAAATACACAGTACATCAAACATTACATTTTTTACAACTAATACACTGTGGAGAGTGGCTACAGCGTTTGGACAGGTTCAAGCCTGAGATTAACGAGAGGACACGATGCTCTCGTGGCAAAGCCACGTGCAACTCCCAGCACAATTAGAGCCAAGGGCTATAGCTGTGACCTTGACCTTATGGTCCGAACCTGTGGTCCCACGTGGCTGAGTGATATGGGCTGCGGGAGGTGCAGCAAGTAAACAAAGCTTGATGAGGTACATGGAACTGAGTAGAATCGAAACCTGGGAGAACATTGTAACTACACCGTTACTTTGCGTCTTGGAATCTGACTATAAAATAAAGAAAGACTCAGCTTGCAGGCTGTGGCACTGCCTCTCCATCAGAGAGAGCAACACCCCATCTAGACCTAGCTTTTTTCTCTTGTCGGTCTTTTCTAAATCTTTCACCGCCGCCTCACAGGTTCACCCAGGGCCGTGCCGGCTCACCACATTACACTTCTGATAACATTTTTCAAATGTCACATAATTTTCAAAATCCTTTTGAAGTACAGATGAGGAAGAAAGTTGGCTATAAGCCACAGGGTAGAGAGCAGCAATATGATGTAGAGGCAGTTTTTTTTTGGACATGATGGTGAAGTAAGAAGGAGAAGAGGTGAAGCAAAAGGTCAGATGACTTCTATTCTCCCCACCCTCATTTAGGATCTCCTAAGAACCAAAACCCCTGTGGGGAGTAAGCAGGAAATACTAGAAACAAGAGGTAAGTTTGGGGGAATCTAGAGCATAGAGACTTGTTCCTTGTTTTTCCAGGAGGCAGTAGCTCAAGAAGAGCCAAGCATGTTAGTCCCAAGCAACTTGAGTTGACCACAGTGCAATAGAAATGGTGGCACAAATGGTAGAGCGAGGACCCTCATCCACCACCCTGACTCCCCATGTCTTATGAGTGGCAGGGCACAGATTCCCAGGTTTTCATAGGACCCTCTGGGGGATACAGAAGGTGGCCGAAGATGAAGAGGCAGCAGTGCCTATGACAGCTGGGATGGGAAGCCTGGTCTACAAGGGACATTGGCCAAATCTCCAGGAGCAGTCCCCCTGCACTGGCAATGCTCCTACAGCCACCAGGGACAACTGGCCAAGTGCACAAAGACAGGCTGTGACTGAAGATCTGGAAAGTCCTTATACCTCACCTGCTGTCAGGAGAGAGCACACGGAAAAGGAAAAGGCCAATTAAGGCTCCTTTCCCCCTTAATCTAGTAAATAGAGCACACCCGGATGGACTCGAAGGGGAGAGGAAGAATGAGAACTGGCAGAAACGCTGAAGGAGACATTTTTAAAACAAGAGACTAAAGTACTGTTAATTATTGAATCATTTTGTTCCCAACACGAAGACTAGAGCCTGAAAAGCCAGAGCAGAATACTTATAGAAAAAAATGGGTTTTTTTGCATTAAAAAAATTAAACTGTGGTACATCATCCCATGGAATACTTGGCAAATAAATAGAAATGAACTATTGGTGCACATAAAAACCCAGCTAAACCACCAGGAAATGAGGCTGAGTTGAAAAGACAATCTCAGTAGGACACATACTGCATGACTTCATTTGTATAACAATCCTGAAGATGAAGAACAGATCAGTGGTTGCCAGGGGTTAGGATGCAGGGGGAAAGTCAGAGGGGTGGCTCCAGGGAGACTGTAGTAATGGTACAATTAAGGGTCTTGATTGTGGTGGGGTATATGAAGCTACACATATGGTAAAACACATACATGTATAACTGGCTCAGCTTAAGCTCAGTGGATTGTGCCAATGCCAGTTTCATGGATTTGATGTTGCACTAGAATTATGCAAGATGCTGCCACTGAGGAGCCTAGGCAAAATGTGAAAGAGGACCTTTCATTGCAACTTCCTATGCATCTGTAATTATTTCCAAATAAAATTAGGAAAAATAGAGCATCTGTTCAGCAACTTAGTTTCACATTGTTCAGGAAAAAGAAGTTGTATTATAGTTGCAGTTTTGCTTTAAATTCAAATTTAAAATTATAAAAGAAGTTCTTTAAAAGTATTTTAGGACTAGAGGCCTGGTACACAAAATTCATGCATGGGTAGGGTCCATAGGTCTGGCCGGTGATCAGGGCCGATCAGGTTCCCCGCCTCCCCACCTCCCTGCCTCCTCCTTCCCTCGCTCCCTCAGCACCCGCCGCCACTGGTCACCCGCCATGTTTGCACCGCCCCTGGTTGTCAGTGCATGTCATAGGAAGCGATCGAACTCCTGGTCTCCCGATTGAACTCCTGAGGGGACACTTTGCATATTAGCCTTTTATATATATAATCTATTTTTTAAAATATTGAACCTTTTCTCCATTCCATTAAAGTGTGGGTCTAGGTATTTCTACTATTTCTCAACTGCTCTTATCTCAGACCCTGGGTCAAAGGGTGACTTGACGGAGATAAGCACCTACCTTGCCATTCACAATCTCTAATCCAATGGCATCCACTTTGGCGCTGCTGATCCCCAGGAGAACGCCGTTCTCTGAGGAGGTACGAAACTCAAGTGTGATGTTCACATCTGAACGAACTTTGTAGCCTTCTTTGACTGAAAAACACAAGGAGAGCCCCAAGTTTTGGGTGAGTCCTGCCCGGCCTAAGAAGGCTCAGGTTGGAGAGACCCCACCACCCCACAGTAGGCTGGACTGGCTGGACATTTGAACTCCTGACTGAGGTTCGGGAGACCTGGCTCTAGTAGCTCTTTCTCTGGATCCAGCTCCACCACCTCCAAGTCACCTCTCTCCTGTGAGCCTCAGCTTGCACACGTGTAAGATGAAGTGATGCTTCTAAAGACACACAATCAGTGGGTCTAAGCCAGACAGGAGCCAAAGCAGGCCCATCCTCTCATCTAGAGCCATGCAGGGAAAAAGCAAAGGGATTTATCATCTGTGCAAGAGCCCATTTATTTGCCCAATATCTACATACTGGGTGTGACATCATTCACTGAGTATATTAGAGTTCACACAATTTTTTTAAAATTTTTTAAATTAAAAAAATTATTGATTAATTTGAGAGAGAGAGAAACATTGATTTGTTATTTCACTTATTTATGCATTCATTGGTTGATTCTTGTATGGGCCCTAACCGGGGATTGAACCTACAACCTTGGTGTATCGGGACAATACTCGAATCAACTTAGCAACCAGGCCAGGGCCCCCACTAGGTTTTTTTGTTTGTTTTGTTTTTCTTTTTTAAGTGGAGACTTAATTGAACAAATTTTTTATTCGGGTGAATAAAAAAGCTGAGATAAATTGGGGATATTAGCAATAATAGCAGGCAGTTGTTACCACACCCAGGGCTGAAGGAAAAATGGGAGCAGGTGGTATTACCAGAGCTTGGAAGCACAGAGTGGAGGGGAAAAGTGTACTAGCTTCTCCCCTTCTCCCTCCTGCCCCAGTCTTCAACAGAACCTTCCTAGAAGCCGAGGGCAAAGTAGCCAGAGAGGTTAGTTCCCTGTGATAGAAAGGAGAACAGGAAGAAGAGGAGCATGGTTCTGAGTGCAAATAGGAAGCCAACCAGCAAATTAAGTATCTAAAATGAGGAGGCAATGCCAGGTACATTATGAGGGCTAGTTCTAAGCCTGGAGGAATTTACATTCTAAAGCAATTTAGAGATTTAAAATTCCTCGACTTCTAATTGGTATTTTCAACAATCTAACTGGAGTTAATTTCTTCATCAAATCCAACTTGCATCTGGCTGGCTGGTCTAGATATTTTATGCTGCTGACTTTTAATTCAAAGGCCTTTATGAACTTGGACAGCAAGAGCATGTCCTACATAAACATGGGGAGGGTACAGATGAAAGCAGGGCCACATGTTGCCAGGAGCTGCACTGCCCCTGGGGTGGGAGCCTTTGTCAGGCCATCTGGGTAGCACAGGAAGTGAGAAAGCTGTACATTAGAAGTGGAGAAATCAGAATACACTGGAACATGTAACTAAATGGTCTTGCTGCAGCCTTGTCCCGTGGGTCCTGCCCTGTCATATAACTCCCGGGTCCAAATCATCTTACAGTGCAAGAGAATCCCAGGGATGTCTTTTGAGATTTTCGATAATACGTACCAAGAGCTGCATATCCACTTCCTTCAAAGAAAGTTCCTTCTTGGGCCTCTGCATAGCACTGGGCTGCTGCAAATGCAGACACTGGGCTGCCTTTGTCCAGCTGCTTGCTGTTCACTGTCACCTCCCCAATGCAAGCGGGGATGCTGTGGGTGACCTACACCAAACGGCGTGAGAGGGGATGGCAGTGAATATAACAAGGAGGGCAAGGGCAACATTTTCCTATAGTTCCACAAAAACACATTCAAATATTATCGTTTGCTTTTTAAAATGGAATTGCCACAGCACTTCACATGAATGTCTAACTGAAAGCATAGTTAGACTCTTTAAGTATCTTTGCTAGTAATACAGTATATGTATTTTCTATTATTTTGGAGAAATATCATGGAAATCAGGAATGAGTTTTCTAATCTGCAAACACAAAGTCCCTGGACTTTCCCAAATTTCACTGGGTCTGAGTAGCTGTGGAAAGACAAATGTTCATGAACTAAAAGGAGGGCTGGCCGGGCTTCAGGGGGAAGCCCCCACACACAAACTAGAGATGTGGTTTGAAAGGTTTGCATCTTGCAGCCAAACCCCAGGTCCAAAAGCAAGACAATTTAAACAAAGACATGCTCCTCTAAAAGTAAACGCAACAAAGATAAAGGTAATATGGGCCCCGTACAGAAAATGCTGCTTACATTTCCAATGTTCCTGGGCCTGTAATCGGAGGGAAGGCCTCCCAGGTACAACTTTCCTTCCACATCCAAGGTGGTGCCATCTCCCACCGTGCTCACCATGGGGGATTCCTGGCCATCAACCGTCATGAAGCCCTTTCTTTTAAAGTACTCTGTCTTGACCTAGAGCAAAACAAAAACATCCATGATTTTTAAGGCTGGGAAAACCTTAACAGATGTTTGTTTGCAACTCGGTTCATTAGAGCTGTAATAACCTGACTGACATCCTAAAGGATGGCTCAGTTTTACACAGCTGGCGTTGCTAGGAGACCGAGCCTGGCAGAAGACGGAAGTAGGCACAGGCAATGCATGTTTTAGAAAAGTAAATGTGCCAGAGTCTGACTGATAAGAAAGCAGGTGCCATGATCTCAGATTTGGGCCATTCACACCATGGGTGACTTAATTTACTTCTTGTCAAGTTGAGAACATTTTGGGACCTTCCCTTTATTCCACCAAAGTTTGCTGAGTGCCTATGAGGGGTCAGGCACTGAGCTAGGTCCTGGGGATATTTCAGGAAGCAGAAAAGGCCCCTGCCTGCAAGGCACTTACATTCTATAGGAGAGATGACAAGCACAAAGCAAGCTAGAAATCCAAGGGAATAATGTTACTACGAGGGATAGATGGAATAACACTTGGAAGGCGTGACCAGAAGCTTCCTGGGAGCGTACCGTGTGCCACTTGCCATCACTGAGCAGCGCAGGGTGGGAGACCTTTGTCCTTCCTTTCCCAAGGTCAAACATGAAGTGGAGGTGGCCCCCGTGCAGCTGGAGCGTGGCGTAATCCACTTGGTTCTGGTGGGCCATGTAGTAAATGAGCCCACTGGAGGCAAATGTTCGGATACTTAGCTGAACTGAGAGCCTGGAGGAAAAGAAGAGCTCAGCCCGCAGAAAAGAAAAAGCTTTCCTCACATTTACTTTCTAAAATAACCTCAAAGAGAGGACCCAGTAATTATTCCAACATTATATTTAGCATCTCCGGAGAGTATGGTTACTGCATGCCCATATCTGCCAGGCACTGTTCTAGGAGCTGTGGCTAAGGCAGTGAACAAAGGGAGGTTTCCTTTCTCCCATGAAACTAATTCCAGAAATATACCAGAGAGCTGAGACTGGGTTGTGAGGAGGCCAGTGGTGGCTATGTTAAATAGGCAGGAAGGCAACCCTGAAAGATGGTATTTCAGCTGAACTCGGAATGACGGACTGGAGCAAGTCCCATGAACCTCTGCAGGAAATCCTCACGACAGCCATGTGGGAGATGGCACCACACAGTGGGGAAGGGAAAGGCTGTGTCTGGTGATCTCCCACAAAGGCAATGTGGGGTCATTGAAGCAACCTGGGATAGGAAAGGGGTGTGTGGCTCCATCCTCATGAATGAGGGGCTCTGGGAGGCAGTATTTAGGTTTCATTTTAAGTGAATTGGGAAGTCACAGGAGGGTTTTAAGAAGAGGAGTGGGCATGGCTTGATTTATATCTTAAAAGAAACTTCAGATGTAAAGAACAAATCTGATGGGGCCAGGGTGACAGCAGGCTCAGGCAGGCAGCTGTTAGAGGCCTGGTGGTGGCTTCGGCCAGGGTGGTGGTCGCGGGGATGCAGAGGAGGTGATCTAATGCATGAAATGCTCTGGAGGAAGAAGCAATAGGACTTGCAGATGGACTGAATTTGGAGAGGGAAAGAAAATAACCTCAAGATTTGGGCCTTGGACAACCAGGTGGATGGTGATGATGTCTACAGAAATAGCAGAGACCAGGGGGACAGGTTTGGGGAAGACTGTGAATTTCCTTTTGGTGTGTTGAGATTGAGGAGCCTTTCCCAATCCACAGAGATGTCAAGTAGCCAGCTGGGTACACAACTCCTGAGTTCTAAGTGAAGGTCAGGGCTAGAGATGTGGGTGTTGGGCAAATTGAAGGTATTTCAAAGCCGCCTGGGAGAATATGGGGAAGGGCCCTTGGCCTTTATTGGTGGAAGATGAGGCAGCAAAGGAGACTGAGCAGAGAGAGAGCAGGAAATGAGGAGTGTGTGGGTCAAGGATGTCAAGTGGCCAAGTGTGCATGATGCTGCTGAGGGCCCAGCAGCAGAGGTACAACAGGAGGTGCCATAGCAGGTCTTGGGACAACTCTGGAACTAGGAGCAGAGGAGTGCTTGCTTTGGCAGCACATACAGGAAAATCGGAACAATACAGAGAAGATTCGCATGGCCCTGTGCAAGGATGACATGCAAATTCATGAAGTGTTCCATATACATATATATATATTAACATATATGTGTTATATGTTAACATATATATGTGTGTGTGTGTATATATTATATATATACATATATGTTAAAGAGCAACAGAGGAGTGAGGGGAGATTGACTGGATGGGTAGGGGAGGAAATGAGGGGTGAGAAAAGGCAGACAGCCACATACAATAACTCCTTCAAGAAATCTTACTGCACAACAGACCCAGGATACCATTGCACAGTAATGGTATCCTGCAGAGTTTCTATTTTAAAAGTTAAAAACTACTAGAGAGGGCATGGCTACAGGCATAAACTCTAGGGCCGTAGTGCCTGGGTTTGAATTCCAGCTCTGCTGTGTGACTCTGAGCAGATGACTTGACTTTCCTGTGCCTCTCAATTTCCTTGTCTATAAAATGAAGGTAACAAGAATACCTTCCTCATAGGATAGTTCTGAGGACTAAGTTAGGGTGTGTGTGTAAAATATACGGAGACAGTCTCTGGCAGTGTTTACTCCTCTATTCTCACTGATGATGAGAGCGATGAGGATTCTTTGTTGATTAGAATTATGTATGAAAGAAGGAGATATGGTTGCTGCTCTTGTCTCTGAGAGGAGAGAGGTGACAGGTTGTGGAGGGCGAGCGAGAGGAGAATGAGGACTGTTTCTCCATGGTCGCAGGGGAAGAGGGGGAGGTGTGGGGACAAAAGCAGTGGATTGCTCTTTTCGGAGATGGACAGATGAAGTACTGTCTTCTCAGTGAGACAAGTCATCAGCTGGGGCAGGAAGTGGGATATATGAGTTTTGAGATAAGAGGAGAAACTATGAAATAATAAAAAAATATATAAGCATAATAAAGAAATGTATTGGCTCCCCATGTAGCCTGAGGTTCTATGTGTGGCCATAGCTTTAATGTCAAACCAGGTAGGAAGGAGACATGCATTTCTGCAGCCTTGACCACCAGCTTGGGTTCTGGCATGAATTAGGCCAAGAACAAGTGTAGGTTTTACCTGTGGTCAAGGTAGAGGAGATGAGGGTATTAAGGGGGTTCCCAAGGGAATGTGTAGTAATGCCATCCCACCTCTCAGAGTAGGGGATAAATTGCACTTCGGGGCTAGAGAAGGGGGTGATGATCATGAGAAAGCATGAGGGCTTAGAGGTCTTGATGAAGCTGAGAAACAGAGTAGAGATGAGGAAGAGGTAAGTACATAGGATGCTTAAAGTAGAGACTTTGGAGGTGGAATAAATACTTATGAAGTAGGTAAGGGTATGACCATGGGGAGAGTGTGGCTGGGGAGGGAGAAAAAGAGCTCTGACAGACTGGAACCAGAGGACTTGGAAGGCCCGGTGTTGGGAGACTGTGAATTCGTGGAGAATGACGGCAGGAGTGGTACAAAAGGACACTAAGCTATAGTCTGAAGGTGGTGGGGGTGGGGGTTGATCACAGAGGGCAACAACAAGAGGAGCAGGGCATGGCAGAGTCTAGAGACATGAACTTCAGATCAGCCAGAGATTCGATGCAGAGAGGAGTGAGGTGGAGTTGGAGGTACCTTGGCCAGCCTCAGGCCTCTAGATCTGCGGCATGTGAGCCAGCGTCCCCTGAGAAGGTTCCTTGGGGACAGGCAGATTTGAGGGCAAGACAGAATGTGTTGACCCATGTGAATGTGGCCCCGGGGAATTTTGAGGGGCACAGTGAGAGTTTGGGTGGACAATTTCATGAGATTAGTGCAGGGATGGGCAAACTTTTTGACTCCAGGGCCACAATGGGTTCTTAAACTGGACCGGAGGGCCGGAACAAAAGCATGGATGGAGTGTTTGTGTGAACTAATATAAATTCAAAGTAAACATCATTACATAAATGGGTACGGTCTCTCTTTTTTTTAGTTTTATTCATTTCAAACGGGCCGAATCCGGCCCGCGGGCTGTAGTTTGCCCACGGCTGGATTAGTGAATCCTTATAATAGAATGGTGTTGAAAGTCTATAGGGGATGATAGATATAGAGGACTTTGGTTCTGGACTGAGGAGTGACTTAGATAGATTCTTCATGCTTTCCTACATCACACAGAGGCTAAACCAACCATCATCTACAAGAGGTGAAGATATACTGCAGGAACCTCACTTCTCCACGCTGTAAGCATCTGATCTGCATGAAGGCTGCTTTCCTATCTCCTTGCCTTCTCATTGTGCCTTTCGGTTGCCAGTTGAGCGCTCCATAATCAATACAAGACGCTGTTTTGGGGAAGGCCCATTGCAAAGAATACCTCCCTATTCATGTAGCAATAGGACGCCTTATAAGAACGTCAGAACAAGGCCTACCTCTTTCTGACAGCCAACGGATTGAAAGGCAGCACGAAATGGCTGCTTTGTGCGAGTCCAAACTGGTGAGCGTTGGGGACATACTCTGGGGTTCTGTCCATGGCGCACTGTTGCTGTAAGAGACACACAAGACTCTCAGCCACACACCTCCAAGACCCCCACTAACACGTGCACAGTTTTCCATGAAGTAAACATCTCAGAAGCAATGGTATCAGAACACCAACAACCATAAATACATGTTTTCACTGATTTAATCTTTGTTTTAAAGAATTTACTGGTGGCCCATCTGTCCACAAAGGCAATTGGAGTGTCTGTCTTTCCCCTTAATCCCACTCAAGTGGTGAGGCCTTGCTGCTGCCCGCCTTCCCCCAGCTCGGAAGAGCCTGGAGATGTCAGCCCCGCAGGAGCCACTGCAGCACAGGCCTGGGACACCACAAGTGCCCACAGGGGGCAGCAGGGCCTCCGAGTTTGACGTCTCTAATTCCTCATGGACAGGAGGTGAAGCCAAGAGGAGTCCAGCTGGAAGGGGCCCCTAGACCCCCAGGCACAATGTGAGGAGCCAGAGAAGGTGCCCAGGCACCTGTGCCCCACAGTGCCCTCCACACACTGACCCCAAGCCAGTGAGGCCTCGGACTCAGTCTCCCAGCTTGGGGTGGGCAGATGCTACTGGAGGACTGTCCTGGATGCAAACACTGGCCCTGGTTAGGAACTGCTTTTCCCGAGACAGCGCCAGCATCTAAGTAATTAGAGTGCGTGCTTTCAACCAAGGAAACGGAGAAATCACAAAAGGGAAGAGACACTGAAAACTAATAATGGCTGTTGTTAAAAATATTTGCTCAAAACTGGCTTTTCCTAGATGAATCAAATCCTTTTTTTAAAGCAACAGTGATATGTACAATGGCTTGCATGAAGTACTTATTTTCATATTTCTGACTAAATCCAAAGTGATCATGAATCCTTACAGAAACTCTGTAAAAAGCTTGTGGTTTGGCAGCCAAATGTGAGTGCTTGAGTGCTATACTCAATCCGTAAAGGCTCCACCACGTCACCTGTGAGTTTGCTGAGGACCATACCCCTCCCTGCCCCTGCACTGCTTTTCATCGCAGGGATGACTCCTTTAACTGTCCAGGCTCCTTTGAAAAGTGGCTTCCAGCTGGCTCTACCAATGGAGGGTCATGCTGGGAGGTTGGAGGGCGGGTGGATGGAAGAAGCTGAGTGCTTCCCCCTCCCTTCTGGCTCACATTAGCCTCCCTGGCAGGGCCCGTCTTCTCTGTGCTTCCGTACCCACCAGAAGGCTGGCTCCCTCAGCAGTCCTGCCCCCAGACTGGCGGCACCACCTCCTCCCTTTCCATCACTGCTCCAGTGGGCTCATTCAGCTTCCTCTACTCTGTGAAATGAGTCATTTCCTCTGGGCTGTGCCTGATACAATGAAAGAAAACCCTTCTTACTGGACGTGGTAAAGGATGAGGCTCCGGCAGGAGCTCGCTGTCCTCTTCCTGAAGAGCCAGCCTAGGCTTTTCTGAAAGCAAGCAGCTGTCCAAGTCCACTCGTTCATAGCCGGCCGCACCAGTGAAATCCAAAGGTCTAGACACAAAGTGTTTTAAAAAATAATCAAAAGATTGCAAGCTAACACACGAATCAATGTCACCTACTTATTGAACAAATAAAATTCTTAAAAAAAATATTGATATTGTTGCAGAAGACCAGAGAAAAACCAAGCAATGCTTTAGAGCAGTGGTTCTCAACCTTCTGGCCCTTTAAATACAGTTCCTCATGTTGTGACCCAACCATAAAATTATTTTCGTTGCTACTTCATAACTGTAATGTTACTACTGTTATGAATTGTATGTAAATATCTGATATGCAGGATGGTCTTAGGCGACCCCTGTGAAAGGGCCATTCGACCGCCAAAGGGGTCGCGACCCACAGGTTGAGAACCTCTGCTTTAGAGAAAAGGAGTTACACTGTTTATTATGCCAGCGGAATAACTTCTCAAATCTGAGTAAAGTAACATGCAGGGGGCTTCTCTTTTATATCTTTATGAGGTTCTGTCCCTCAAATATGGATTATGCTTCTGGTCCCTTCACAGGCTTTGCAAAAAGGCCCCAGGTGTTGGGGGTCTTGAGACCATATCTGATGGTCTGGCCTGGCGCCAGCACTAGTAACCCCGCCCTCCGGGGCTGTGCACTGTTCAGAGTTTATGGCCTCTGTACTTAGGTAACAGGTTTTGCAAGGCCAGTTTCTGTGAAAGAGGCAGTGACTTAATTATAGGTTATCAAGAATGCACACTGGGCTTGCTGGCCCAGATCCAGATTGCTAGCCCCCCAAATATCAGGGTTAGACTGGAATTAGCCTTTCAGCCTTCTCAATAGAACCAAACTGACCATCTTCCACAGTGACTAGAAGCCCAGCTATCCTGATATATTCTCTTGTTTGACGGTTCTGCCTCCCACCTCCTCCCCGCATTGTTGTCCACCCGGCCGTTCCTGAGCACCCTTCAAGAACTGGTTGGAAGGTGGTCACCTCCTCCTGCAGCCTTGGCTGGGCCGCCTCAGGGCCAGATTCTGCCTCTGGCTCTCACAGTGCTACCCAGTGGCTTCAGTCAAACACTGATTATTTCTTAACAGGTTTCTCTTTGCCAGAAAGTCATGAACTACACTTGTCAGAAGTCTCTTTACCCTGAAGCCTGGCAACATATCTGCTGTCCACACATACCCTATTGGCACATGCCAAGGACACGGCCATGTACAGCACAGAAACGTTTCTGCCCTACCACGTTCCCAGCCTCATGGCTTTCAGGAGTGTAAAGATGCTTAATCAATTAGTTAATAAGCAAACAATTGGGTAAATAAATGTATCGTGTACAAATAACTAAACCTATAGTCTGACATTATACTTGTGTTGAAATCCAAAGCATTGTGTTATTGCAAATTTCAAAGACTCCTAAGGGATTTGTTCACAAAGAAGGACACTGAGACCATGAAGGATCTAAGTTCTTGCTCAAGGTCACAAGGCAAGTCAAGACGGGAACTCCAGACTCCAATGCTCAGTGCACATTTAGTTTCCCCTGTGCACACTCTGGTCTGCCAGGTCCAAGCATGGCTTTCGTCCCACCAGCACGCTGACCACAGACACAGGGTGAGTGGGAAAGAACAAAATGCCCATGGGCACATGTTCATTCTCCTCTGCATCATGAGCTCCACACAGGGGGTGGTGACTTCCAGTTCCTAATGAGACAGTTATTGTTTTGGGAGGAGCCATCACTAATCTGAAGCTGCAAGTAGCACAGTTGTAAAGGTTCCTTTAAATCAGTGACCCCCAGACAAAAAGAAACTTCCATCACAAGATCTCTAGTCTCTTAAATACATGCCAACAATATATTTGACCTCTGCTGTTTATTGATAGTCCTGTGGAACCAACGTTTGATGATTTTTTTTAAAATTTGTGATGACCAGATTTATCCATTATTTTAAATCTATTTGGGAGACTTCCATGATAGAATAATGGGGTTCACTTCAGGTACTTGTAGAATTTTAGGCAATCTCAAACGGAATAATTAGGTGGCAGATTAGTGTCAGTACTGAGTATTAAAAAATCTGGAAGTCACAAACATGCTGAGAGCAGCTGTACTTACTCCATGTTAAAGATGAGGTTTCTGATACAGCCATGGAATGACCTTCTCATCTGGAGCATCGCTGCCCCCTCACCCTCTGGAACACCCCCTATGTACAGGTTGGACACATTTATTGTCATGCTTTCCGCCAATGGGCCCAAGTTCATTTCTACAGGTTTTGTCTCATCCAGTTGGACAGTGATAATTCTAAAAGGTTGAAGGAGAAAATAAAAGAAATATAATGAAAATTATCCACTTTAATACATAATTCCACAAGTCTGTATCAAATAATAAAAGTTCCCTGAAAATAAAATTTAACATGACATTATGTGTGA
Organism: Myotis daubentonii; assembly: GCF_963259705.1. Classification (NCBI taxonomy): domain Eukaryota; kingdom Metazoa; phylum Chordata; class Mammalia; order Chiroptera; family Vespertilionidae; genus Myotis; species Myotis daubentonii. Next base: position 61,497,545 of record NC_081847.1, read on the forward strand.
ATGAAAAGGTGAATCTTGAAAGTTCAAACCTACAATTGAACATTCTCCAAAAATGAATGGAATGTTATTAGATATTATTAAATTCAATTGCTTTTAAGAGAGGTTTTTTTTTTTTTTACTTCTTTACCTGTAATAAAATGTCCAGTGTGCTTTTAAAACATTTGATCTATAGTTTTAAAGGGAAATATAAAGGAATGTTGATAGGACACATTTTACTTATCCTTTACATTTTACCCTGTATTATTCAGTATTGATAGAGTGCTATTTACTAATACTATTTGTCACAATTATTCCAACGTAAAGATAATTTATACTGGGCCTCAGAAAATGGCAGAGTTAAGGTTCAATTATGAAAATTCTGCAACTATGACAAAGCATATAAAATAATTCCAAAGGAGGGATTCTAGCCAGGTTCTAGAATTATTTTGAATGATCTAGAACTATAAAACTGTGACTGCTATGAGAAACTGATTGCTCATGATGTCACAGTAATCACCCCAATGACTCATAGAAAGAGGCATAACAAGATTCCTACTGTGGAGCCTTCGTGAGGTCACCATGCCCCAGTTACACAAATACCTCCCACTCCGTGTCAAGGAGACAGAGTGCTCTTGTCCGTCGCTGTACGTGCCCGTGGGAGCGTGCAGGAGAGCTCTTCTCAGGCTGGTCCCATCCCCCAGATTAACATGCACTTCAATGTGGCCTTCAGTGAGCATGATGGAGAAGAAGGGCTGGAAAGATTTCATAGAGAATTCCACAAAAAACATGACTATATGATTTTAAAAACTGTCATCTTATAAAGGTAATGTGGGAATATTATCATCAAGTAAGCTATTTCTGAAAAATATCACCATCTAAAACAACCATTTTAAATTTTCTATATTACTGTATAATCTCTACTCATATGTTATATTCTGTATTATGTTATTATCACACACCATATCAAAGGTTTGTATTTCCACATCATCTTCATACTTTTTATTGCCACATTATGTACCAACAAACAAATATATTATAAGTCATTAATCTATTTCTATTTTTTCCCAGTGTATAATTCACATATTAACACTGTATTAGTTTAAGAGGTACAACATAATGATTTGACATATGTATATGTTATAAAATGATTACGATTAAATTTAGTTAACATACATGTCTTGGCTATTATAAAGAATGCTGCAATGAACATGGGGGTGCAGATATCTTTTCCAGATAGTGGTTTCATTTCCCCCCAGTATGTACCCAGATGTACAACTGGGTCAGACTGTAGTTCTATTTTTTAACTTTTTGATAAAACTCTATAGTGTTTTCCATAGTGACTGCACCAACTTATATTTCTATCATGAATGCAGTAGGGTTACCTTTTCTCCAGAGCTTTGGTAACATTTGTTATTAATTGTCTTTCAGATAATGGCCACTCTAACAGATGTGAGTTGCTAACTCATTGTGGGGTCTATTCCTTTTACTGTTAAAAATTTAGGTAGTTTGCCCTGGCCAGTGTTTTTCAGTGGTTGGAATGTGGGTCTAAGCACCAAAGGTCAAGGATTCAATTCCCAGTCAAGGGCATATACCTCGGTTCAGGTTCAATCTGGGCCTTATGCGGGAGGCAACCAATCAGTATATCTTTCTCACATTGATGTTTCTCTATCTCTCTTCATCCCTTCCTCCCTTCCACTTTCTCTAAAAATCAATGCCAAAAATATCCTTGGATGAGGATTCACAACAACAACAAATTTAGGTACTTTATATACAATTTTTAACAATCATACATAATGAACATTTAACATTTTTCCTGTGAAATTGTTTCTAATATTTGTAAAAGTGGGATTAAAGAGTTGAAGGTTTTGAAAATATTTAAAGCTCTTTAAACTTTTGGTGCCAGATTGAAAAGAGGTCCGTCCACCAGCAGAACTGCTAGCATTGGGTGACAGCATTCCTTTTTGCTAACTTAGTAGCAAACTTTGATTTGCAAGTGGTCTTGTTAAGACTGATGGAGGCAGACAGACTGATGGTTCCTCAAAAAGTTAACCATACAATTATCACATGGCCCAGCAGTTCCATTCCTAGATATGCACCTAAAATAAATGAATGCAAGTACTCCAACATTTTTGTATGTGAATATTCATAGCAGCATTATTCACAATAGCCAAAAGGTAACAACCCCAAATGTTCAGCAATGAACTAATTATGCTATGTACATACATGTATATTAGTTATGAAAAATACTGATGCATGCTATAATGAACCTTAAAAACATGTTAAGTGAAAGACACTAAAGATCACATGTTGTATGAGTCCTTTTATATAAAACATACAGACCAGATAAATTAATTCACAGATATAGAAAGAAGATTGGTGGTTCCCAAGGCAGGGAGAAAGGGAAGTGGGAAGTAGCTGCTTAATGTCATAGGCTGTTACTTTGGGTGATGAAAATGTTTTGGAACTAGATAGAGGAGGTGGCCTCACAACATTGTGAGAGCTCTAAATGTCACTAAATTGTTCACTTTAAAATAGTTACTTTTATGTTACGTGAATTTCACCTGAAGTGAAAAAAGAAAAAGAAAAAAGTTGGTGGAGCTCAGAAACCAATCTGGCATTGTTAGCCCTTCATCAAGTGGCATGTGAGGTGTTTCAGTCCTAGCTCTGACCCACGTATAATAGCTGTATGAGCTCAGGCAGGGTAACCAGGCTCTCTAAACTCACTTCTTCCCCCGCAAAATACAGGAGCAGCATTCACTCTGCAAAGTGGTTGTGATAACTGCACAGCAGTGTCTGTTTAGCGCCGTCCAGAGCAGAGGACTCTGTAAGCTGTAGCTGCATGGCCTCTACTTCATTAAGACGGTACATTAGCATTTGTGAAGGTTCTTGAGATGATGTGGTACATGCGAGTTTGAGCAGAGGAAAGGGTAAATGTCACCTATGCTACTGAAATGAAATATTAATATGGAAAAATATCAACTTTTCTCTCTTCTCCTATGCTGGTCCACTCACTGCTTATCACAGGCCACATTTCTCTTTCTGCTCCGAGAGGAGAGAGAGAGAGAGAGAGAAAGAGAGAGAGAGAGAGAGAGAGAGAGAGAGAGAGAATATGCAAATTAGGCCGGACACTGTAACAGTCACGACTGGTCAGGAGGAGGTGGCGTGCACACTTGAGGCCCAGAGCGGAGATGGAGACAGAGCCAAGGGGTCCTGCCCGAGCTGCTGCGCCACCACGCCGGCGGCTCGGGCAGCCCTGGAGCAGACACAGGTAGGGGGGCTGGGCGGGGGGCCTGGGGTGGAAGTCAGACCTGGGTCCACAGCGGCCTGAGGAGTACGCAGAAGACAGACCACTGAGGGTCTTATATACCATAGCAGGGAGCTTAGATTTTATTCCACAGAAGGAGGAAAAGTGGAGAATGTCAAGCATGGGAGCATCCTGGTCTCGCTTTCATTTTAAGTGGACCCTTCTGGTGACTGTGGGGAGGATCAACTTAGACAGCTGCAGTGTTTTGGGGCCCAAGAGAAAGAGAGACTGATGTTAGGACTAGACAGAGGCAGTGGATCAGAGACATATTTATGAGGAAACCTGATGGAACTATTTGGCTGATTACACAGGGATGAAAGCAAACAAAGCAAATGGTATTAGCCTAGGTCAGTGATGGCGAACCTTTTGAGCTCGGCGTGTCAGCATTTTGAGAAACCCTAACTTAACTCTGGTGCCGTGTCACATATAGAAATTTTTTGATATTTGCAACCATAGTAAAACAAAGATTTATATTTTTGATATTTATTTTATATATTTAAATGCCATTTAACAAAGAAAAATCAACCAAAAAAATGAGTTCGCCATCACTGGCCTAGGTTTTCCAGTTTGGGCAACTTTGTTGAATGAGTGATTCTAATAATTGGGAGAAGGTATCAAGGTAAAGGAAGAGTGTAAGGGAGCTTGCTTAGTTCAGCAACAGCCAAACAATTAGGACAGAAGACAGACTTAGTGCTCTTTCTTTGCTGCAACGTTTGTTTTTCTGCCTTCAGCCACCACCATGTAAGGCTAATGTGCCCTCTTTTCTCCTAATCTAGGATATTATCTATCTACTACACATTCCTATCACCTAAATTAGCTTTCCTGCATGATCCCTTAAAAATACTTCTCGAAGTCATTCAATGCTCTGTGAGTATGGGGACTTTCAAGATGTGGAAACATTATGAGCCTATACAGATTGATAAAGAGATATTGGGTGCTCAATTTTTAACAATAAAAATCAGATACTGAATGTGGTCATGCCAGAGGCATCATTTTAATGAGCCAATGTCTCTTTACTGAAGTGTCACACTTCAAAAGAGATCCTCTCAAATAACACAATGCATAACACTCATCTGGGTTGCCTATTAAAATGTAGGACCACACCTTGAAAAACACTCCTTCTAGAGCTCATTTTGGTGGGTAAATCTCTCTCCAAGTAAAGTAATCCTATATAATAAACGTGTAATATGCAAATAGACCAAACGGCGGAACAACCAGTCAGTGGGGGGGCAGGGCCAGCAAGCAGGTGTCGCCAGGCCAGCCAAGGCACATGCCAGCAGACAGAGGGAGGGGATGGCAATGTAGTGTGGGGGAGGGGTGGCAACCAGCAGCAGTGGGACGATGGGGGCTGGCACCATCCCCTGATTGCCCACCTGGTCGCCTCCCGCATAGGGAGGCCATGGGCGGCAGCAGTGGCGGGGCGATTCAGGGCAGGGCCGCCCAGCACTGACCCCAGATAGGCCTGCTGGGGCTGCCTCCCGCAGAGGGAGGCCACCAATGGCCGTGGCGCAATTGGGGGCGGGGCTGGCTGCTCACTGCCCACACCATCCCAATCGGCCTGCCGGTCACCTCCCGCAGAGGGAGGCCAGACTGAGGCTTAGGCCCACTCCCCACTCCTCCAGCTGTCAGTAGGACATCCCCTGAGGGCTCCCAGACTGTGAGAGGGGGCAGGCTGGGCTGAGGGATCCCCCCCCTCCCCCGTGCACAAATTTGGTGCACTGGGCTTCTAGTCCAGTGATGGCAAACCTTTTGAGCTTGGCGTATCAGCATTTTGAAAAACCCTAACTTAACTCTGGTGCCGTGTCACATATAGAAATTTTTTGATATTTGCAACCATAGTAAAACAAAGACTTATATTTTTGATATTTATTTTATATATTTAAATGCCATTTAACAAAGAAAAATCAACCAAAAAAATGAGTTCACGTGTCATCTCTGACATGCGTGTCATAGGTTCGCCATCACTGCTCTAGTCCTATAATAATAGGTAAACAAAATCCTGCTTCATGGAACAGTATTCTAAATAACTTTACAGAATTTCAAGACTTGCTGTTTTAGACAAAGGATAAAGAGTAACAACCATAATATGCAGAAGAGAATTCAGTATATACTATCTGAAAAAGTTTAAAAAGGATTAGAGGTAGACAGCAAGTATCTTTCTTCTCAGTAGCCAAAAAAGGAACATGGATTATGCAACACAAAGAAATCACGGATTCATAAGGGAAAGATATTCAGCAATAGTCACTTTTACTTATTAAAAATTCATGCCCATAAACAATAACCATTTACAACTAAGTCATTTCCATCCAGTTGTTCCCGAGGTCATTTCCCTGAGCTCGTGGCTTAATAGCATTTGAGCTACTCACCCCATGGACCTGCCGATTCTCCCCACGCTTGCCCAGGGCAGCCAGGATGATGCCACTGCTGCTTGTGGTGGCAAATGTTGCCAACAATTCTGATGCTGGTGACAGAGGCTTGGGTGGCAACTCAATGTAGCCGCCTTTCAAGAAGCTAACACTCCGGATAGGCTGGTCACAAAGGAGAGGAAACAGCAGCGTCAGGCCCATCACACACTGACCCTCCTATGGTGGAGGCCACTGTGGACTTGCCCCACCTCTTTCCTGTTCACCCCCCTGCTTTCAATTTTATTACTTCATTGTGTTAATAACCCAGTGGGCATTTATAGAAACTCGTTCCAATATTAATAAACTGCTTCCCACCTCAAGGATACAGCCTTTTCTCACTCCATAGGAATTTCTGAGTAAGTCAAAGGTCGATCTGGATATTTCCAGGTTTTTGATACAGCCCACGTAGCTTTTGCTGGCAACGCCTCTCCTGTAGGGAAGGACATGAGACCATTATCATTCCACTTATGAAAGAAGGGATGAAAATGGACACACAAATAAGGAAGATCTATTTCAAGTGTCCTTCTGCAGAAGTGTGTGGCCTCCCTCTAAGAGATATTGATGGTAAAAACTGCAGGTCCCAAACAAATGCTCTCCTTAGGACTAAAGAAAGGGAACTAATTTGTGTGTTTGACTATTTCGATAGCTACCTGGATAATCTGTTTACACTTCAAGGGAAACGTAGTCATTACAATTTAAACATATTAAAATACAGGCCAATAATAAGAAAGACAGAGCATTGTCATGAGGAAATCATAGTGTGGAGATTATAATGCAGTCTCCATGTACATAGAACATTTGCTCCATGGGGGCAAGTGCAGGCAATGCAATTTCCTAGGATCACAGGCTAGAGAAGTCATTGGCTATTGTCCATACTGCATATTCATGAACTTTGTTCTCAAGGAAATAATTCCACTCAGTGAAGTCTGGGATTATTCACAACCCTATTGTAAACTCCAAGTCTATACCATATTTTTCCTCACAGAAGTTGTGACACTGCTGTGATGAGTGGGGTGAGGCTGTACTGTGGTCAGGCTCTCATTTCTAAAACAGACTACTGAAGAGCTCCAAGTTACCATCATAAATATCAGCTAGTAACATGGTTTCCTGTTAGAGTCACAACTCAGTTTTCGTTCTCTCCATGTTGAGCAATGAGCTATGAATCACAACAATGGTATGATTTAGGGCAAATCTCAACTTTTCTGGATCTCAGTCTCTTCCATTGTAGATAAGGGGTTGGCCTTGATACCAAATCCCTTCTAGCATGAGTCTGTGATTTGGGATATTTCCTAGAAAGGAGGCTCTGACCTTTTCTCCAATGTCTACACTCGGTGTTATTTAGGCAAAGCACAGATGAACTATGACACAGCTTTTTGCTACACCCCGAGCACACCGTGCACACCTAATGACAGACTTCCAGCCCTGGCTCTGTCTGGGTGGAGGGGTAAGACCTGGGGCACGTGACCAATTCCCAGAAATTTAGGTGTATTCATTTCTAAGACTGGGAGAGGGGGGGTGTGACTTCCATTGTAAACTATGTTCCTTGAAACTTTCAGAAACTTCTGGCAAAAAGGAGGTTGGTAGAAAAGTGGATTCTGCACTGCTCAACCCATAGCAACTGGAGTGGCTGAACTTCTGTGCCACATATTGGGACTGTGTATAAGAACTTGGCTTTAAGGTGGGGCAGTGCTACAAATACACCTTTGAAAACCACTGGGCTGGGTGACTCAGTTTGGACATTTGATGATCCCACTCTCTGAAAGCTATCTTGTCTTGACAGTGGGCCTTCAAAAAAAGTTAGAGCTTAATTTTCCAATAAAAAATTATAAAACTGAAGACAATGAACCACAGAAAGTTTATGTAAAGTATTAAAGTCACAAAGCATGAATCAGTGTTATAAAAGGATTCCATTGCCTCTCTTCTCTGCCATCTTTCATCCAATTTACTGATGCTGGTTTTTCAGCTTTCACATAGGTTATTCATTCTGATCACACAAAGAGGGAATCCAGATAAGTCTGCAGAAACATTACTTTTCTATTTTTATTTATTTATTTTTGCCTAAATAGAGATTCTATTACTCTAAAATGTCCATAGAGGAGAATGACCTGTGATGGAAAGCAGGGTCTCCAAATATTGCACAGTAACAATTTCTAGATGTTCTGAAGATTATAAATATAAAATCATAATTTTACTGCAAAAATCTTTCTTCACTTCCCAATTAATATGACACAGAGTGACTTGAATCAAAGCAGTTGTTATGGGTTAAATTGTGCCCTCCCCCAAAGATGCTGAAGTTCTAGCCCTTAGTGTCTGTGAATATGAACTTATTTGAAAATAGGGCCAGAACCGGTTTGGCTCAGTGGATGGAGCGTCGGCCTGCGGGCTAAAAGGTCCCAGGTTCGATTCTGGTCAAGGGCATGTACCTGGGTTGCGGGCACATCCCCAGTAGGAGATGTGCAGGAGGCAGCTGATCGATGTTTCTCTCTCATCGATGTTTCTAGCTCTCTATCTCTCTCCCTTTCTCTCTTTAAAAAATCAATAAAATATATATATATATAAAAAAAGAGTAAATATAATTTAAAAAAAAGAAAATAGGGTCCTCACAGATGTAGTCAAGTTAGTATGTAGTCATGAGAGGAGGCCCTAATCCAGTATGACTGGCGTCCTTATCAAAAGGGGTATTTTGGACACAGAGAGACCCACCCAGAGGGGAGACAGCGTGTGGACACAGAGAGAATGTTGGGTACATGCTGAGGAAAGCCTGAAGTTGTCAGAAGCTAAGGGAAGGTAGGATGGAGCCTTTCTCACAGGCCTCAGAAGGAAGCAACTGTGCCAACATCTTGATTTTGGACTTGTACCCCCTGAAGAGTGAGAGAATACATTTCTGCTATTAAGTCATCCAGTTTGTGGTAGTCTGTTATGGCAGCCCTAGGAAACCAGTATAATTAGTTGATAATTCAGAATATGAAAATTCTGCACAAGTGGTATCATACCTTACAACTCTTGAACGAGGTAATCCACCCACATAAATTGGATCCTTATCAAGACGATTGAGGTCAGAAGATGCTCCTGGGGTTTCCCCTTGCTTGGTTTCCTTATAACTGGTATTATACGCATCAACAACTGCTAGGAGTCCTAAAGGGGATTGAAAGGAATCAATGCAAAATGAAAGTCGCTTCCTACACTAAAGTAAAACACTAACTTCTGCTAACAAAGGTCATTTACAAAGGCATGTTCTTTTACATTCTGCCATTTTGACCAGCAAATGTTCTTGACTATTAACTGAAAATCTCTGTGCAGGTCAATAAATCCAGAAAGAAAATAGAATTGATTTGATTCTTGATTCCCAATTGAGCCTGTAATGTTAAATAATACATTTGGAAATCAATCTATGAATCTAATATTCCTCTAGAAAAATATGAATCCCGATGCTTAGTATCCCAATGACTTTTTATTAGAATATCATTTAAGAATACCCAGAAAGCTAAAGTAAGTAAAGACCAGATTTTGGAAATATTTCTTTTCCTATGAGGCCAACCAATATCCCATCCACCCAGCTGTGCACATACCTTGCTTCCGGTTCCGCTGGAAGGCGATTTTGTACCAGCTCCCATTGTTATAGCGTCGGTCTGTTACGAGGGCAAGAGGCCCTGAGCCCAGGTCAACTGTAACTTTCACTCTGCCATGGACCAGCTCGATGGATAAAAAGTCTTTCTGTAAAAAAGAAAAGTAGTAACCCATGGCTGCATCATTATCACAAGATTTCCTTGTCCTTCAAGTCAGGGATGACAGAAACCTTCTGAAGACAAACTGAGGAAGCTGGACCTGGCCCAACAGCCAGAGGCCTATGCTATGAAACGCAGTGTCCACAGAGGCTTTCTGAAATGCTACACATATATGAGATAAACTCATTATCAAAACCTACAATTCAGTAAGAGAAGTAGGATCTCTCTGTATCTGGTTCACTGAGACTGAAAAAGGTCTAGTTCTTAAAAATAAAATTAGATGATTGGGAGAAATCACCAGTACATAAGATAAAAAACGGGAATATGAAAATCCAGTGAATGGATTTCAAATAAGGCCACAGTGGTCAGTGTGAACAGTGAACAAGACATATTATTTAAGATCAAAATTTAACAAATGTTCAGTTGGCATCTATAATGATGGGAAAGCTATTTTCTACTTGGTCCTCTTCCAAAGCTTCTTCTGTACTGATATAATAAATTATTTAAAATAGGGACATAATATGACATATATCAGTAAATATATTAGTAAATGCTCATAAAATAGTCATTAAACATCAATATCCTCATGGCAATCTAACTGTATATACACAGTGGGGCCACGTGCCCCACGGAGATTCTTACGGTGCCATTTGAAGCGAGGTAGAGAAGAAGCCCGTTCGTTGAAAAGGTACTAAAAAGCATAATAATGTGTGTCACAGTAGCCCGCAGCGTCTTCTCCACGACGGAATACCCACTCCCATCAAAATGGAAGGACGCGTCTTCATTCTCGGGGCTGCAAAGCAGAGCAGTGAAATGCAGTCCATCCTCAGGAAGGAGGTTCGAGAGCAGATGTCACAGTTCCCCGGTTCCCCCTCATCCAGTCATGGCAGAGCTATCATTTCCATAAGTGGATGACAGTGTAAATTATAATATCTTACAATATGCGTGCCATGGGATTATGCAAGACAAATGCCCAATTGCTTTATAAGAAAAAGAAAGTTAATATAGGCAGTATTCTCTGTTATAAAAAAAAAAATTCTCCAAAGGATGGATAAGTGCTGTAAATATTTCTACTTATCAACTAGATTTCTATTTGTTTTACTTTCCTTTAATGAAACTATTCTTTGTCAATTCTAGTGCTTTCAGGAGAATTTTTAAACTGGCATTTAACTAATACATCAGTGAAACTGAAATTACAATGGAAAATAAATACGTACCATTGTACCAGAAAGACCACTACAAAAAAACAAAGAAAACCTCCAAATTCTGCAGGATGAGCTTACAACAGAATTATATAAAATAGACCACACCATTCTTTTTTAAATGTTATTTTTTTAAATTGGTCTTAGAGAGCGAGGAAGTGAGGGGGGGAGAGAGAGAGAGAGAGAGAGAGAGAGAGAGAGAGACTATGATCAGTTGCCTCCTGCATGTGCCCTGACTGGGGACTGAATCTGCAACCTGGATGTGTACCCTGACTGGGAATCGAACCCACCAACTTTTGGTGTAGCGGACTAAGCTCCAACCAATTGAGCCACATTGGCCAGGGCAGGGCCACAGCCATTTTCAGATCATTGTGTTTTCTGGTCCTCCCCCTGCCTCAAAAGGCTGACTTGATACAATATAAAAATAACCCCAAACCATTAAATTACAAAGTAATTTCATCTGGAACACATCATTGTTGTGTTTTAAATTCTTATTTCGAATCTCATGGGACTTGTAAGTGAAACTTGAATGAGGGTGTTTGTTTTTTTAAATATGAATTTGAATTTTTCCCAGTTGAAGGTGTGAATAATCCAACTCAGTGCCAACTCATCTTCAAGCAGGACATAATAACCAAACAGTAACATTATTTCCATTAACAAAATAAAATGAATGCAAACAAAACAAAAAATAGCAGTGCTTTGTGAAAGCTGAGATTTCATTTATTGCTTCCTGCAGTCTAACTTTTCCTAAAAAAAAAATCTGTTTTGTTCTTTTAGGAAATATACCTTCAAGGAAATGTGCTCTGCATAAACTCTTAAACTGTGGCTTCATTCTCAATTCTTTAATTCTTAAACCTGTGGCTTCCTGGAAGCATGTTCCATTGCTCTACTTCTTGGATGACCATAGCTTCATGTGGCTAAGGACACAGACTCTAGAATCAGACTGCTGGGGTTCAAATCCCAGTTCCCCAACTTACTACCTGTGTGAACTCAGAAAAGTTACCTAACCTCTCTGTGCCTCATCCCCTTTATCTGTAAACTAGGGATAATAATAGAACCTCTCTGGGAGGGCTGTACATGATTTAAAACATGCAAAGTTCTGAACATAGTGCCTGGCACACAGCAAATATTCACTCCATTTTAGTTCTGATGATTCTGCTGTGATCGGGGCTCCTCCGTGGGTCCCTATTTGGCCTATTAATAGCCGAGCCTCAAAGATTAAGCACCTTGCCCAGAGGCACACTCAAGTGCCTATATCAGCACCTGTCAAAGTGTGTTCTGTGTAACATAAGCACCTACAGAACGCTCCTTTTAAAAAAGAATTTGGGGTCAAATGAGTCTGTGAAATGTAACCCTCTCCCAGGACAGGGTTACAGTGTCTAGCCTCACAGTAAAGCAACATGCTTAATTTTTTAACTCAGTGTTTCCCAAACATTTAGATCAGGGCACACCCTCCACTGCCACTTAAAAAAACGAATATCTACTAAATCCTACCAAATTAATATTCTTTTAAAAACATATTTCTGGAAATATTAGTTAATATAATTCAAGAATAGTCAGCTCATTTGCTCAGTACCCATAAAAAATATGTTTAATATTTTTAACCTGACAATAAATGTGTGAGAAACCAAGGTTTGTGATTGGCAAATATCATCAAAATGATATTGCCTTATGAAATAGTGACACCTGCTGTTGAACTTAGCCTTTGTTTGATCGAGTTAAGTCCATTCGGCCTTAAAGCTCAGCTGGGTAGCCAGCCATCCCTCGACCCAAAAAAGCCAGTTCCAGGATTGACATAGAGAGGATGGTAGCACCTGTTAATCTTCCTGTCAGTTGAACCTTCATGGTCCCGTCAGTGGTCAGGGGGTGGGGGGGTGGGGGGCTGGAAATCTGGTGGGAGGGCAGTTCTCAAGGAGAACAAAACTTGAGGCCACCCAGAAAATTGGCATCCTCATTCCAAAAAAGAGAAGAGCCAGCAATCATCAAATTCACTTATTGCTGCAGCTTGAGGTCAGTGGTCTTAAAATAACCCTGAAAATAACTGATGAAAATTGGGGATATTGTAACAGCTAAAGCAGGGGGACATTTTTCATATTAGAAATATTCAATTTCTGTTAAGATTTTCCTTTCCACAAGTAAGATTAATGATCTGGGGTCAGTGTAGGGGACAGAGTCCAGGGGTTAGAGCATCTGTCATGTTAGAATTACTAAATTGCTGGGAAGATTTCCTTCCATGCTAGAGAAACAGCATGAGGAAAAAGTGATGGATGATATTAAAAAAAAAAAAAAAGCCCTGGCTGATGTGGCTCAGTTGGATGAGCATCCGTCCATGCACCAAGAGGTTGTAGGTTCAATTCCTGGTCAATTCCTGGTGGGGGCACATGCCTGGGTTGCAGGCTGGATCCCCAGTAGGAGGCGTGCAGAAGGTAGCCGATTGGTGTTTCTCTCCCTCTCCCTCCCTCTCTCTCTAAAATCAATAAAAACATATCTTTTTTTAAAAAAAGTGATGGAAGAGGGAGCTTCATTGTGTGTGCTAATGCTCCTGAAGTTCAAGAGCAGGTGTCATTACCTCACAAGGTAATATCACTTTGATGGTATTTGCCAATTACAAAACCTTAGTCTCTCACACATTTATTGTCAGGAAAATAACCCTGAGACATTTACCTGGAAATCAATGGGCTGTCACTGCAGGAAGATCAGAGATGAACATTGGTGAACATTCAAATTTATAAAGTATTTTCATATACATCATGTTATATATTCATCACCATAATTCTGGGAGATAGGTAAAATAAGTATGATTACTGTTTTCCTGTTCTGGAAGAAGAAACTAAACCTCTCTCCTTGAGGTGTAGTGACTTATATCTCAGGCCACTGAGAGATTTGGTAGGAGAGCTGGACCAGGAGCCTGAGTAATTATGATGCTAAACCCAATACTTTTTTTATTCCTAAGGCTCTTATAATCATGCTTTTGGTCATAACTTTTTGAGCAACTTAAGGAAGGGGTATTAGCAATTAAAAGGCTTAAACTACAAAATCCCAAGCTAGGAGAAAGCAGACCTGACAATAACAAAGTGAAAACTCTCCCACGGAAGTATAAAGGTGAGTTGCTTCTAACTGATCTTGTCACCACTCACTGTTAAGTATCTATCTGGACAGAGCAGCCCATTAGGTGGGAGATATTATATCTGATGTTACATTTCTTTAATGGAAAAGGCAATCTATTGCCTTATTTGTTAAAGTGCTATAAAATAGGTCTTCCATACTTACAGGGCTGCAGTTATTTTTTTAGAAAGTAATAGAGGGGGTGTTGAGATTGGTGAGGTTAAGTTATTCAATGCCCTCTATTACATCAATACATGCCAAAAGATTTTAGATAGTTGTTCTCCATTTGCAAGTGCATTTATTTCTAGAATTATAGAGTTTAGGAATAAAATTATTTATAAAAATTGACAGCACACACACAAAAATCTCATCCTTGGAAGTATTTTCAAAATGAAAATGTATAGTGGTTTATCCAAAGCTTACTGTGGCTCTTTGAAACAGAAGGTGGTTTGAGAAGATGTCTGTGTTTCTTGATTTTATGGTCCATGATCAAAGCATACAGTATAAGACACAGCAATAAGAGTCCTTTGTAAGGGTTAACAATGATACCCATGCGTCCATTAGTAAATCTACATCTTTTCCTTTGCAATAAGAAGACTGACATCATAAACTCTATCCATCCTTGATATACAGGTAAGTTCTTTAAGCAGTTCTCAGATGTTAATACACTAACTTACATACAATGTTTAAATCGTGGGGAATATTACCTTCCAAAGCAGCCATGGCACTTGCCCTCCCTTTCAACATAGTTCCATAGGCCGATGGACTGTCCATTCAAGAAGGCTTCTCCCATGCAGCCTTTGAAATGAGTAACCTTCACAGCGGGAGACTTCTAAGATAGATGAACACACAAACACAGCCCACATACATTTGGTGAAAAAGAATAAATTCTCTAAATGAATGGAACTCCTCCCTGAAAGCTTATATCTAACAGATCCAAATTTTGAGAAAACAATAAAAAAAAAGCCAGTTTATAATCACTGGATTTCCTTCCAATGATGAAGTAGAATACTAGAATGAGTGACAACTGGATGGATCTTAAAAGATCATCTCAGATAGAAGGGTCGCTGCAGAGAAACCGCTTTTATAGTGAGAAACAGACCCAGAGAATGTGTGGTCAGTGGTGAGGGCCTGGCTGGCACAGAGACCCATACTCTCATGTGAGAGCGTGCACTAAATCCACACGACTCAACATTGCTCGGGGAGAGGATAACTGGTGTAATAAAATAAGGACAATGCGCTCTTTCACTAAACACTAATTAGTACGAGTCTACCACTAGAGTTAGAACAGAGATAAAGGAACTTTACAGAAATTAATGTGAACTACTGAATGTCTTGTTTCATCATTGGAAGAGAAACACAAATAGCGAAATGAACCGCTGACTTCTTTTCCATTTGTACTATTTATTAAGTATGATCCTTTACCCTACAAAACCAACCCAACTCTGCAGATGAACCGTCATTAAGCAAAATAAGAGAAGCAAGATCTCTTCATCTGAATATTGATATAGTCAACAATTTAATTATATTAATTTTTATTGAAATAAGTTTGACTTATAACATTGTATAAATTTATGTATTAAATCTATATATGGGTAACATCAGCCAATCAGTTGTGTGCAGATGAATGTTCATAGTGTTACCTTGACCTGTCCTCCGAGCCCCCCAACAAACATCAGTGTTGAGTTGTTGATATCCAGAACGTTAGCTGCTCCTAGGGATTTACTTGTTTTGGGTGGTGGCTTTTGAGTTGCGCTCATTTCCTTTACAGTCAATGAACCAATGTTTCCAAACCTAAGGGTCACAAAGAATGGCAACAAGAAGCAAACTGCAGTCAGCCCACATATGTACATACATGTTTCATACCCAGGCTCCATCTGCTTCTCCCCATGTCCACTGCAACAGCCCCCAGCTGGTCTCCCTGCTTCTAGTCTTCCCCAACCCCCACCCCTAGTTTCCTCTCCAAACTCTGGTAGAGCAGTGTTTTACCATGTAGAACAGTCACAGATAATGGGTTAAACTGTATTTGAAATTATTTACTGCCTTTAATATGACTTCTTTTTATTGATAACAAAGCAAAAGACAAAAATTCCTAACTACACACCATCAATAACAAACCATAATGTTACCGAAAAGTAAAAAAAAAAAAAGAAATACTTAAAGCTGCTTAAGAGTTACCTTTGGAGAGAGGCTTGATAAGGAAGAAATTTGCTTGTGTTTGTTAAGAAAACCCATTCCCCACTTGTATCCTATCCTCTGGCCGCTTCTGCTTGCATCCCACTGCCAGCCACAGGGGATTCCTACCAGGCGGCCTCTACTACCATGTCCTGGGCAGTAAACATTTTACTGGGCTGGCTGCCTCAGACACACCTACCATTCTCAAGGTAACATAAGTTTTAACCTTTTTCTTCTTTTATTGTTGGTTTGGGTAACAATGTTTATTTCTTCTGTAATAAGAAAAAAACCCTATTTCTAAGGGTTCTTTCACTATAATCTAACTTCCTAGAAGTTTCAGGCTATTATATGATGTGGAAAACCTCATATGCAGCTTTAGATACAGTTTTAGGAGAAGAGATGTTGGAAGAGAACGGTCTCCGTTACCTGGTTACGTAGATACTGTGCCACTTGTTGTCATCAATTGGGAAGTCTGGGAATTCCAAGCGTGCTGCCCCGGAGCCCATATCCCAGAGGAAGGCCACTTTCCCGCGCCGCATCTCCACCGCCAGGAAATCAGGCTGGGTGCAGGGGCGTGAGTTGGCATGAGTATACAGGCCAGACTGCTTGCATGACCATTAAAACACTTTAAAGAATGAGTCCTGCCCCACTGGGGTGGCTCGGTGGTTGCGTGTCAACCCATGAACCAGGAGGTCACGGTTCACTTCCCGGTCAGGGCCCATGCCTGGGTTTCGGCCTTGATCCCCAGTTAAGGGTGTGCAGGAGGCAGCCAATCAATTATTCTCTCTCATCACTGATGTTTCTATCTCTCTCTCCTTATCCCTTTCTCTCTGAAATCAATAAAAATATATTTTGAAAAATAAAGAATGAGTTCTTACAGCATGTTTTCTACTCATTAAAAAAACAAAATAACATCTTGTTTTATTTTTAATTCCCACCCCCACCTTCCAAGAGGTGAAGCAGAACTCAGAGCACTGAGGGTGGTGGCCACCAGATCCATTAGCACCCCACCACCCTGCACTGCATGGCCCTCCACAATGCCTCCCATAAAATTCCCCAGGAAGACTCGTGTGTGTGTGTGTGTGATCACTAGTAGTCTCCAGGGAGCGTGAAGGATGGTATCTTGTGTATCTGCCCAGTCTGAGAAGGGAATAAATGAATGTGAAATACGCAGGAAGAGCCATGAAATCCCACATGAGGAGTTGCATGTGTTTTGCACCCTAGCTCCTAAAAAGGCATTTCCGGTAATATCTGGGCTTGCCAATATTTTCTGCCCTAACACAGTCAAGGCTTCTGACCCATTTCCACCATACAGCCAGTTATCAATGGTCTTCATAGGGGACTTGCCCTCTGGGGACCACTGGAATCTCATTGGATGGAAGAGCCTGGGTGAAGCATGACAATGGTGACAGGCCTTAGGGTGCAGGCTTCCACTCCGGGTAACACCCCCCAAAGTTGACCTTATAGACCCAATGCTAAACTCAGTGGCTGCAGAGGTCACAGAAGGCATTACAAAAAGTTCATCTAAGTCACAGCTTGTGATTAAGATTGCAGATGGAGACACTTTTCCTTCTTCAAGGTCACTTTCCCTCTCACAGATATTGAATTATGTAATTTATTTTTAATCTAATGCTACTGGTTTAGCAAAAGGTTAGTTCCCTTAGAACAGTGGTCGGCAAATTGCGGCTCGCGAGCCACATGCGGCTCTTTGGCCCCTTGAGTGTGGCTCTTCCACAAAATACCACGTGCGGGCACGCACGTACAGTGCGATTGAAACTTCGTGGCCCATGTGCAGAGGTCGGTTTTCGGCCTGGGCGAGCCTATTTTGAAGAACTGGGGGGTATCGGTTGGTTGGGCGACGGGAGACACGGTGCAGGCAGGCCACGGGATACACAGCGTGGTGGAGGTACATTGTTTTGAGGAATGTTCCCTGAGGTCGACCCCTTCCAACTCTCCCATCCACACTCGTCTATCTGAAACAAGTATACAAGACAAGTGTGGGATGGGCGCGTTGGAAGGGGTCGACCTCAGCGAATGTACCTCAATCAGATTGAGGACTTTTGAGGATGTTTTTATCAAAGGTCAGCTTAGGAGTACCCTAATTAAGTTAATAACAATGTACCTACCTATATAGTTTAAGTTTAAAAAATTTGGCTCTCAAAAGAAATTTCAATCGTTGTACTGTTGATATTTGGCTCTGTTGACTAATGAGTTTGCCGACCACTGCCTTAGAAGAATTAGTGATTTCACCAAGACCCTGTTGTTTTTTCATCAAAACAAGTGTCAATTCAGAAAACATAGGCATTCATAGGAGACTCGTTGTTGCTTTCTTTGAGTCCATACTCACGCTGGTGCTGCTGCCGAGGTAGAAGAGAAGGTTATCGGGTTCGCTCGTCTTAACATTTAGTGTTAAGGTGTTATAGTTGGTTGAAGAGATCGGAGGCTGGTAGGCCCGGATACAATCTCTGTCTGCAGACACAGCAACTTTAATCTGCAGAAGGAGAAAAAGTGCCCAGTCATTCAATGACACATCACATGGGCCGTGCGCCAGGAGTTCAGACGTGCTATCCCCAGGCAGACTGTCACTGTCAGGCAGGTGCCTCTCCTGAAAACGCATAATGCTTCAGAAATGAGAAGTCAGGTGGCGGTAAAGAGAAATTTATCTGGTAAAGTATTTAAATATGAAAAAGTCAGTCATGGAGTTTTAAAAGAGTGTGTTATGTAGAAAATCAACTCTTTCATATGAGATTTAATTCCTTAAAGACAAGGAACTTGCCCTGACCGGTTTGGCTCAGTGGAGAGAGCGTCAGCCTATGGACTGAAGGGTCCCGGGTTCGATCCCGATCAAGGGCATGTACCTTGGTTGTGGGCACATCCCCGGTGGGGGGTGTGCAGGAGGCAGCTGATCGATGTTTCTCTCTCATCGATGCTTCTAACTCTCTATCCTTTCCCTTCCTCTCTGTAAAAAATTCAATAAAATATATATATATTTTTTTAAAAAAAGACAAGGAGCTTATCCAAGTCATCTTGGAATCTTTAGTCCTGCCACAGAGAGCATATTTGATGATCACTTGTCAAATAAATGGAGGGTTTATCTACTTAGTCTTTCAGCAAATATTTATAGAGCAAATATTACACATATTTCTCTAAGTAATTGTTTGCATATATAGCATATATTAACCTAAGTCTGTATTAACCAGAGCATTTGGAGCCATCTGCTGGGCTCACATTTATTTGGTGACTGTAACTAAAACAGGTGGAAGTCAGAGCTCATGTAAACCAACAGCCTTTTCCAACAGTGAGGTCATTTGTGGGGGGAGGGGTGTCAAAGGGCTGGGAACTCCTGTATCTTGGCTAGAAAACTTAGGTGGATAAGCATTAGACCAGAGGTCCCCAGTAGTGTGACAATTGATAGTCTCTCGAAGATCTTATTTCCCTGAAACGCCTCCCCTCAGGAGCACAGCAATGCCACATGCTATGGATGGGTGGCTGGACAACATCTTCTCAGTGTGTGCTTCTCTGTGTGTCAAGTGTCTCGTAGATGTAGTGACCTGGATGTGTGCAGCATTTGTTCATATGCAAATCGTCAGGTCAGGCTCCTAGAGGATGGGCCCATACTGCACAAACATTCGGAAGAATACTCGGATTATTAAAACCACCTTGGTAAAATGATGGAAATACCACCATATGCCACCGATGAAATACAGTGATGTTAACCCTTAGGCAACCATTAGCTAATAGTTATGAATCTACAAATCTAAGCTACAATTACAAATCTCCATAAAGGCATGAAGATCTCCTTGCTGGCAACAGATTGAAACATGTATGAAAACAGAAATTAAAAAAATGAGACTAATATACTTAAGTAAAAATACCTAAGACACTGCTATGAGGAATCTGGTATTATTCAGAGCTGTCAGCAGACATTCCAGGGACCCGGTGAGACAGAAAGCCATTTCTACAGGAATTCTCTGGAACTTGGAGTTACCGAGAGTCTCAGCTAGGGGGGTACCGGATGACACTGGTAGCAACCGGCCCCACACTCACCGAAGCTGCTTGTTTCCGGGCCTGGCTGATCAGCAGTTTAATTTCTGACAGGTTTCTGCTCAGGTTCTCTTCTAATCTCTTCAAAGGCTTCAACCGATCAAATAAAAGGTTGGCTTGTGTTTCCACATCTTTAACTTTTTTCCCAGCTAACAGACCTAACAAATACAAGGTAGCAAGAAAGTTGGGGTTGGGGTGACGGACATAGAGAAATGAACTGGTCATTACTAATGCACTGGATGAAACAGAATATCTTAATGATCAAATCCTTGACATTTTGGTACCTATGTAAAAAATGCACCAGCTCCGTGCATTACTGTAGGCCCTTCTCTTTCTTTATAAATGGAAATCCAGATGTTAGTGCATTTTCATTTTTTTTTTTTTTTAGGAATGCTATTTGTGAACAAGGCACCATTGTGCCCTTGGCAAGCTCAAAATTGCACAATGCAGACTTTCCTAATGGGAAGGGAGACCGCGACATACTGGTCACTGAGGAGTCCCGTAGAAGTTCGTTTGCTTCTTGTAAGGTGGCATTGACCTTGGACAGGTCTGTCGATGTGTTCAGCAGCTTCTGACTCAGTCCCACCACATTCTTCAGCGTGCTCACAGCACTCTGATTGGCAGATGTGGCCAGCTCTTTGATTTTGGTTCCTTTGTCTCTGACACCTGAAATAAATTCATATGCAAGCATGCACACCATAAAACGGGATTTCTTGTGTTTAATGACAATATTAAGGTTGCTTGTCATATGTACTACTGCTGCCTTTTAGGGATAAATGAAATAATTTTGGTAAAAATTCTCTGCATTGAAATGTGATTTCAATACACATGAGATAACAAAAGCAGCTAATGGCCATGCTCAGGCTCTCACTTATTAAGAAATTAAGCTGCTTTATTTGGTCTCTTTTCTATTTTCCCTTCTCATATCCATTAAATACCTCTTCAAATCATCCCATGTCTGGGTAAGAAGGTTTGGGGATTTAAATGTGTAGGTGGGATGAATGTGTCTCAGGCTAAAAGAACTGGTATTTTTTCACAACATCAACTGGCTGCTAGATATAACACCAGAATACAGACTAAATGGGCACTTAAGATAAACTGGAATTTCATTTTTCTAGAAAAATCTGGGTGATAATTATTTTTAAAAGGCATTAGTATTCATTTTAAAAGTGTAAATGACAACCACAAATGGGACAAACATTAACATTAGGAGAAGCTGGATAAGGAATATACTGGTATTCTTTTTACAGCTTTCCTGCAAATTTGAAATTGCTTCCAAACAAAAAGTTATTTTAAAGTATTTAATCAACAAATACCATGTGTCCTCATAAAGAGAGAGAGAGAAACATCCACATCAGAAATGCCCTATTGATTTAAGGTAAGAAATTCAGAGTGCCCAAGCCCAGCTCCCCAAGGTGTTTTGTGTGCTTATAAGGTGAACCAGCAGATGGAAATTTAGAGATATTTGGGCAACTTGTAAGACTTAAAAAAAAAAATCTTATTAAGAAAAAAAGAGAAGGTTGAGGGAATGTAAATAGTGTACAACAGCACAATTAATTTTTATTACACTTTGTAAAAGTTACCGTATTTTAAATTTTAATAAAGACTGCACTTGTAAACCGTCAATATTAAAGTGATCTAGTTTAGAATGCTTCGTTGCCTCATGAAGAAGATTTACCAAGCAAGACTTTTTAAATTTCTTACATTTATATGAAAGCAGGAACATTCCTGCTCCTTTACTTGCTGACTTCTTTGAATGACACTTTTTCAGTTACGGCATGTGACAATTGCATGGTAAAAGCCAGCAATCGATATGGTAGCATAAACTCTCTAGTGCTTTTGTTTTTGAGTATAATTCTGGTATTTCAGTTCAAGTATTCTGAACTTGTTAAAAAATAGTGATCTTCACTTCCAAATCATATTCCTCTGCAAGTAAAAACTATCAGTCCTGGGCTCATTTCCAGCAAGGGCTCTTCATCAAACCGGAGGCAGAACCTCCTCATATTCATGTGTAATGGCTTTGAAATGAGAAGACATTAATTAAATCAAGAACCCCCTTTCCACTTACCTTCAGGAATTGCTCTAAGTATTAAGAGTGATTCATTGGTCTGTCTAGTAATCTTATCAGCATTTTCTTGAAATGTCTTTGCCGTATTTTTCAATTCTCTCAGTTCCAATGTGATACCTATTTAAAGGCGGAAAGTGTTTCCTTTTAAGATGGCCTAATAAAAAGCTGCCTAGGTTTTCTTCATCACTTTGACCCTTTATGGAATGACAGCTTTCTACCGAGACCCTCCCCCATAAAAGCTTCTCCATTAAGACTTCAAGCCCCTGATTATAGAAATTGTGATTTTTAGCTTGCTTGGTCATTTCTCCTACTTTGCTTGTTGCTCTTCTCACTAATATTTCTTCTTAAATTGCATGTCTAATTTAATTAGAGCTCACCTTGAGGTGTTTCAATCACTCATCCTTAATTGGACACATCAATTTCCTACCTACGTCTAAATTGTGGCCACCTTTCTTCTCCGGGCTGTAAAACCCCAAACTGGACTCCTGCCTGATAATCTCCCTCCTCATCTCCCACCTGCTTCCCTGGCCAGGAGCCCTCTGCTTCCTGCTTCCTTCTGACCCTCCCCCATCCCAGCAGGTGCTCGACTCAACCTCCTCCAAGTCTGATCAAAGCTGTTGGATCAAAGCTTCACTTTTAGCATTTCTGTTCATAATACACAATCACATTGGATTCTGAGCACATGTTAAAAAATGAATTATTGATAAAATCCTTGATGAACATGATGGTTCTGCCTAAACTTTAATTGCAGGACATTCACTATTTCATGGCCTATGAAATACCTTTAGTTGTATAGACTGAAACCATAGTCCATCAACATTGATGCTAGAGTTGGTGTTTAATGCTTTATGATTGAGAACTGTGTACTTTCTATATGGTGAGTTGACAATAAATTCTAAACTGCATGACTCACAGAGAAACAAAAAATATGCACATATCCACACCCTAAGGGAGAGACACAGTACAGGACATGGAGGTAGTCTAAAAGGTGGGTGAGCTGTTTATAGACCACTATTTACTCTATAGGAAAAAACGTGACATTTTTTATCTAGCTATATAAAAGCCTAAGCAATTGCCACAACCAAAAAAACTGAACGGACGACCGAACAGGCTGCGTGGGGTGACCAGGCTGGCAGGGGGGTTAGTGAGGGGCGACCAAACGACTGAGCAGCAGGCTGTGTGGGGCGACCAGGTCAGCAGAAGGGACAGTTAGGGGCAACCAGGCCGGCTGGGGGGCAGTTGAGGGCAATCAGGCTGGCAGGCAGAGGCAGTTAAGGGTGATCAGGCCAGCAGGGGGGACAGTTAGGGGCGACTAGGCTGGTAGGGGGGGAAGTGAGGGACGATCAGGCTGGCAGGCAGAGGCAGTTAGGGGTGATCAGGCTGGCAGGGGGGGCAGTTAGGGGCGATAAGGCAAGCAGGAAGGTGAACTGTTAGGAGCCTGCAGTCCAGGATTGTGAGAGGGATGTCGGACATCCCCTGAGGGGTCCCGGATTGAAGAGGGTGCAGGCTGGGCTGAGGGGACTACTACCCCCTACCCCATGCACGAATTTCATGCACCGGGCCTCTAGTATATTAGAATATATTAAAGTGAAAAGTACACTATCTTATATAAAACTTTCATGTTTCTCTTGTACAACAGATTCCTGCTGCCATTTTATTATGGATATATCATTATGTTATTAGATAGCTCATATATATGCAAATCATTGCTTACTGAAACTCTTAAGAAAGATGAAACTGCACAGGTATTTTCTGAAAAAAAAACTGACCTTGGTGCTTTCTGCTCAGGCTCCTGCTTTCTTTTAGGAATTTGGAGCTGCGCTGGAGAGCTGCTTTCCCATTAGACTCCATGGTTTCTGGGAACTAGGAAACAGAACAATTTATGCGTGGTGACTGGAGGCCAGGGTGGGATCCTGATGGGGATGTGAAGGCAACTCCATCAGAATAGCCTCCCCTCTGGTTCCAAACAGGGAAGTCAACTAGATAACAGGCAGGGAGAGTTTAATTGTCCTAATGCCTGTTCAACATACATCCTAATTATGGGAGAAGAGAAAGACCACAAGCCATTTTTAAATATACGAAGACAAAAACACCCATTAAATAAAGATCTTCATCACAGGTAAGACAAGATGCCTCAAAAATTGGCAGTTACAAAATAGTCACAGAGATGTATAATATAGCATAGGGAACATAGTTAATAATATTGTAATAAGTATTGTGCCAGTTGGGTACTAGACTTATTGGAGGGATCATTTCATAAGTTATATAAATATCTAACCACTATACTGTACACCTGAAACTAGCATAACATTGAATGTCAACTGTATTTTTTTAAAAAAATTAAAAAAGATGCCTTGAGTAGGTATCATGAAGCATTATCATTTTGTAATAAGAAATGGTGAGATTTTCCTCATCTTTACATCACTTAGTCCCTAGTCTTTATAAAGAAGTATTTATGACTTTAAGAATTAAACATACCACATAATGGCAGAAGCCATAAACAGATCCCACCAGAAAGCAGTGTTGACAAGCATACATTTAAGCCACCAAGTCTCTGCTCAAGCCTCTAAGGAACAATCTCCCACGGTTTTCTAGAAAAGGAAGGCACCCACCGAAGCCCACACGGCTCTTCTTACCAGGCTCGCCTCCATCACAGTCCTGAGAGCATCTTTTGCCAGTTTTTCTGATTCTTCAATCAGGCTCCGAATGTTGGAATGGATGTGGGTTGCGCTGGTTGCATTCAGGGACACAAATCTAACATTTCCAAGGCCACTGTGAAATCAGCATATTTACAGGTGTTATGATAAACTAAAATTGGACTTCCCCACTATCCTTAAATGCCTCTTAGCTTCCTTTCCCATTAGAGCAGTACCATCAACAAGGAATAACAACCTATGGATTCCCCTTTGACTCCAAAAGGAATCTTAAGAAGCAGTGACCACGCTGTCACAACAACACTAAGAATGACTGTTTAATTAATGCCCAAAGAAGAGATGATGGCTGTTTCCCATCTTTTAACCATTCATCTGTTTCTTCCAGCTGCCCTCCCTTGATCTCTCTTCAAACCCCTGCATGTGTCTGGGACGCCACTGAGTCTTTGCATTTATTGTAATCTGTGCTGCTAGGCAATTGCTAATTTTCAAAAAGCTTTCCTAAGCATATGTAAGGCTGCTGAATCTTATTTCAAATGGTGTACACCAATTTGATGAAGTTCACTAGAGGTTTTGCAGGAAGATCAGATAGTATTTCAATCATCTGAACTTCGCTCTTACAAATGGACAAATCACTTAGGAACTTGCCAACTGGTAATGGTGCAATTTCATCCAGCCACTCTATCTTGAAAATAAAATTTGACAATCGACACATCTTTGCCTGGTGTGTAACTCACTTCATTTTCTTCCCAAGGTTATTGAGTTGAGTGATTCCCAAACCAGACATCAGCAGTTATTACTTGTTACTACTTGATTGGCAAAATTTGGTGATTTATAAGTAAAAGATAATAATGTTATTTTATTTAACTTTATGTATCATACCAATTGCTTTTACTGCATATAGTAAGTAATAAATGTTTTGTTCTAGCTATGTATGTTGTCAGAATTATGTTTTCTCTTTTGGGAAATGATGAAAGATGAAAAGAGAGACACTGAGTACCTAATTCCATTTTCTATTACTGATTCTTGTGGCATCTGTAGGCAGTAGTGCTCAATGCAGCATATAATTTATGCAATATTCTATCTTATGTAGTTTTTTTATTGTCTTCATTGTGTGATCTAATAATTTAGGGCAGTTTCCTCAAATTGGAAATATATTTATTTTACCCCTTCCACAAAAACACATATTCCCAGTGTGTCCAGACCATTTCCATCCATAATTTATAACAAATTTTAAATAAATTTACCAATTAATTCAGACTATGGTGAAAGGCCTAAAACACTGGTTCCCTCATTTGCTGCTATTAGACCACCTGGGGATATTTTTAGAAAATAGGTCACAACCCAGATAAATTAAGTCACAATCTTTGAGTGGGGGCTGGGAGGACTAGGTTGGACAAAGGCATCAGTTTGTTTATTTTTAAATCCTTACCTGAGGATATGTTCTTATTGATTTTAGAGAGAGAGGAGGGAGATAAAGAGAGAGAGGGTGCTAGAAATATCGATGTGATAGAATCATCCATCAGTTGCCTCCTATGCCTCCACTGGGTATTGAACCAACCTTTTGGTATATGGGATGACATCCAACCAACTCAGCCACCCAGCCAGGGCAAGGCATCAGTATCTTTGAAGTTCCCCAGGTTATTCCGATGTGCAGACAAGTTTGGGAACCACTAGCCTAACACCGTACTTCTCATTTAAAGACACTTTTAACAAGTGAGGACATATACCCAAAAATATAAGTTTAAGTCATTGTAATGCTATGGTAGACCTTCAGACAGTAGAAAATAATCAGAGGTGGTATAACACTTCTATGGTCCAGTGTGGGCAACCACAGCCTCCATCACTGCATAAAGCCAGATAAAGGATAAGCTCCAAAAAGGTAAGAGATGTAAAGAAGTCAATATCTTTGTTCTGTCCACATGTAACTGAAGAAAGCCCTGAGCACTTAGTAGATGCAAAACAAGGTCTTGATGGCTTGATATTGTAACACTAGAGGCCCAGTGCACAAAATTCGTGCATGGGAGGGAGGGTCCCCTTGACCCAGTCTGCACCCTCTCCAATTTGGGACCCCTCGGGGGATGTCTGACTGCGGGTTTAGGCCCGACCCCATGGATCGGGCCTAAACTGGCAGTCGGACATCCTTTTCACAATCCAGGGCTACTGGCTCCTAACCGCTCACCCTCCTGCCTGCCTGATCACCTCTAACTGCCCCTCCTGCCAGCCTGATCACCTCTAACTGCCTCTGTCTGCCAGCCTAGTCGTCCCCAACTGCCCCCCTGACAACCTGGTCGCCCCACGCAGCCAGCTATTCAGTCATTTGGGTGCCCCTCACTGCCCCCCCTGCCAGCCTTGTCACCCCACGCAGCCTGTCAGCCTGCTGTTCGGTCATTACTGTTACTGTGACAGTGTCCCAGACAATTTGCATATTCCTCTATTATTAGTATAGATTATATTTTCTTAAATGCCTATTGGGTTCAGTTTGCATTTCTCCATCTTATCTTTATGCCGATTGATGGTCAACCATGTTATCTGACACGGAGGAAATCCCCCTTACCATGTAAACAAAACCGGAATCTTCATTTTTAGACAAAAAAGGAAGAGTGACTTAACATTGTGCTCAAAACAGTCATCCTTATTCTCTTTGATCAGTGGATCACAACCTCTGGAATTCCTGCAAAATGTGGTCTCACCTGTCCAGAGCCCCTGCTAGTTCCTGGAGCTCAGCTGCATGACCCTCAGCTCTGTAGACAAGGTCAAGTGCTCTTCGTTTGGACATCTGCATGACCAGGTCATCCACGTGGTGCCTGATTTTGGCAGTCCACCAAAGCAGCTCATCCCGGTGATGCTCTAATTGCTACACAGATAAATCAATACTGTGAATATATAGGCAGCTATTCAGCACTGTGTGTGTGCGTATTCGTAATTTGGAAACTACTAGTATATTGTGGCTGTGCTGAGTCGAAACTTACTGCGAGCGCGCTTTGTGCAGCCTTGGCACGTGCTGTGGCAGCATCCAGCAATCTTTTTCCTTTGGCGATCAGCACCGAGGTCAAGTTTTGTTCTTCTCGAACACGCAGCTTTTTATCCTGTAGCAAAAAATCACCTTTAAGGATGCTTCATTAAGCAAGTCAGCTTCTGAACACTGGGGCCTGACACTGTGTGTTGAGGTCGTGTGAGGGGGCTCGTCTTTTAAAATGCTGAAATTTGTGTTATTTACATGGGAGAATCTGGTTACTAGCTTTAACTGAGGAGAGAGCTGTTAAGACTCACATTGAACTCTCGCAGGCTGGCCTTGATAATGAGCAGGAGGCGGCTGCTTTCCTGCGTCTTTGCCTCTGCTTCCCTCACCAGGTCTTCTGCTGCCTGCAGTTCACTGTGGTGTTTTGAAAGGAGGCTGCTTGCTGCTTCTTTTATTACCTTCAACTCTTCCTGTGGCTTCTGGTAATTTTTCTGAATTTGTGACAATAAATCTTCAGCAGCCCTGACAAATATAGATGGTTCACATAGTAAGTCAATGAATGGCAAAGCCTTTACCACTGGAACGATAGCAGAGGGATTTTTACACTTCCGTGCCTAGTTTTATAGTGTGCAGTAAGGGTAACAGTGGGCAGAAGGCTGTCCTTCAAAGAGCCTGCTTGCAAGGTCTGTAAAATGTTCCCATTGTTCTCTACCTGATGCCAGTGGCTCACTGCTTCCACTGTCTGTGCAAACAATGTGGTTTATGCTGAACACCTGCTTTCCTTCTGGGACTGTGGAATTTGGGCACACGCTGGGCAGAGGGTGCCCACAGGACTGCCCCCCAATAAAAACCATGAATGCTGAACCTCTAGTGGGCTTCCCTGGGCAGAAACATCACCATGTGCTGCTGCATTTTCGTAGCCGAGGGAAGAGTACGCTCTGTGCTCCCTCAAGGAAAGGAAGCCTGAATGGACACCTCAAGGCTCCACCGTGTCTTTTTCCCCAACCCAGCTGTGCCTCCTTAATACCATAGGTTTATGGGCCATGAGCACAACTCTACGCTGAGTCCTGAGATTCCCGGTGAAACTGAATGTGACAGTGCTCTAGGGGACCCTGACACAGGCATAATAAGCAACTAATTTGTGTGCTAAATATTCCCAACAATAGGATTGCCATAGTTCAGCACAAATTACCAATTTTCTAAGGATTATCATTAGAAAAAGCTGATAAATTCCTAAAATAATCCACAAAATTTGAAATAGCACAAGAACAGGGATTATCCATAGAAAATAAGAAAGTGGAGTCAGAGAACACATTTTAAACTTTAATATTTTAAAATAAAAGGTCTTTTTAATAATAATTTAAATTAGCAAATTAAAAAGAAAGAGAACAATCTCAAGAATAACTTTGTTCTAAATAAACACACAAGACCAACAATGACAGAGACAGGGTGGCCACAGGGCCTAGCAGGTGAGGAGAGTCGGGGGCACTGAGGGCGTCAGCGGGGAGAGGGGCCCTGCCTTCTCCCCTTCCTCTCAAATGCTCTTCAGCAAATGGACTTTACGTAATTAGACTGCAAGATCCTAGTGGGAAAAAAGATCTCTATTGTTCTCCTTTGTGTCCCCAAGTCCTAGCACAATATCTGCCACTGGGGGCTCATTTTGCTGAATGAACAAGTGAGCTGACTGTGGAAGGGTAATGGTGGGAGAGGACGGCCCCACAAAATGACTCCCATGAATCTCCAGGGAATCTCCATTTCTAATAAGTGTCCATCAGCTCTAAAGTGTGGCCGAGAGAGGGAGCAACTGAGAGCCCAGGATGAGTGGGAAACTGATGGGTGGGGGGACTTTGGTTAGTGGAAAGGGGGTGGGGCTGGAATCAAATATATGACATTTTTGCTTCATCTGGGAGGCAGCGGGGAGCTAAGGAAGGGTAGGAAGCAGAGAATAGCACAGCTGAGCCTGGGGTAGCACCTTAAGAATGGATGGGTCCTGGGAAGAGGAACATGGAGGTATCAGCATCTTGCCTGCCAGTGCTTCTTTCTGCCATGCATGTCAGGTGAGGGAAGATGTGGGCAAAAGGTCGGGGTCAAGGCAACATGATTAATCTAGTGTAAATGTAGCAGCATGGTCTCTGACTTAACGGCCCAATTCCACCCATTGTCTTTAGGGGACTGGGTCTCAGATGTACTTCCTTCTGGGGTTCACAGTCACACAGAAGTAGGTTTGTGGTCAGGGTCCAGGTTATCCTGGAGGTTGAACAGGGGGCAAGTTACTTGCAGTCTCTGAGTCTCAGACTCCCCAGCTGGATGCTCCCCTTCCCCACGAGGCGGCTGAGAGGATCACAGGACAGAACATGAGCAAGAGGCTGGCGCTCTTCTGCATGGAGGAGGGGCTCCACAGAAGGCAGACCCCTTCCCCACCTCCTGGGCCCTGGCCTCCTCCAATCTCCCGCAAGGCATTTGGTTCCCAGGTCCCTCTAGTTCTCCAAATCCCACCCGATGCCTAAAATCATATTCAATAATGAATAAAGGTGTAAGCTTAATTCTCCAGGGTGTTGCCAGTAGAAGTGTACATTGTTTTAAGTAATCTTTTAGGAAATAATTTGTAAATGCAAGTCAGGAATCATCAACATGCAAATTCATTGGCTGAATGAGTTCACTTCTTAATATCTACCCTAGTAATATAATAATGTGAACTATAGAAAAATATTTTTGTCTATGATATCCATCACAACATTATTTAAAATAGCAAAGTAGATTAAAAATAGTTTAAATGTCACAGTATAGAGAATGGAGTTTTGTGTAACTATTTAAGCCAGTGTTTAAGATATTTATCACAACCCTGGAGAAAAGATAGCTTGTGCTATATTACATCAAGTAATAACTGTGAAAATACTAAGAAAAATGCCTGAAAGGAAATTACAAGTTCCTAGTAACAATGTCTAACAATCCTTTGTGATCTGTCATTTCACACTGAGGTTTTCAATTAGAGTTTGCATAGCTAAGCTGAATTATTTTGGCATAACATCCATCTATCTTAGAGTTTACAGCACAGGTAGTAGCCGATGACTAATTTTCTTCCATGATAACTGATTGCATTATACTTGATCTTCAACAAATACAGTACCATGTTGCTGAAGAGACAGAGAGAAACAAAACCCATGGCCTACCAGCACAAACACAGAGCTATTACAATTTTCTCTATTTGGAGGGCCTGGCGGAGTCTCTTCATTTACATGACAATGGGGCCCCTCTCCTCTCTTGTGACATTTCTTCCACAGTGAGAGCTTTCCTTCTTTTACCTCCTCCCACATGCCTTTCCCCCCTCCATACTGAGGTTCTTTCCTCTAATTCGCTGTGTCGTGAATGGCAGCACTTAGAGACTTACTTCAGTTCAAGGGTAGCATTTTGGTGCAACTGCATAAAATGCCTTTTCTGTAAGGTTTCTAGCAAAAATGTCATGTTCTTTTGCATATTCTGAAGAGTGGAACTGGGTAGCTGGAAATCTTCATCCAAGGTCTGATTTAGAGTTGATGCCTTTTCAATAATTTCTATGGAGAAAATTTATCAATCATTTAATAAGTCTCTTAAAAGTGGACGGCACTAAACTGGAAGAACTTAGACACTTCTTCAGTGAGGCTGCTCTGTTCAGCTGAACTGGTTGAACCTCGAATCTACGCCAGGCCCGCTGTACATCCCAACATACTCTGGACATCCCCTATCAAAACACTCATGGGTGCCCTGGCTGGGTAGCTCAATTGGTTAGAGCATTGTCCCAATACACTAAGGTTGTGAGTTCGATCCCTAGTCAGGGCACATACAAGAAGCTACCAGTGAATGCATAAATAAGTGGAACAATAAATCGATGTTTCTCTCTCTCTCCCTTCCTCTCTCTCTCAAATGTCAATAAGATAAAAATTGAAAAAAACACACACACACACTCATGGACTTGGGATTACTGTTTATTTAATGTTAGTTTTCCCTTACTCTCTGCCCTTACTCTCTGTAAGGTAGGGGGCTATGGCCACTGTTGCCTCAGCATTTCCTGCATGGGACACAGACATTTGCACATAAAAGCTGTTCAAGTATTGACTGCATGAATGAATCACCAATACTTGATACTACCCTTCTTATTAAGCATATTATTTATTCTAATAATCTTCTTATCTTTTGCCCTATAAAGTCTGATCTGCATTGGATTCTGTACTTACTCCTTACCAGTATGTCCTTACACAATAATCCAAAAAGAAAAGCAAGAATATATTTCTTGTGGCCAGAAAACTGGAAAAAGCAACCTAAAAGCCAGATCAGACGGGACATCCCAATCGAGCAGTGAGTAAAATACTCTAATATTGTGGCTGCACTCTGGGACCACACTGAAGCTCCACATCACATCGGCTCCTATTGTGGGCAAAGGAATGGTGTCGAGAGGTAGCTCAGCGACTCACATGGCACTGTTGCCTTGACATCCATTTTCTGTGGCCAAGAGGCCTGCAGTGACCTTAAACTGACACTTGTCCCCTCATACAAGCATGTGCCCTAGGCAGTAGCCACAGGGTCAGAAGCTAATGTAAGTTCCTATGGTGAAGCCCCTGTGACCAACAGTCTCCCCTGCCTCCCAGAGCCTCCCCCTGTGTGCCCCAAGGATAAGACCCCTGTGGAGCTTACCAAAAGTCTGCTTTTTTGGTTTGGGCCTTAGCTCAGGAACCCCAAAGCACTGCACCCACAGAACCAAATAAAACAGGTGCCCAGGTTCTGTCTCTCTGTCAGCATCCCTGCCTTGCCTTCTCCATTTGGGCCCTTGAGGCAGGCTGGGTACTTTCTCCAGGACCTGTGACTAAAAATTCCTCTATTCCATTTTCTCCTACGGTCTGTTGTTGGACCTTGCTTGGCTCATCATCTGGCACCCTGTGCACCACTTAGCAAGTCTTAATTTGGGAAATTCATAACAGATGGGAAGGCACCACATCTACTTGATACTTAGGACGTAAGTGTAGTGCATCATATAGAAAATAAAAAAGGAAGCATGCATTTTTTTAAAAGATAAAACTCTCAATGAAAGACCATGATCTGGACACATCAGGATCCCCAGTCCTTGGTTCTAGCAGTTGAGCACAAGTAACACACATCTATTCATATGTTGTATAGAGTGAATGGGACTTTTCCTTGCAATGAGCATAGACTCCCCAAGCTAGACACTGACCACACACTACCTTGAATGCTTATCTTCAATTTCTCAGTAAATGTCATGAGATCTTGACTCTCGTTGAGGAGTCTTTCAGTCGCCCTGGCCACATGTTGGCTACTTGTTAACACTCTACTGAGCTGATAGAAAATAAAGGTCTCAGGTTAGTCTGACTTGAATAATATGAAGCTTTGATGTTCAAGTTGTCTCTTTTAAATAACAAAATATATTCCAGAATATAAGTATTTACACTACCATATAAACCAAGGTTGATATTTTGGGATTGGAAATGAAGTGGTTAATGAAATAATTTACTGCTAACTTTGTATGAGAAAAGATGACATATTTTCAAAAGCAGCCTAAGTGGTTATTATACCACAGATTCTCTCAGAGTCTCTACTATGAAGATTCGATATTCACCTTATGACCCAAGTATACAGAATGAGAAAGAAAAATCTTAACCAATTTTTACTGACCGCGAGAACTTAGTCAAGGAGTTAAGAACATGGAGTCAGATAAACCAGGTTTTAGGCCCAGTTCTGCCAACCTGGAGACCTAGACTAACATCTTCTAGCCTCATCGATAACCTGGGTAATAACAGCACTTGCCTCATGGACTTTATGAAGATGAAATTTGATGATGTATGTAAAGCTGGCAGCCCAGGGGCTGAGACTTACTGGTAGCTGTCCTCAGCTGCTGTGTTTTTTTTTTTTATTAGGGAATGTCATAATTGGTAAAAGAAAAGGTTGTAATTTCCAGGAATGTAAAGTAACTCAGACTAGGTCTAAAAGTGTTTTATAGTCAAAATCCAAAGAGAATCCTCTTTTATGCATAGAGAGAATTTATTTAAGCAGCTTATCATTTCCTACCAAATGTTTGCTCGCTGAGGCACATAGAGCCCACTCTTAAGCCTTAAACTCGCCCCAAATCATTACTAATTTTAAATTAACAGGAGCCAAGCTAATACTTATTTTTAGGATGCACACCACTATGTATGTATGTAGATGTTGAGAGACAAAGAGTAGATACATCTATGTATAGATACACTATTATATACATATCTAAGTATACACACATACATATGCATGTGCACATAAAATTCGTAAGTGAAAATTATAAATTTGGCAATAGGCCCCCTCGCCATCTGTGAATGAGGAAATTCCATTCATCTGACATGGGATAAACAGACTACATTCCCTGCTGACTTTAGAACAAGCTCACTTGCCATTCAAAGTCAGAAAATCAGAAGCACATGGCCTAAAGCCCAAAGGTTGTACGAACACCACACAACCAGCGCCAGGCTATGCTGGCTCTGCCCAGCGGATTGAAGGGAGTGGTCCTGGTGTTGGGGAAGTGCCTCTGAGCACCGTGCTCACCATGTGCTTAGTTAATGCAGCCAATTTAGGAGGAGGAAGAAACCTCAGGATCTTTCAATCCCACCCACCCCTTGATTCATAGGAGAAAATGATGCTCAAATGGAAAGGTGACTGCCCAACGGCTCGCTCAGCAGAGGTGACAATAGAAATTAAGCCAGGAGCCTTCCCCATGAACACATTTCTGCCAAGGTTAAAACTGATTTGGTTATAAAGTCCCTGGAACACAGCTCCTGAGAGGCAGAGGCTGCCCTGACCTAACTGGAACCTTCAAGACCGCCCCAATGCAATTGCTCACAAATGCTGGGTGGGAAGTGAGCCTTTGTGTGAAGAATTTACCTCCCTTTGCAGGTCATCTGTTTGTTCTGTAACACCTTCAAGTTGAAGTTTTACCAGCCCCTGTTGTGTATTTCCTTTTAATAAAGACTCCTACAAAGAATGAAGAGAACAAATCACAATGCTTCAAAAAAAATGTTTTGATTCACTGGTTATCAACTATTTTGTTCACAGAAATTAATTCTTCTTTCCTTGAAATTGCATTAAAAATAAAATGAATCACATTTACTTAAGTTTTGATTATAGCAACATGCTCCCATCTGCCACCTTTTGCATAATATTCCCCATACATGCCTGGCTGGTGTGGCTCAGTCATTGAATGTCGATCTATGAACCATAAGGTCACGGTTCAATTCTTGGTCAGAGTACATGCCAGTGTTGTGGGCTCAATCCCCAGTGTGGGGCAGGCAGGAGGCAGTCAATGATTCTCTCTCATCATTGATGTTTCTCTCTCTCTCTCTCTCTCTCTCTCTCTCTCTCTCTCTCTCTCTCTCCCTCACTCCCTCCCTCTCTCCCTTCCTCTCTGAAAACAATAATATATATAAATATATATACATAATATATTCCCCATACATACTAGTATATGAATTTAAAGTACGTTGTATTGTGCAGAATCCATTACTCCTGCTATTCTTGGGTAAGTCTGGCTTAATTTCATTAGAGTTACCTCAATTTTAACCCTAATTGCTAACACTTTTAAAATTTCACTTTTAAAACTTATTAGGCTTAAAAAAACTTATTAGGCTAAAATACAAAAGTATTAAGTAAGTCTTCATAATCACTAACAATTAGTGCTTAATTTATGCCAACAGTCTTCTAATATTTTACTTGCATGATTGTATTTAAACCTTATAACAACCCTATAAAATGGCTATATTATTATTCGGGGTGGGGGTGGATTAATTAAGTGACTTGGCCAAGGTTGCTGTGTAGATAACAATGAAAACAGTAAACAGTTAAGAGTTTACATTCTTAATCTAGTGCATAATTTAGGTAAACATAAAAAGTTAAAGGAATTGGAAAGTGGTTTAAATGGGAGCAAATCATTCAAACATAGTTAAAATTGACATATTCATAGATAGAAGGTAGGCTGACAGCTGTTGGCAAGGACTGGGGATGAGTGAAGGGATTGAGAAAATAAAAGAGAGAAAAACTCATGGACATTGACAATGGTGTGGTCTGGGGTAGAGGGGTGGGGGAAGGTAGAGGAGGGTATGGGGGAATAAATGGTGAACATACAATACAATGTACAGATGATGTGTTGTGGAATTGTGCTTCTGAAACCTGTTTAATTTTATTAACCAGTGTCACCACAATAAAGTCAATAAAAAGAAAAAAATATTTAAAATTTAAGGCAAGAATTTATCTCACTTGATAAATTTAAAATACAGTTATATGCCTGGGGCCCCTAGTGATAAAAAAAAAATAGTATTGGTAGATTGTGTCTATAGTGAATGGAAAAAAATTTCATACCTGGTTTTTATTTTAAAAATGAACACACACACACACACACACACACACACACACACAGGCACACTTGCCTAAGGAAATGTCTAGTCTAAGAAAAGCTTTTAACTAAAAAAGACAGTCAGGAATGACTATCCTTGACACAGTGAATTAATTATCTCAAATTCTAATGTATAGGTTTTAAGGAAAATTAAGAATAATATTTTTTCCAATTAGCATTAAAAATACTAGAGTAGAATGCTGTCAACTGAGTCTATTTCTAACCCCCCTCTTCCCCCCCCCCGCCTTTTTGGGACCCAGATCCTATTTGACTAAACATAAAACGGTGATATGCCCGCAGAGATTTTTATATAATCTTCCAGGTTAAAAAAAACTTTTGCGCCTAAAACTCAAGTTAAGAATAATACATTTACAGAACATAGTTATCTTTAGCAGATTCCAACATTAAAGAAGATACCACCTCAATTTATTTCCTGTATTTGTATTAGGATAGCTATTTTCAAATAGCCAAAGGTTTGTCTTAAAGAGGCACAGTGCCCTTTGTGCACAAGGTGAAGAACGACGTGGGGTAGAATTTATGAAAAGGCATCTAATGAATAACTCTGGAACAATTAAGGGGTCCTACAGTAAAACAAGTTAGTGTTGGATAATAAGGTCCCTGGTCACGTTCAAGGGAAGGCTGGACACCTCCCAGCAGTACACACCGTGAATAAGGAAGCAGGGGGGACAGACAGAATGACTCCTACTGTCCAGCCCAACTCCATATCTCTCAATGATGCATCTCTGTATTCCCAGTACCTACCCGGAGATATTTGGTTGTATTTTCCAGGTTTGACAAAATTCCATATGGGACAGGAATAATGCTGGTGAGGTTCACAGAAAGACTGGTATCACCAATATTGTCTAAGTCATCCAGCAGCACACCTACGCATTCATCATCACAAGCTAAAAGAAAAAGAAAGTTAAATTAATGCAAATGGTCTGCACATTTTCCCTTGGGTGTGCATTAGCCATTTTACAATAACAACATAAAGTTATAATAAGGGCAAAGCATACGACAAAGCTCCCAGGAACGGAATCTCACACCATGGGAGGCAAGCGGAGAACACAAGTCCCTATCCTCAGATGGTGACTCCAAGACTCAGATCAGAGAAGTGACTTCCCTGGTCACACAGGAAGCAACAACTGATCCGAGGGGGCCCCAGGTCAGGTGCACGTTGAGTCAATAGCTCCGACCTTTGCAGTGCATCTGCTCATTTGGGACTGGGACCAATGGCAACGAATTTCGAATGTGTTTCCTTGCACAGCCTGGCCTGTCATTTCCTGAGATAGTTTGCAAACACACCTTCAGCAAATTCAAGAGAAGGAGACTGGGGAAAATAATGGGTGTGTTTTTGCTTAAAACAAACACATAAACAAAAGCTCTTGAATGCCATGGTCCTGACATTACTTCCCCTCCATCTTCCCCATGAACCACTGAGAAGACATTTGTAGATGAGCACTCATGTACTTGCTACTAAAATAAATCAGGACTGGAAAAAAAAAAAAAAAAAACACAGCAGCCAAGAGCTGAAGCCACCAGTGAAATCTGAGTAACACAAATGACAACCCACAAAGGTGTTCTCTGCGCTGACACTTGGCTCCATTAAAGGGATATTAATGCAGATAAACTATGAAGCTGGAATTACTGTGCTGCTTAGAGTGCTAGAGAGATAAATGCTGCTACCCTAGGGCCTTCTGCCTCGGCTCCAAATGCACTATGAAAAGTTCAGTTTGGCAGAATACATAGCAATCCTTGCTTAGTTAAAATAGGACTTTCTCCTGCTGATGCCATAGGGCGCAGTAACAGAAAAACAATAGGAAAACAGTTGAGAGGAAAAACCACCTTTAAACAGTTAGGAAGGAAAATACCCACAAACACAATTGCTTTCCACCAGAATGTGCCTGGGTTCACATTCCTCACATCGCAGCCCCGCGGCCCCTGGCCTGCAGACGCACTGCCCAGTCCTGCGGTCACAGTCCCGGTGAACAGAGCCATGCAAGCTGCAATCACACTTCTGGCAGGTGCCGCCTGGCATTCCAGGGTTCCCATGATAGCCCGAGGAGCACCTACGGAAAGGAGAATATGCAGGTACAGACAACAGTATCAGTGCCAGTAAGATAATATATCAACCATTTCTGCCAAGTGCAGTCCAAAGGACACAGTCCCACTTACCTCATTCTACATTTCATATCCTAAAAGGAGGATGAGATAGTCATATTAGGTGCATTTACTTACCTTAATACATAGATTTGTTTTGGAATATCAATCATGCACAGCCAAACTGATACTCTCAAATCACTTTAGTAAATATAACCTACAATATAAAGCAGCAGGTGTGCCTTGCAATTTCCATGCCGTAACACCACAACATACCTCTCACAATATTGCCCTTCATAGCCCAGCACACAGGCGTCACAGCGGAAATCGTGATCACCTTCCAAGACACAAGTCGGACTAAAACTGAGAGAAAAACAATGGTTTTTGAATTTTCAGATATACAATTTCAACTCTTGCTTGTGGTACTTGTTCATTACTCTTAGGGTACAAGACACTGTCCTGAAAATTAAGTGATTACAGTGCACAGTTAGACAAGGTTTTTAGGGCTTAAAATATATTGAGCAAAAATATATTGGGGGAAATAAACATGTAACCACTACTTGTGCACCTCTTGTATCCAAAAGACACTCATTAGACACCTGTCCAGTGACAACCATGTGAGGGGAAGGAGGCAGATCTTACAGATTTCCCCTGATTAGTCACCAAACAAGAAAGCTGCCCAGGTGAAGGGTCTTGTTCTGAGATTTAGGTGAAGAATTATCTGACTTATTAGATGAAAAGGTGATTACAAAGAGCTGTACATGATGACTATGAGTAAGCACGAAAACTAGCAGAGAGAAGAGAACGGGACAAATGCTGGTGAATATAATGGGCTGCAATGACAGGCAAGTAGGAAAAGGTGGGGCAAAGCAAAGTGAAGAGTGGGGGTGGAATTTGAAAATAAATGGACCAAACGGCAGGGAGTCGTGTGAAGGACAATTTGAAGCAAAATGATAGAGCTGCTCAGAGTGTAATATCCACTCTGATAATGGATCCCCCTCAGTCATGGACTTCTGCTTTTGGCTTATTCCTTCCTTTCTTTTCAAACACTGCTTCCACATTTTAAATTACCAATACTCCATGCGCCATCTAGAGGCTCAGATGGATACTGCAAACCATTGAAGAAAACCACCTGGGCAGTCTTGGGTTTGGGGCCAGTTAAGAGAAGTTCCAAGAATGAGTTACAAGGTTCTCTATCAGCCCTACCTCACTTTTGAGTTTTTCACTCCTTAAACAGCAAAGGGACAGACTTCAGTGGAAACATAAAATGTGTAGAAAACAAAGCATGCATTTTAGGGCCCGTCAGGTACATAGCACATTATAAATGTCCACAGGCTCTTCCTAGCAGTGTAAACTTTAATCCATTATCATAGGCTCTGGGGATGGTTAGAACCTTTTTTGACTGAAAAAGTAAAATATTCAAACATTACAGAAAAATGGGAAGTAGAAAGGTGATATATTCTTCCAAACA
Organism: Myotis daubentonii; assembly: GCF_963259705.1. Classification (NCBI taxonomy): domain Eukaryota; kingdom Metazoa; phylum Chordata; class Mammalia; order Chiroptera; family Vespertilionidae; genus Myotis; species Myotis daubentonii. The sequence goes on from NC_081847.1 coordinate 61,537,137, forward strand.
TTTCTCTGGGCACATATAGCCACAGAGCTATGGATATGAATATACATATGAATATAAACTTTTTCCAAAATGGCATCACACTATATAGTCACAATTAAATAATTAATTGGCCATGTCTCCAATTTTGTACATATAGATATACCTTATTCTTTTCTCAGTGTTTGTATAATATTTCACTCTAGGTATGTACCACAATGTCTATCCATCCCCTGGAAACAGGTATTTCAGTTCCTCCCCAGTTTCTCATGAGTATAAGCAATGATGAAATGTATGCATCTTTACACACATATGCAAGTATTTCTGTAGTTTAGATTACAGGAGTAGAATTGAGTCAAATTTTATATACAGATTTAATACAAAACATTAATGGTAACAATAAATTTTAGGATGCTTGGTAGTTTACAAGGGAAGTGTACACAGTGCCTCTCCTTTGGTATTCACCATCAAGCATCGCTTTCTTGGAGATAATAGAAGATTCAAACAAATATTGAAAAGAAAACTTCATTTTAGTATACTAAATGTGTATAT